>NC_066584.1:230186326-230505493 GCF_024323335.1 Lathyrus oleraceus
GATAAGTCCTAACCCGGACTTTAGTGCATATTAAGATATGAGGGTGGTATAGTCAAGTTGGCTTGGGTGGAGTAATCCCGAACAAGTTGACTTGAGAATCGCCCCATCAGTGGAGGACACTTTAGGGATGGTATTTGTTGAACTAGAAATCGTGAAGACATTTTCTATCTTTGACTTGGGAGCCCAAGAAGCTGTTGACTTTAGTGTCCTTATGCCCTACTAAGCCTTTTTAGGACTAGTGTGGTGACTATGAAGTTGTAAACCTGAATTAGTTGAGACATCATACTACACTCATATGGGTTTCTCTTGATAATATTATTGGTTGACAAGTAGTTGTTCAAACCGGTAATATCCAAAAGATGGGATTATGATTCTGGGAACTTTCTTAGAACCTTGGTTCCTGTCTTGTTGATAAACCCTTATCACCTACCTTGTTGGGATGGTTAGACCCATGACCTCATGCTCGTAAAGTCAAACATATGAACCCCATGTATCTAACATCTTGCATATGTTTGTTGATCTTGATATGTTTGTGAATTTGTTAACATCATCTTAATTAAAGTCTCCAAGGAACTTAAAGGCATTTGTTGCAAATATCATAGGTGTTTTTCACTATGGATTTTGGAAGAAGAAGAACTCAAAGGTACACTTCCAAAATTCCAAAATTTGAGGATTTAAGATAGCTAGGATCTTTGGTGGTTAATCCTGAAGACTTCAAAGGCAGATATGGGAGACTTCTACCTCTTTTGAAGACCAACATTATGGAGGGGATTCTTGCTACATTGGTTCAATTCTTTGATCCATTGTACCGATGCTTTACCTTTCTAGATTATCAGCTTGCACCTACCTTAGAGGAGTTTTATCACTTGATTTGCCTACCCATTCCTGATCAAGTCCCCTTTTCCGGTTTAGAAGAAATTCCGAAGCATCAAGACATTGCAAAAGCTACTCATTTAAAGATGTCTGTGATCAAAGCTAATTTGACTACAAAAGAAATAATTCTTGGCTTACCTTCTAAATTCTTGATAGATGAAGCTCGTTATTTTTCTAGCATGAAGAGTATGTATGCTTTTGAGGCTATTCTTGCCTTACTCATCTATGGATTGTTCCTCTTCCCTAATGTAGATGACTTTGTTGACATTAATGCTATCAAAATATTCTTAATTGGAAATCCAAGTGTGGAGTGCACACCAAGTGTTCGATAAAATTAATCTCACACAAGCTTAGTAATATTTTACTTGATCTCTTATTGTGTTTAAGCATTATTAGAGGTAACGATATCAATGATTATAATGGTTGATCGATTGATTTAGATAATGGTTGATAATCTCTATCTTAGTAATTCCATTCGGTTTCACGCATATTCGATCTTTCCATTAACGAATCGTTTAGACGATTAAAATCTAGGGTGCTTCCGCAACCGTTGAAAACATTTTTAAAAAGCGCTAAATTTAAAAAATTGATATATTCAACCCCCCTTCTAGATCGGTACTATCGTCTAACAAGTGGTATCATGAGCGCTAGTTCATCTAGTGCTTCGCATTTAACTTTTTAGAAAATGAGTAACGCTCTTAAAGGGGCGTACAATAGTGCGCCTATTTTTACTAGTCAAAACTATAGTTATTGGAAAGATTGTATGCATATCCATATCAACTCTATTGATAGGAAAGTATGGAAAGTCATCCAAGATGGTCCTATGGAAATAACCATGACCAATGCGGATGGTTTTGTTATACTTAAACCTGAAGCACAATGGAATGAAGAAGATGAGAAAAAGTACAACTATGATTGGAAAGCCAGAAACATACTCATCGTCGCCTTAGGTGTTGATGAGTATTATAGGGTTTCCCATTGTACTAGTGCTAAAGATATGTGGTGCTCATTGCAAATTACCCATGAGGGAACCAATGATGTCAAACTAGCTAGAATCAACACCTTAACTCAAGAATTTGACCTTTTTCATATGAAGGATGGTGAAACCATTGCCGATATGCAAAAGCGATTTTCTCACTTAATCAATCGGTTAAATGCTCTTGGTAGAACTACCCCTAATGATGTTGCTACTGATAAAATCTTAAGATGTCTTAACAGGAATTGGCTACCAAAGGTCACCGTGATTAAGAAAGCCAATGACCTAAGAACATTGGACATGGCAATATTGTTTGGAAAACTTCAAGAGCATGAGCAAGAGCTCATGAACCTTGAGAAACATGATAAGAGTCAAAAGAAGGAGAAAGCTAAGGACACCAAAAGGAAATGTATCGCTTTAAAGACTTCAAGATATAAGTCATCCACCAATGATCCGTGTGAGAGTGAATCAAGTGATGACGATAAAGATTTGAATGAAGACATGGGGTTGTTCGTAAGGAGGTATAACCCATACCTTAGAAAAAACAAAGTCCAACATTTGGATAAAAATATTATCAACTATAGAAGATAATCAAAATTCCCGAATCAAGAGGAAGGTAAGACAAATAAGTCAAAAGGATCATGCTTTAGTTGCGGAAAGGCCGGTCATTATAAGCTGAATTGTCCCTTGCTGAAGAAAGACAAATGTCACAACAAATCTATCAAAGCTAGAAGAGCATACATTGCATGGGAGAGCGATAGTGAGTCCTCAAGCGATGATAACTCAAGTGATAAAGAAGAAAACACCAATCTTTGTCTTACAACTCATCGAAAGAAGAAAAAGAATGTAAGTCATTCTAAATATGATCATGTTGATAAAATGTCTTATTGTGATTTGCAAAATGCCTTTAGTACTCTACATAGTAAGGCCAAGGAAGCTTTCAAACTATAGCGGGGTATTCGTTACCATTAGAGATATTGACTAAATCCAAGGTAAACCATACAAGTCGAGTCGCCACCGCACTTCTATTTATCCAAAGGAATGGTTAGAAAGCGAACAAAAACCTAAAAGTTTTATCGAACCAAAAACTAGTAAAAATGTCAGAGATCTGGGTAAGGGGGTTGGTTATGCAATGGGAAGGTTTTAAGCACCCAAAACGTCCTAGGTACTCCTAGGGAGCCCTTTTCATAAGTGTTGTTCTAGTCTAAAGGGTGTAGGTATATCTAAAGTACTATTTACTAAAAGGAAGGTTAAAAGAAAATGACTCGCAAGGATGTCACATCCACTGCCTACGTATCTCATCTGAGTATGAGAATCAGAGTCTTCGTAGCTCGGCTACCTATGGGTTAAAGATAAGTGTGCTCGGTAAGACGTCGCGTCTTATGCCTACGTATCTCATCTGGAATGAGAATCAGAGCAAAACGTAGTTCGGCTAACTACGGGAACAAGGGTCTCGATTGCAATTAGGGCAAGGGAAAGGGACGGTCTCGATCGCAACGAGGGAGAGAGAAAAGAATCACAAAAAGGGCGAAAGCAAACAAGGATTAATTGTTAGTCGTCAGTTAAAAACTCGGCAAGACATCGCATCTCATGCCTACGTATCTTATCTGAACATGAGAATCAGAGTTGTCGTAGTTCGGCTAACTAGGGGTTAAGGATTGCCATCTGAACATAGACTTAAAAAATAGGACACCATTTGTGTCAAAGGAGGGTGGTCAGTGTGTTCAACGTCCTAGCAGTAGGTGTCGCAGCTCGCTGAATCGAGTCTTAGGCAGTTAGCTCTTTGCAATAGAACAGACTGACATGCCACAAGATCGGAGACGCACGGAAGGTCTAAAAGTGGGGAAGCTCTGCTCTAGAGTTGTCATGCAATGTGGACCTATGTGTTAGGATTTATAATGGGAGCATCTACCTAATGTTAGCATGCAAAGAATAAGGGAATTCTACCTATGTTATTATACAAAGGGTTCTACCTAATGGGTGCTACCTAAACGGAACAAGAGCCGACGGATGGAGCGCGGAGAAGAGTTACCGATAAGGGTAGATGGCGATGCTGGAGGCAATCGACTTACAGGTAGATGGCGATACCTGAGGCAATCGACTTACAAGAGGATGGATGAATGCGTGCTGGTTCTGTTAAGTTTTGAAAATGATTACTCGACATTGGATCGAGCTTTTGATCTTATTTTGAAATGGTTATCGGATGTTCGTTTTAATTCTTGTATTAACAGGTGACTAAAGAAATAAAGAAATAAATATTATAAACTTTATTGGAGAGGGGTACATTTGTTATGAATGAGGATTGTTCATGGCAATTAAACAATAAGAATATATGCCTCATACATCATACAAGTAGGCAATAGTTATCAATCAGATCGGATAAATAAACAATATATAATCAAACCAAAGAATCAAATAATGGAGCATTTAAACAATGCATGGGAGTATGAACATGTTAAATAATCAAGTAATAGAAAGCATGAATGAGAGAAACAAGTATAAAAGATAACAGATGAATCAAACAGATGAAAATATGCACACGAGGGGTCCACTGAATAATTTAATCAGGAAATGAGGTAAGGACCAAATAAAATCAAGGTAAAAGGCCTCGAATATATGGCATATGAGATGAACAAGGGAGGATCAAAAGATCTCTTCAATTGCCATAAGCAATCCCTAAGTCAAACATCGATCATAAAGAAGTCAACTGAAAATTCAAGTCAACTTAAAAAATAACAAATAAATAGTAAATTAATCAAGAAAATCATGAAAACTTAAACTAAATAGGGTGGGGTCAGGATATCATCATCCCCCAAAAAGATTTTAAAAATAATGAAAATTGGTACGTGAATTAATTAAAATAAAACAGAAGTCAAATTAAAAGTCAGTCAACCAAACTAGGTTAAACATAAATCCAAAATAAATTGAAAATGTGAAATAAAATTCCAAGAAAAGGTCAGGTTGACCATGAGACAGTGGTAAACCTTCATCCCAAAAATCAAATGCTAACAATAATTTTAAGTCATAAAAATAAAATCAATAAAAAAAGTGTGTTAAAATGGACCATTTAGAATAAATAATTAAAATAAAACATTAATATTAAAAACATATGAAAATAAAAATTATATAAAATTAAATAAAACGTTAAGAAAAGTGAAAAATATTTTTGGGTAATTTTATGGACGAAGAAAATATTTTAAATAAGAAAAAGAAATATGAAAACGGAAGGATTAATGGTGATGAACATGGTAAGCAAGCATAGATATATCAAAATATGGTCATGGAAGAGATGATTACCTAATGGAAAATAGAAGTGTAACTGAATCTGATATGTGATGAAGCTTTCCTCCTTTCCACGAAATTCCAATGCTCCTTTAGGGTTAGGGTTTCAGCTTCTTAAATAGGGTGGATTAGGTGTTCTCATGGGCTTTTTAATAAGTGGTTTATCAATAAGAATAAAAGTGTGAAGTGAGGTGTAAAATGTTGTTATTTTGGGCCAAACTTAAGTGAATGGATGTCCAATGCATGTCCAAAAGAGGTAAAAAAAAACGTGACTGGTTTGTGCAGCATGCTTAGAAAATCTGATTGGGCCAGTCAGGCCCAAAATCTGCCTAGAAAATCAAGTCATGGTGCCCACTTTAAATGAATGTATCTCTCAAACCATAGATCCAAATTAGATGATTCCAACAGGATGTGAAAGAGGACATGGCAAGGTACAATTGTTATGAAGAAAGTATTTTCAAATAATTCCTTGAAGTGCAAGAAAACTGGCCAAGAAGTCTTGACAAACTTTGAAGATTTTGGACTTAGAAATTTTTCTAAGTGTCCTAAAAAAATGTCTCACTTTGACTAAGCATAACTTTCTCAATTCTAATCCAAATGGAGCAAACTTTACATATCTATAAATCTTGTAACAAGAGGAACAATTTTCATGTTGGAGAAATTTTCAAATGGAGCTTTTATCTTGATGAAAAATGGTCTTAAAGTGAGTGCAACGATCGTGAAAACTTGCCCTAAATGGAAAGTCAACTATTTCCAAATTAAGTAACATTTCCAATTCCTGATTAAAAGATGAATCCATGATCCAACCTTGATCAAATTTCACATGTAGGATCCCCTAGGCATGGATTTTGAGATTCCACTCTCAAAATGTCAGGAGTTGACTTTTCTGGCCCCACAGTTGACTTTTCCCAAACTGTCTGATTCCCGATTCCATTGATCAATTGAAGCACTTCTAGCTCAAATAAAGAGCTGATTTTTTGTATGTAGACCCTTGTGGACATATGGAGGGCCATGGAAAAGAGTTTCACCCAAAGAATCAGAAATAAACTGATTTTATACCAAACCCTAGTTTAGGGCAAAATGATCAGGAACTGATTACACTGATTGCCAATGGATCTTTCTGATTTAATTGTGAATCTTCCTAGGCCAAGATGCCTCTCTAATCATGACATGGATGAGCTCCTCTACTTCCAACCAAACATTGCCTGTTGCAGGTAGCCATGAAACCCTAATTTCTGATTAAATCCAGATGAACACTCTGATAGCTTTGAATCCTTCACTGATGAACTGAGGACCATAATAAGATACTTGGCCCCCCCTGAGACCCTTGAGACTTGTATACTTAGAAAATGAAGTCCAACTCTCAATCTTGCTTTGTGTGGGCTCCTACTGTTAAGGAGTGATCAATCAAAATCTGATTTCCATGTCACTAATGCAGTATGCAATGAGTATGACCTAGTATGATGCTAATGAGGTGTGAAACATATTCCCAAGCTTCCAAGAAAAAATGAAGGGTAAATTTTGGGGTATTACACAAACGCCTAACCTCAAATAAGAAAATTTTCTACTATTTAGAAAAGAAGATTTCTGATTTCGAAAAGGAATTAGAAATCCTCAAGAAATCTATGATAGAGGTTACTAAAGACAAAACTGAAGATGATAAGGGATTTTGGTTTGGATGGTCTGGATGTGAAACCTGTCACATTTGGCAAAGAGAGGTTAGAACTCTTCAAGCCAAATTAGACAAGGCTTTACAACCTAAAGTTACCTTTGTTATTGATCAATCACATTTTAGAAGTAACATGAATAATCCTTATAAAAAATACACTTATGTGGTAAATGATCAAGTTAGCAAAAGCAACTTTCATCCTAACTTAAATTGTCTATATTGTTGCAAAAGGGGACATACTATTGCTAAATGTCGATTTAGGAGATTTCTAGTCCCTAAAGGCATTTTTCAATGGTTGCCCAAAATGTAGCCAAAGTTTCACTAACACACTAGGACCCAATGAAAAATGGGTACCTCCTTCCCTTGTTTAAATTTGTAGGTGGAATGTCTTGAGGATACAGAGAGAACATGAGTTATCGATAGTGGATGCTCAAGACACATGACGGGTGACATCTCCCTGTTCTCTCAAAATCATGAACTCATGGAAGAAGTTAATTCACTCAAAATCAATTTGGAGATACTCACAACAATGATGGAAACGCTGGTGGCTACTCAAAATCAACCACCCCCAGAGCCTATTCAAAGAACTGTGATTTTAGAGGTCGTGTCTACACCCATTTCTATGGCACCTGTGAACACTCCTTAGTATCAGATGCACCCCAATTTCCCTTGGGGAATGCCACCAAATTATGTCTCAGAAGGTTACCGCCCACAAGTTCCTGAAGCTCCCGCAATGCCCACCGTCATGTCGGTACCACCTCCTGTGATACACACTACTATATACCATGAAGAGCCCATCTTTCACGCCACTCCAAGTGAGAGTATGGCAGCATATGAGAAAATGAACGAATTCCAAGATCAATTTGTTGAGATGCAAAGAGAGATTAAAGCTCTTAGGGGAAAAGATCTATTTAGGAAGAATGCCCACAATCTCTGCCTTGTGCCAAATGTCAAAATACCATCCAAATTTAAAGTACCTGACTTTGAAAAATACAAAAGGGATTCTTGTCCGAGAAGCCACTTAACTATGTATGCCCTAAAAATGTCTACTCAAACTAACAACCACCAGTTACTAATTCACTACTTTCAAGACAGTCTGACTGGTGTCGCTGTCAAGTGGTACATGAACTTGGGTAGTGCTCATATCTGCATATTCAATGATCTAGGTGAAGTTTCCATTAAGCAATACTAGTACAATGTCGACATGGCGCTGGACAGAGATCAACTTAGGGCTATATCCCAAAGAGACAAGGAAACTTTCAAGGAATATGCACAAAGATGGTACAAGGTTGCCGCCCAAATTTGTCCTCCTCTCGAAGAAAGCGAAATGACTAAGATTTACTTGAAGACTCTAAGTCCTTTCTACTATGAAAGAATGATAGTGAGTGAGCCAAGTGATTTCACTGACATGGTGAATATGGGGATGCATCTCGAGGAAGGTGTCTGTGAGGGACGATTGGTTAAAGAAGTTTGTTCATCTAGCGGCATCATAAAGTTCAGAGTTGGGTTCCCTAAGATGAAAGAGCAAGACGTCAATGCGGTGGTACACAGAAGACCAAGGTAGAGATATCAACAACAACATATTACAGCGGTAGCTCCATCACACCACCATAGTTTCTACAACAATCTCAATCGCAAGTCCAACAACGACAACAACAACCACAGTTTACACAATAACAACCTCAATACATCCAGCAGAATATCCTGCAACCACAACAACGACCTCAACAACAGGCCCATCCATAATACAATAATAATCCAGTTCAAAGAAGGCTGTAATTTAATCTGATACCTATGACTTACACAGAACTATTCCCATCTTTGGTCGACAAGAAACACATTTAAACTAGACCTCCTCCCCCTGTTCCAGAGAAACTTTCGTATTGGTACAAAGTTGACCAGTTTTGCGCTTACCACCAAGGGGAACCCGGACACACTCTAGAAGAATATTATGGCTTGAAGTTTGACGTCCAAAGATTGATCAAAAACGGAATTCTGTCTTTTAGATATGTCAATCTAAATGTACAAGTCAATCCACTACCTCAACATGGAGGAGCTTCTATCAACATGGTGAAAGGTTGTCCTGGTACTTTCAGAGTTTATGATGTACATTATCTAGAGGGAGATCTGGTTGAGATGCACCTTAAGTTGGTTGAGATCATCTATATGACACCACACAGCTATGCGGCTTGCAGACTTTGTCGTACAACTATTCGTGGTTGCCGCATTGTAAGGGAGGATTTGCAAGGAGAAATAGACAATGGGCTTATCCGAGTTGATAGAAATCAGAACTTCAATCAAGTCAATATGGTTGAGGGTTGTCAGGGTAATTACCAAATCTACGATGTGAGATTTGTGAGAGGATCTTTGGTTGAGATGCACAAAAGTTTGTTTTTGCTTGCTTTTGTTCCATCACATGATTATACCATATGTGGGGTTTATTAGATAAACCCACGTGCACGTTCCCTTATACGACAGAATATCCAAGAATTGTTGGACGAATGAACTATCACTATTGTCCATCCCAGATATCTCGAGAACAATGTCAATGTTGAAGGTAGAGAAAAACAAGAAAGAGGGATTTGAATTATTTCCACAGATAATAAAAACGTTTTGCAAATAAAACACACACGAAAAATAAGGCTATTAACACAGAAGTTTATCCTGGTTCGCTTGAAATTCAAAGTTACTCCAGCCCACCCGTATACTGCTTTTCCCATAAAAACTTGTTTTTAATGCATGGAACCTTTTCTAACTCATTTCAAAATGTTTTTATGCTTCCTAATGCTAAGATGCACATTAAGACTTAAAGGATACTGTATAATATACATAAACGCTAAAGTATCCTAGTTTTGACATCATACAAAATACATCTAACGAAAAGTTGCACTCACAGAATATACATGCCAGAAGCTAGCATAACAAAATATATGTACAAGGCAACACAATATATTAACTTTTTTGGACACCATTAAAGTTGGTTAAATTTTTTTTTCTTTGTTCATTTCTTCTTAGATAAGTCTCATAACTGACATTTCATCGAAAACTACTAATCGAAGGACTTTAATTAATGGAAAAACACCTTTCAAATATATGATAATATTTTTTCAAAATTCTTTATCCATAGGAACTTCTTCATTTTGCCCCCTTTCTGTTGATTTTGCAAATTTACTTTATGTCCACTCATTAGAGGTGGACATTTTTATTAATGCTCATTTGTTTTCCATGAGACAACCCAATGTTAAATATGTTGCAGCAAACCAAGTTATGGGTGGCCCCACCAAATATTATTTTGGCGAAGTGTTGCAACAGAGAAACTAGTGAAGACTTATAATAAATATATTGAGTTAGCTACTTACCATTTCTAATTGTATCATGATGAATAATATTTTTTTTTGATGTTTTTGTAGTTTGTTGCATTGTCGATCATGATCTGAACCCTGTTTTCTTCCCCTAGTTCTTCCCCAATCTATGTAATCATCTTGAATATTTTATCAGTTGTTTTTAATATGTGAGACACATCGATCAATTGAAAAAAAATAGTACCTTTAATGTTGTTCACAAAAAAAAATCATGATTGTTCTCCTTCTTTTATCGGTCAATCCATCATTCATAATTATGCATCCTGTCTTTCTTCAAATGAGTTTGTGTTCTTCAATTACCTCTGTTTTCTCCTCCATTTTTTATTTCAAGTAATTGGTTCTGATTTCATTATATGAAGGTGGCTCAAATCCAAGACCAAGTTTAGAAACCATCTCCAACATTCTCTAAAATTCGTCACTTTTTGCCACATTAAAAGCAATGATATTTTTGTAGAAGAAGGAAGTAATTTATAGACATGTTTATTCTCTCAAATATTTTTGAAGATGTCGTTAATTGTGGTTTAACTGCATATTTTATGAGGTGATTGACTTGTAATGTTTGTTACAATCTCCCACATTTGTACCATTATTTTATCCATTACAAACTTATGTCCACCGACATTTATCTGCATACAAGGCAAATGGTGTTGCAGCCTATAAACTCCTCTGATAAGTACATTGCATAGTAATTACACTTTATTTTTCTTGTTCCTCCATCAATGAAAATTCTATGCTTCCATGCTACATTCGTTTTTCGAATTATATTATTTTGAACTCTGGGGTACAGATGAGGAAGCCCCAACAATGAGAATTGATGAAGATATAGTGAATTTATTTTGAGAAGATGAGAAGAATAAAATGGTTTGATTTGAGTTTATTGAAAAGATAGATGAAGGTAGAAATTTATTCATTGTATGATTAATCTACAAAATTCATTCTTAAAATTGTAATGAATTTTGTGACTTTGCAGCTTTCAAAATCATTATTTTTTCCATTCTCAAAATCTCATTTAAAACATTCCAAGATCTAAAACCCTAAATTACGTAAGGGCAATATCCAAGTTTAACTATCAGGTGAGTTTCTAGGTCAAATCCAATTGTTTAATGACCGGGCCGAAATTAAACAAAATAAAAAATGGATCATTGGGATCTCACAATCCTTGAATTTAACTATATACTTTCAACACTCTAGTCAAGTTCACGATTTTTGTGTTACTTAAATTGGTGGATGATTGCTTACATGCAAGATCGTACGATCTTAAAAATTAGAAGGTGATTCCAACCACCATGTTCGCCATTATTAATCCATATAAAATAATTTACTTTAAAACCTAATTTTCTTAAATAGTATTTCACTTGTTTAAATTCACTAACTATAACTATATATCTAGACGTATAATTTGAAACCTCTCCCACACATCTACAAACTACTTCTTGTACCAATACAAATTTCTAACTAATAAAGAATTTAACCAATTCACAACAAATTGTTTATAATCTTTAAATAGACAAGTATGACTCGTTTGTATTCAACGAGTTTGATACAAACACAATTATTACTTCCTCCAAATTGTATATAAATTCTTTAAAAACAAACTTAACTTTTAAAACTTAATTAGTTAGAATTGCAGTTGATTAATTAATTGAATAGCCTTTTAGTTCTGTGAGACTGAAAATATAAGTACGCGGCAGCTTTTTGTTTTGTATACATGATATGAAATGATATGATTCCTGGCTTTTGCCTTTTGCTTTGTATAATAGTGAGTTTCTGTTGATAGATGGAACATAATACAAGCGTTTTGCTTGGAAAAATTCAAAGCAAATGATTAGATAAATATATTATATAAAGAAAAGATGGAGAGATATTGCATTGAAGATAGATATCATATTAATGGTATATGCTGGTGCAGATGAAATGAAGTGGATCGATCTTATTTGCAGGTTTGAGTAAAGAGAGAGAGAGAGAGAATGGGCAAAAGGTTAAAAGTGTAAGTATATGTGGAGCCCAAGTTATTGTTGTTTGAGCTTAGCTAGGTCACAGAGGAATACTACAGTGTGTCTCTCCCTTCATCTCTTCCAATTCTGATCGATATATACTGTGCACTGAAATGACCTTTCAATCTCTCTTCTCTCTCTTTTTCAGTGCTCTAATTAACATGTACCTAGACTCTAATTCATGTGGTACATGTTACTACATAATATATAAATATAATGTTAATAGTTACTTGGTTTATTGATGATTAATGTTAAATTTGATAGGGGGACTAATATACTCTAGCGGTGAAAAAATAAAATAAATATGATTAAAAGAGTAGAACATATAATATGTGTTTAAAGAGATTTCTCAAGAGAGATGAGTCAATAATAAATATAAAGTAAGCATTACTATTTGTTAGATTTTTTATTCATAGTAGGGATAAATTTTGTTGTTATTTTTTATACAAAAAATGATTATTTTAACCAAGAGTATAGGGTAGTTAATTTAGTTAGATAATTATTTTAATTTATAATTAAAATTGTGGTTAATTTAATTACATGAATTAATCATATTTTTAATGTAAATTAAATTAAATATTTATTCAATTAAATTGATTGAATTTTTGTATATGATTAACTAGGTGTTGTGAAGAAATTAAAAAAGTTCACATGAAATAGTTTCTTTACTTTAATATTTCAATCTCATAATAGTTAAGCTATTTGATCACCTCACATATATTTAAAAAAATAGAATTGAATAAAATAAAGGGAAAATATATTTAGCCTATTATTTTTGTTAAATATTTATATGCTATCATAAATATAATGTGAAAATTATTAAATTGTTAGTGGTGTATAATAATAATTATTATAATATAGAATTTGGAGGGAAAAAATTGGAGGAAATAATTATAATACATTCTAAATTAAAAACGCTAAAGAAGCCACATTTAGACTTTTTTTTAGATGTTCATAGTAAAAAAAAAATCATACTCATTTTAAATGTCTATTTATATTTTTATAATATCAATCTATTATTTATTTATTTATTTCATTAATGTATTCTTATTTATTCAAATTCAACTATTTTATTAAGTTCTCTCTCATACATATACGAAAAAAGTTATATTAAGAAATTGTATAAATTAGACTCCGTTATAGTTTTGCTCTCTCTAATTTACTTAATTCACGAAATTGATTCCCCTATTTAAAATTTAGATAATTTTGGTCTCCTATTTTAAATTTAAACAATTTTGATCTCCCTCTCATAATTTTACACTTAAAATTAACGATGCTTTCATTTTTTAAATGACAAATTATTTGTGAAACATGACAAATCATTGTATATAAGTATATTGTTGACATTTATAGATAAAAGTATAAGTCAAAACACAAACATCCCGATAAATTTCTATGAAAAAATGTGAAAAAGAGACTAAAACTGGTTGAAATTAAAATTGGGGACCAAACTGATTTATTTAAAATATGGGGATTAATTTCATGAATAATACAAAATTGAGGGACAAAACTGTAATTTAGTTTATAAATTTTAATAAGTCAGCTGTCTCTTTTATAATTTAATCTAAAGTTTTTATTTTAAATACTGTTAAAATTATCTTAAATTATAAATAAATTATAAATATTAATGTAAATATAATAAATACAGAAGATTTTTGTTTATATTTATCATCATTGAAAAAAATTGTTGTTGGTTGCGCCTTCCAATTATTATTGTAAGTAGAATTGTTTTTTTAATTTATTGAACATGTGATTTATCTTGTCATTAATCAAATACATTAATGGTTGAATGGACATATTAAATTTACTTATAATAATAATGATTAGAGAGTATACATGTTAAGCCAGAGAGATTAATATAAAAGAAATAATTTAATAGATGAAATTGTTTATCACTAAAATTAATATAATTAATTATTTTCTTTAAAAAAAATATCAAAAAACAACATAAACACAGAAACGTAATATTTTAAAAATAAAATAGGCAAGAATTGCATTAGGAATAAACACAGTGTTGTGGGAGAATAAAATTTGTGTGAAAGTTAACACTGTTGAATGTCAGTTGATACCCATGTGGGTTACCAATTCGCTTAGGGACAGTGAAGAATGCTATGAATGGATGGATTTAAACAGTGGACTAAGCATTTATTGACAATCAATATCCTACCCGTTTGTTGTGGAGACCAACCCTACCATTTCTCACCCTTGGGACTATATAATTACTTCCATATCTCTCTCTCTCTCTAAAGTGTGGTGACTTGCAACATCATCTTTTGTGTCTAGCATTTATGCTTTTATGGGAAGTCCCTATCTTAAATTCACCCATATCTTCAATTTGTCTCTCCAATGTCAATTCATCTTTTCTTTTTTGTTTTAAGATTACTCATTACTAGTGATGTTTGCGGTGGAGTGTAGTTAAAATCTATTTTGAAATAAAATATAATTTAATTTAAAAATGAAATCATCTATAAGAATTTGAATTGATCTAATCAAAATTATGATTGTTCTTGATTCTATTCAATATTACTATTATAAAAATTAATAATAATAATTTTATATAAATATGGGTTGGTGTCACATTTCTCATAGTTAAGATTTTTAAGTTTTTTTATCTCATTATTCTGAAAAAAAAGATAGGGAGATGGGAGGGTCACTTGTGTCTTTGGGTTTTAAGTGGATAGAGATTCATAGTTTTGATATAAAATTTTGATATTTTATCTCTTTTTAGTGATTAGGGACTTCATTCCTTCCACTCAATTTGATAAGTGGTGGTGTTGCTTTTCAAAAGATGGTTTCCACGTTTCCTATACTATCTTTCCTTATCACTTGGAGCTTCTTTCAGATAGACAAGTCCCTCACGAGGAGTTGGTTCTCTCTGATATCTAAAGAAGCTTAGCCCGCTCTAAAGTTATTGTTTTTTCCTGGCATCTCTTGTAGGATTATATTCCTACCGAAGAGAATTTTTTTAAAAAGGGGGTCAGTATAAGTTACTTAGGTGTATCTTGTCCTTTATATTCGCAGTTTTTTGAGTCGTCTTCTCATTGTTTCGTAACTTGTGCGGTAGTAAGGTATGTCTGGTACAAAAAATTTAGGTGGTTGGGTTGGAGTGTAATTTTACCTAGAGACATTCTAACCCTCGTTCAGATGGTCGCTATGTGTGGTGGTATGTATAGGTTTATGGGGTATGCTTTTGATTTGACATGATGTAATTTAGTCAATTTAGAAATATCAAAATGATATAGTGTTCACATGTAAATTGATGGCATCTAAGGAAGTGGAAGACTCAAGCATTCTTTTAACTTGAAAATGATATTTTAGTAGGTTTGTGGTTAGATCATGTGCTTTTTCGGCCTGACTTAAGAATTCTATCATGCATCTTAGTCAATAGCCACTTGAGTATCTTCTTTCTCCCTTTGGCGTGTTCTTAGTGTTCCATTGGAGTTCCACACCTCTCCTTGTTGGTTATTCTTTGGGGATCTCTAGCCCAATCTTTGTTTTAGGCGATTATGCGTTTACTTGTTTGGGATCTTTTTATGTTTTGGGGGGTTATGTTTTGCTTCCCACTTGTATTGCTAAAAGTATAATGTGTGATAACTCCTAGTGATTGATGAATGTTGTTGGATAGAGACGCTAAGAATTCGAGCGACGTGTTTGGAGAAGGGGTTCCCTATCTAAAAGAGAGGCGGTCGAGCTAATAAATGGGCAACTTAGGGAGAGAGATCAGTGAAGTGTACTACTTCACCCACCCTCATGATCTTTTTAAATTACATTGTCATGCAGTCCCTCAAGCATGAGGGTTCGTAGAGTCCAAAGTGTTTTAACCCCTTATCCATCTTTAGGCTTTCCCACTGAGCCTAGTCGAAGCTTCATCCTTACCTTAAGTTCTTGAAACTTTAGATGAACCTTCTGGAGGAACTTAGTTAAGTCTCTCAGTGAAGACTTAGTTAAGTCTCTTAGGAGAGACTTAGTTGGGTCCCTCAGGCGAGACTTTTGAGTCCCTCAAGAGATACTTAAATGAGTCCCTCGGGAGAGACTTAGTTAAGTCCCTCATACAAGACTTAGTTAAATCCCTCAAGCGACACTTATTTGAGTCCCTCGTGTGAGACTTAGTTAAGTCCCTCGCGGGAGACTTAGTTAAGTCCCTCATGCGAGACTTAACACATTTATAATTGTCCAGACTGTAATTCATACATAAGTTGGAAAATTCTAAGGTGTCTATTAGAGTGGAAAGCGTGTGAGCCATTTAATGTTACAAATGATGACTTATCCTTGGGACGTCATACTGAACTTAGTCTTCTAGCATGTGTCGAAACATACAGACCTTTCACATCTGATTGAAAAACTAGGGGACCTTTAAGGGGGAAAACCCCAACCTTTTCACTTTTTCACATATTTTATTGGTAAAGTTTTTAAAGAGTCTTTCTTACCTTTAACAATTTTTGCCTCTCTAAGAGCTTAAGTTCATATCCAACGTAGATATAGGTTTGATACTCTTTTTTTTTTAATCTTTTCTTTATGGAGATTATTAGGGATTTAGATGAGGATGGTAAATTGGTTAAACCCTCTACCTGTGATGTACGTATAACCCTATGGAACTATTGTCATAGGAATTCTAGGCATCCTGACTGGACAATTTCCTATGAATTAATGGAACTAGATATGTTTGGCAGTTGCGCGATTTCTCTTAATTATGATAGTGATAGTGGCAGTGGTACTAGTAGTGACTCCCATTTTCCTTATATTTTCCAAAGAAACAAGAAAATTATGGCCATCTCCACTATTGAGGTCAAGGACGTAAGGGAAGTTGGGCCCATCTACACCTGTAATGATCAAATAGCCCCTCTTAGGCAACAACTTGGTTTTTCTTCCTCCGATGAAGAAGAAGTTATTCTTAAGGCATTCTCTTTTTAAAAGGGGGACAACATGGACACCTCTTACGCTTCTTTCACTTATTCCTTTTATTTTTAATTACCCATTATTTGTGATGTTAGGGTTCACCTCCCATTTTCCTCCCTTGTTATGGAGGTTCTTACAGTGTTCAACATGGCCCCCTCCCAAATAGCATCAAACGAATAGAGTGTGATTAGGGAATTTTAGACCGTATGCTAGCGACTAGGGGTTTAGCCTACCATCAGAGTCTTTTTCTATTTTTACTGCATCAAGGCATCTGTTCGTTAGGGCTGGGTAATTCTTGTCGGTTTTCTTGTAAGAGCCTTATCAAAACCCTATTCCAACCACTTCAAGGTTGGAAGAATATATTTGTGAGGATGGGGGGACGAGGCAATCCATCTCTAGTTACCACTGGGGTGGATGACGCCCCCAGATTTCCCAACTGTTTACGAGGCTAGGGTGGTACGAACCTAGGCTGAGTTTAAAGTCATGGAATCTCGTACCGTGATTATTCAGGACAAAATGGATGATGGATCTCTGGAAAAATATATAAGTAAATTTTAGTGATGTTGTCTTTTGTTGTGGCTTACATAACTTATGTTTATTATTTTTTCTTTCCTTTGTTGCAAATAAAATGTCTAAAGAGGGCCTTACCGATTGAATCCTCCTTGTGGAGTGATCACGCCTTTGACGTCATCAATTTTACAAGCGCACACATTTATTTACCTTAAGATTTCATGGGGGACTTTAAGTTTGTCTTCATTCATACCTCCCTAAAACGGTCTAACCCCAAAGAGGCCCACCTACTAAGGGGCCTCCTTATGGAGCATGTTGACAGGGATAAGCATGACAAGGCTGATAAGGAGCTTAAGAAGAAGCTTTCCAAGTACAAATGATACTTGGCCAAGGGAAGAGCTATAATTGAGCCTTTGTAGAATTAGAATAAGACTTTGGCAGTCAAGCTTCAGGAGTGGATTCTAAGTCCAAAGAGTTTGCTTCCAAGAAGCAAGAGTTGTGGGAACCCTGGTATAGGTTCTCAGCACTCCAAAAAAAATGGAGGATGAAGTATCTACGCTAAAGGATGATTGGGTAGAAACATATGATATCTATTTTTATAAGGCTAAGGAGCAAATGGTTTTTCTCTATCTTGAGTTATAGTTAAGCCCCATGGACATGTTCAAAGTTGTATGTGATGGTCAACTCACCACTACATTAAGTATATTTTACAACAATTGGATTAGAGATTTCACCACGGGTAATTGTCATACCCCAAAATTTGCTCTACCTTATACAACTTTCATCTGGTCCATGGCCCTAATTCATATGAATACATTCATAATTTTATCACCTCATTTGCATTAGCATGGACTCAAGGCATGGTATACCTGAGGAAGAACTAGGTTTTTCATGAGATGTGCTTAATCATGCCTAAACCCTAAATCTCAGCTTTAAGCACGCATTGATTTTGGAAGATTTCCCTAAGGCACTTCATTCTTCCCTAAACCCTAATTTGATTTTGGGCCATTAATTTGAAGCATTGTTGTTCATCTAGTCATCTTTGGGACATAACCCTAGTTCGTTGATCCATTGTTGCTTGTCCAGTCATCAGATGATCTTGTGTTTTGTCCTTTGGTTTTAACTCAAAATGAAACCCTAATTTGGGTTACCCTTTGCTTGTGGATACTTCTAACCCCAATTTCATTTGGGGCACAAGCACCCATTCGACCATGGTGTATTGGTCTTAGTATATCATGGAGTTTATTATGATAAAAATGGAAAAGACTAAAAATATACTTAATTTCTTTGTACGATATAATAGAAAATGGACTTTGTGATTGACCTTAGCATATCATGGAGTTGATTCATGACTTTGTGATTGACCTTATCATATCATGGAGTTGATTTATGACTTTGTGATTTACCTTAGCATATCATGGAGTTTATTATGGACTTTGTCTATGACCTAAGCTTGGAGACTTAGAAGACTTTTTTATAACAAGCTTCTTAGACTTGGACCAATGTGATTGACTGATGCAACTTGGAGTTTCTTTGGGACTTGTAATCTTTTATTGTAAGAATGGATTTAACTCATGGCATTACCTTAAGGAGACATGTTGATCCCATTATCCATTTCTTATCTTAGGACACAATGCACACATAAGGATTTCTCTTGGGCTATCTTACAATGAGACCATTTATTTCTCGCATCAATCCCTTGTATTTTTCATGTGTCCCTCTCCCCACTTTGGTGTAATTTTTACTCGCTTTCCTTTGTCTGTTGTTGCTTGTTATCCAACCTTAGAAGTTAGGATCATCACCATTTCATAAACAATAAACAAACATTTGATCCAATGCAAAGTGGCATTTTCTCAAATCAAATTCAAGACATAATAAAACACGATCAGGATTGTATGCCACGAGCCTTAAGTAGTGAAGAAGGAATGAAAATGGAGCTTTCCTACCCTCATTCTGAATATTTTGGACACAAGACACTTGACTTGGTAGTTTGAAATATTCACCTTTACCCATAGTCTTTAGTGCAATCCTAAGTAAAAAACAATCTCTTTTCAAAACCTAAAAGCAACATCAACTCATCAAACCTTTTATTTTACGCCTTAGGGCATCACCCCGAAAATCCTTTTTCAAGGTAAAAACAACCAAGAGACAATCATTTTGTACCAAGAATTACGGGGCTCTGATTTCTCACTTCAACAAGTGAGCATACGCTACGAGGGCCCCAATCCTTGACGAGTACACTAATAAAAAATTTACTTCCACTCCGTAAAACCTTTAGCAAGTAAACACTGAGATAACGACACCCATTCAAGCGAGATACAATCTAGATGGTTCTCATCGAGTATGATGGATGTGAGGGGTGCTAATATCTTGCCCTTGCATAACCGACTTCTGAACCTGTTCATGGTTGCGATGACCATTCTTTTGGGGTTTTCTCGATATTTTCCCTTTCCTATTGGAATAAATAAAATTCGATGGCGACTCTGTATTTTTCGCGTAACGACAATAATGATCTATGGTAATGAAAAGTGTGATGATAAATTAGATGGCACACTACTTTTCACTAGGTTTGAAATATCCAACCGTAGTGAAAAGTGGAAAGATCATGGGTTGATTCCCATCCATACCATGTGTATAAAATATTTGGCATGCAATATTTCACCACGGTTGCTGATACAACCGTGGTGAATTCCTTTGTTAATTTTTTAAATAATATTTTTTAATTTTCCATACGTATCACTTTTTTAATTCTTGTATTGTATACCATATTTTTCTACCATAATAGAATATGAACCAACATATGCAAAAAAAATTGTAACAAAACTATACATTATATAAGCACCAAAATGGCTTCCATCTAGTACCAAAATATTAAACAAACTTAACATTACTTACATAAAAACCAATATATTGTAAACATATATTACAAAGTCAGTGTCAGTTTGGCCTATAAATTTCATTGAAGTAAGATACCCAACGTGTACAAGCGTCCAATGCTCAACTAACGTTCAGCTCATTCTAATGCTCGACTAACGTTCCAATTTTTTTTGTAATATCCAAAGTACTAAGATCGCTTGATTCCTTTTATAGCAGTGACCTTTGGTTGCCACTCCTTGCACATAGATCTCAATATTTTGTTAGTACAATCTTTGTTGGAAAAGGTTTTATCCAAGTTGCACAGTTTGTTGATAAAATTGAGGAATCTGGTTTTTATGCAATCCACAAATTCTCCGGGTTCCATATTAAATAGTTCAAACTCCTTTGTAAACATATTGATTTTAGAATCCTTGACATCATTCGTTCCCTGATAGAGAGTTTGGAGAGTGTCTCACTTACCTTTAGAACTCTTATGATGTGAAATCGAATAGAACACTTTAGCATTTAAAACAGAAATAAGTATGTTCCTCGCTTTCAAATCATATGAAGCCTTTTTGGTTTCAGCATCATCCCAATCTTTTTTGGATGTTTAACAACGTCGTCATTTCCCTCGGGAATACATGGTCCCTCAGTAACGACACACCATAAATTTGTGTCAACCGCAAGTGTACATACATATTCACTTTTCAATAAGTATGATTTTCTCCTTTGAAAACAGGTGCTCTATTATACACTCCCTTAGGATCATTATCTTCCACCATATTAACGACTTTTGGATGTCGATTAGACACAATCAAAAGGTCAGTTCTTGATGCCAATTATTGGGTGTGAGTATGGGAGTAGAAGAACGGTATAGAAGAGGGTGAATAGACCCAATTAAAAAATCCAACTGTCATTTACAAAAATTATCAGAGTGCTTTAAAAATTAATTTTGAGCGGAAGGTTTGATGCGAAAATGTGAAAATTTATACTATTCGAGATTTTGATCATGTTAACACTAGATCATTGAACAAATATCAAAGATGAATATGATGAAACACTAGGAATTAGATTGATTTGATTGTGTAATTCACAAGAAGTGTTTACATAATGATTCAATGTGAAGAGTTCTAAGTTAATTTATTTATCAGAAATTAATCGCCAACCCAGCTTAACGATGTATCAAATTCTAACAAAACCTAATGCTTACATAATAAATTGCTATCAATTGAATAAGCAATAAACAACACTAGAATTGAAATACCTAAGCATGAAAATACAATGAAGTTAAATGCAAGAGTAAGAGAGAGACATGACACTGAGATATATAGTACTTCAACGTTCGTTCTTGGTTTGCCTACATGCATTCTTCAATGGTTTCCCATTGGAACCTGCATAGTTTCTTTTTATTCGACATATATTTCCAAGAGCTCATACAACCGCGAATCCACAATACATATGAGAAAATTAAAATCTCATATATGGATCTTGACTTGTATATAACACAATGTCAAACTCTTCTACATAATATTTACTCGATTAACGCTTATTTAATCTTCCAATATCACCAATCTTCTCCAAACCTTCGTGTGTAGAAATCAACCCCTTGATCCTACAATACCTTGAGCAATGAATTGTTCAAATATTTGATAAGAACTCCGCCTTATCTGTAGTCTTCCACACATTCATTACTAAGGAAACTCTGGAGAGAAGAAACTACTTTTTTTCAATGGAATTTTCCATCACTATTGACAATCACCTCAATCTTGCAAACAACTTGAAAATCTCAACAAAATATTCAAGAAAGATTAGTTTCAAGGACATGCCTCATTCAATCAATTACAAATCTCTCGTTATCAAGATCTGAATCAAATTGAAGTTGAAGATGCAAGAATTTCGTTGCAAGACTTTGAACTTTCAAAACAGAGGAAATTGTTTTTTCACTAAATCACAATGTTGATTATGATAAGATGATAAGATGTTTTATGAAAAATGATGACAAAAAAGTTTTATATGTGCTTGAGATTAAGCACTGAAAATGGTTGAAAAAGTCAATTAGATTCGAATCAAGAGCAATTCATGTTTTGAATCAAATGAATAGGTGAAGTGGAATAAAAGAAAAAAAACATAATTTTGAACATTTTTTAGTTGATTCGAATCACGAGGAAAGTGTGATTTGAATCAAGAGCCTCGTGATTCAAATCATGTGCAAAAATTGATTCTGATTAAATGCAATAGTCCCAAATGGAAAATGCTGAAAAACTATGTGATTCGAATCACATGTAAAAAATGATTCAAATTAAATGGTTAGAAAATCCTTGGTTTGCCTCTGTCCAATTTGATTTGAACAAAAAATGCGCTTGATTTCCATGATTCGAGTCAAACACATAAAATCTCAAAGTTTCATAATTTTAAAAGCACTTTGAGATTTTCCTTTGTATCCAACTCAAATAAAAAACATAAAAGATTCTTATTCCACTTACTAATGCAATTGACCAAAAACATCATGATCAAGATCAAACCTAACCAATGGTTTATGTATGCTAAAAAAGAATATTTTCAAACTTGATTAAGATAAATGCAATCATGAAGGAGACTCAAAAGTCGAAAGTAAAACAAAGATGAAAGCAATAAGACAAGCAACAAAATAACCGAATTGGGGTGCTCCCCCTGAATGAATTAGGGACATGCAACTACAAAAGACACCTTGATGTGAATCACAACATTGGATGACTCGAATTATGATCAAATAAACTCTTTGGAAAAACACCTTTGGTTGTAAGATTCGAATCATGTGATTGTTTGATTCGAAACACATGTATCAAATCATAATTTGAATTAAACAAGTTGTTTGCAGATTTTATCACCTATAATCAAGTCATTTTTTCATCTTATTCAAATTATAATTGTATGATATGAATCGAAACAATTATTCATTTCCACCTATTTTGTGTCTTACCTTTAGCACCTCTAAAAATCATTTTAGTCATTCTCTCTAGATAATAAATAATAATTTTCAGAGATTTAAAAAATTGATATACTCTGATAGAAAAATTCGTATTTTCACAAATCTAAAAAATCATCAATTTTTATTTCTCCACGCATTCTCTCTCAAGTAAAGCCTATAGAAAAACTTCATAGTGTGCTTATTGAGTTCTTCCTATTTAGGAGTTGTGTGAGTTTCTTCAACATAGTCAATCATCTTCAACTTTGAACCAAGAAACCACATTGTCATATCACTTACTTTAAAGATTGAGTGTGAGTGATAGATACAAGGTACATTAGAGAATCTAATTTTTGTATGTGAAGTTTTTGTGTGTATCCGATCGAAGATTCAGTATTGTGATTATGGTGTCTAGAGTCAGACTTCCATTAAGGAAAAATATGATTTCCTTCTCCATTATAGACTTCAGTTGAACCAAGTTTTTATGTTGTTTTCGATTTTATTGATTTGATTTGCATTTTTAATTTGAATCTATTTAAATTTGACATCTATATTCTTTCATTCTCAAAGAGTGATTTATTTGTAAAAAAAAAACTTGTCTCAAAATGAATTACTCTATTTTAAATTTTCAATACAGTGTGAATTAATTATTTTAATTATTTTTTTTTGAAAAATAATGCTATTTACTGGAAAAACGATAAAAAAAAGTACAAATAAAGAGGATATGAGACATGCCTAACCCATCAAAACTAACCAAAATGGTAATTAGTTAGATCAAAACTATATCTAAAATAACTATCCTATTGTGGCAAAGTAGTATACTACTTATGATCCACAAAATCTCTTACATAAGCTAATCTATCTATCTGTACATGTTTTCCCTTCACTACATATACGAGTGATTTTTAATCTAAACAAATGAATAATATTCATGTTATTTCTCCAACCAGCGAATAACTTAAAAAAAAAACTTTTATTTTAGAAGACTTGAATTGCATGGTGAATCACTCTCTAACACTAGACGGTTACATTCCCTTGTGCTTTTATGGTGGATAGCTGACATACCGTCATACAATTCTACTTGAAAAGTGGTTATTCTTACCTTAGCCTACAAGGCTCCAAGAAAAATGCTGAAATAATCTCTAAATATATCATTACATGTTGAGGCCCCTTGTTTCTAAAAGATCCATATTGCACTTAATTCAACTAATATTAATATTAAGCCTAATCTAAGCTAAATATAAAAAAAAATATTAATAACAAAAAAATAAGCAACATTACATTGGGCTTTAAAAATATTAAATAATTCAAAATAAAACTTTTGAGTAAAAGTGACCAATAAAAAATATTTAAGAGAAATAATTACTACATCAACTTTTAAAAAAAAGAAATTATAAGAAAAACAAATGTTATATATCACCAAAACATTATAGAAGTACGTAACTTATGCATGTACATAATTATTACCTTAAAATAAGATATAATTAAGCTATTATCAATTAAATAGGAAATTGCTTACCTATCAAAATAATAGTAAAATAGTAGATCATTCTTGCTCCTGATATTAAATTAATTAAAATTTACATTATCTATATGTTGTAATCCCAAGATTCTTCTTTGTCTTTGTTGATGACATTTCTTCTACCTATAAACATGGATGTATTAAAATAATCGAAATTGATTTAATAGAGACAACTTTGGGTATATGATCAAAAGTAAAACAGGGTTGGTTGGGTATACAATAACATGTTAAATGTTAAAATTCTTCTTTTGCAACCACATTCAAATACAATAGGGACAACTCTGTCTCCTTTGCACAA
Source organism: Lathyrus oleraceus (assembly GCF_024323335.1). NCBI lineage: Eukaryota > Viridiplantae > Streptophyta > Magnoliopsida > Fabales > Fabaceae > Lathyrus > Lathyrus oleraceus. The sequence goes on from NC_066584.1 coordinate 230,211,509, forward strand.
ATTTCTATTGCTTCCCCCAAAGTAATTATTTGAGATACATGTTAATGATTATTTAAAAGGCATCAGTTAAAAATGTTGAAATTAGAAACTGCATTGTAAACAATTTTTTTTATTTTTATAAATTGAATATATTATTTTTTGGGGAGATTGAGAGAGACAAAAGCAATAGCAAAATTAAAATATTAATGTTCTATGATAAGAGGGAAAGACGTCACAATTGTATTCAAAACCGTATTCAAAACCGTAAGGTATCGTATATATGAGTTTTCTTTCATATAAATTAAACATTCTACTTATTTATAAATGATATAAAACTTAACTACTCAAACATCAATCTCTTGCTTCAAACATCAATCTCCATAGGTCAGTTCCCGTTTCCTATCACATATCATATAAAATGATTCAACACATGATACATCTCTTGCTCCCCACTAAGCCGAATCATGGACCCTAGTACCTTTTTTTTTTTTTGAGAGATCGAGGGAACGAGACCATTGTTCTAGGACCACAAGAGAATTGTTGGTGTTAGTTAAAAATATATCTATTGAAGAAGTCTCATATCTTTTAATGTTGTAAAATAAAAGGAAGACCAAGAATATATCTTTGTATTTCACTTTACATGGTTTGTAGCCTTGTTGGTGACCAAAGGGGTATGACCTAAAGGCCCGAGTTTACCGGTTGATTGTTGATAACTTTTCGACAATTTTTAGTTATGAAGTCATGATTGTTGATTTTTGTGTTTTGGCCAAAAAGGATTTGGACAAAACCTTTTGACGCGACCAATTGTTATATTGCTTTATTTTTTTATGAATTTAGTATGAAAAACCTATGATGATATGAATTACAGTCAAACCTTGTTGATATGAGTTTGTCTCTTTTGTGATTTTTGGGATTTTTTTTTCCAAAATGCTGTAAAAGGTCAGAAAATTAAAAAATAAGTCAAAAAAATTGGAAAAGTAGGAAAATAGGGGCAGCATCAGGTTGTCGGGCGGATCAGGTCAATTTCGGAAGTTTTAGAGTTTTGGGGTCAGTTCGGTGATTGTTGAGCAACTTCAGTGTTCGGTGACTTTTTATTACATTTTTGAGTAGTTTTGAGCCAAGCAGCAACCTCTTAAAATTCAGTAGAGTTATCATCTATAAAAAGTTATCAGTAGAGTATTGTTGAGCACTCTATAGTATTTTTGAGTACTCTAGAGTCATTTTTGAGGTTTAGGAATTGTTGTAGAGTTGTTTAGAGTTCTTTGAGAACTCTGTTGAGTTATATGCAATGTTATAACCTTTGATGAGCTATGAGTATATAATTAAAATGATAAAATACTTTGTTGAGATGTTTTAAGCATGTTGGTGAATTTTCGAGCTAATGATTAATAATACAACTTTAATCAATTGTTAATTGTGTTATAATATAATTATTAAAATTAATAATATACTCTGAGTTGAGTAATTCAGAGAAATTACGGCGAGGCTTGATAATTGGCGAATTTATGGTTCAAGAGTGAAATTTGTTTGAGTATGAAATTTTGAGAATAATTGTGGTGAGTATTTGAGTTTTATTATTGTTTTCTACCAAGATCATATATATATATATATATATATATATATATATATATATATATATATATATAATATATATATATATATATATATATATATATAATATATATAATATATATAATATATATATATATATATATATATATATATATATATATATATTGGAGTTAGGTAGAACTTCAATCCAGTGAGGTCAGGTTCAGAGAAGAACCATGACGGTCTCATGTCTAGAGAGGGACACGGTTCCGAGAGAAATTAGAGATAAGGATAAATATGTAACACACCTTTGATGTCCAAAACTCGATACTACATGCATATTTGAGGAGAAGTTAATGCAGTTCGTATTGCATTATAAATGGTATTATTGTTATTGATGTGTGAGAATGATCTGTGTATTTTTATAATTGTCCTACTATTTATTTTCGCCGCTAACATTCATAAGGATTATTCTCACTCCCTTCATTTTATTTGTGTGTGGCTTTTATGCCAAGGTTGCAGATACGAGTAGCATGTAGTGCTATTGTATTGGAGAATAGCGGCCATTGCCTTCTTCTTTGTTTTTTTATTTTGTGTAGTAGTTATGTGTCGCTATGGTATTGTTACACAATGGATGAGATGTGGTTCTTTTTATTTGGATGATTGTTGAGTTGTTTTTTGCAACTGATATTTTAATTGAGTAATTTTTTTATGAGACCATATGAAGGTGTTGTTTAATGTTTTATGTTTCTGTCGTGAGCTGTTTAATTTAATAACAAGTATTTTATTTGAGAATGTGTGACACCCTTGAGAGAAAATATACTTGAATTATTGTATTATTTCGTGAGTCGTGAAGTAGGGTGTTATATAATTGGTATTATAGATGGTATATTTGTCTGACCATGTTTTATGATTTTTTTCTGTTTCCTAGTATGTGATGTAACACCCTTCTAAACCCGACATACAATTACCACATAATTTTATTAAAATCACAACCTCAAGGGTGTCACACACATCAAAATCAATCATGATCCGTGACACGGGTTACAAAACTTATCACACAACACATGTCATCGTTTGCTCACGTCCTCTTAGGGTATCATTGCAGCGGAATTAATCAAACAATTTATAACTGCAATTCAAGGTATTAAATCTCATAATTTCAAACTTCATAATACAATAAAAAATATCGTGATGTTCAAATCATCACCATATAAACCTCATCAAAATACAATGGTAAAAGAAATTAAAACAAAACGATCCCATCCCGATGTTACATTAACCATAGCAAGACCCTACTAAAAGAAACGACAACTATAGGAAGTCACTCCAAGAGTTACCTTTCACTTACTGCAGCAAAACTACTCTTGAGTATCTCTATGATGCCCATGTAAAAGCAACATTCAAACAGAAGGGGTGAGAATAGACTTTAATAATCAACGGTGAAAACAAATGAAAGTAAACTATTGTATAACATCAACATACACAATGCTCAATCAATACCAACATACTAAGCATTCTCATCCAATAACACATCATCAACAATCAACACAATGCAACAATTATGCAATGTAGAATTTATTTAAGTAATTAAACGGTATACCATGAAGAATATAGTACAACATATACACAATCATGCACAATAATATACCACATTCTCACACCCAATTCACCATCAAAATCATACATTACAACATCTCGATTATCATCAACATCATAAATAACACATCTCAAGTATCATTAACATCATATACAACACACCTAAATTATCATTAACATCATATGCAACATATATCAATTATCAATAACACCATACGCAACACATCTCAATCATCATTAACATCATATGCAACAAATCTTAATTGTCATTAACATCATATGTAACACATCTCATCCAATGACACATTATCAACCATCAACACATTGCAATCCTTATGTGATATACTCAACACCGACTCAACATGCATGTGGTACCAAATATGAACACTCAGGTTCATCTCACTCTATGATCCCCACCGTAGGATCGATTCCCTCTTGGAACCAGAGCATACCAGCATCGCTACCATCACCATCGGTAACACTTCACTAATCCACCATAAGAGGAATTAGCTACTCGCTTCCGATCCATCACAATGGGATCGAGGCTTACCAAAAACTCGTTACTATCACCATAGGTAATACTTTACTAATCCCCCACAATATGAATTAGCTACTCCCACCCGATCCATCGCCACAATATCGAGGCTCACCAAAACTAGACCGAAGTTCGTACACTATGATGCATGACTCTCAAATAACATGCATTAACACATCAAGGTTCACCATAAAGGATCCACTACACATATCTCATCATTCATGTATCACCTCATTCTTCATGCAATCATCAATTCATGTTATAATGTCATTAACATCAACAAACAACAACGACTCATCACACATTATTACATGACATTCATTCATATCACTTTACCCAAGAACAACAACACATCATCACATTCATTGTAACAATTAACTAATTAACCAAACCAATCATCATAAACCTCTCTCAATTGACAATCAACTACTATGAGTGTAACTTAGTCATAAGAACCTTATAAGTTTCGTGCTGAAAAAGTAAGTTTTAAAGCAAAAAAGTAGTTTATGTGTCGACACATACGATTGATAGGTCGGCACATAGAAGGAATATTTGCCTATGTGTCGACACATACGAATTATAGGTCGACACATCTGCTGCATTTTTAAAGCCTGTACGTTCTGACTCTTGTGCCGCTTGCATGTGTCGACTTATAACCCTCATAGGTTGGCACATGACATTTATAGATCGACACATGACCTTCATAGGTCAGACACATGACCTTCATAGGTTGACGCATACTGCAAAGTTTTCCAAAAATAAGCTTTTTGACCATCTAAACACTCCCAAATGTACCAAAAACTCATACCACAAAAACCCATAAAATAAAACTCATGTTTTTATGGTTATAGCTTCCTAATTCATCATCTACTCATAGTTTTCAAGAGTCAATATCATGTTACAATACATCATCATACTCATAATCTTTAATTCATCAATAACACAATCAAGATTAAAAACCTTCAAAACATCATCAATGGAATATCATGATTCAACAACATCAAAGCAACATATACATACCTATATATAATACATATATTTTACACTAATTCATCATACATTCAAAACTTATAACACAACATCAGAATTTAGATCAACAATACCCAACCCTAAGGAGGTTAAGGGTTCCTCCATCTACCCCACATGTTCTAACACCCATTAAAGAAGCACATCTCCCCTTTAACTGATTTCCACCAAAAATCCTTTTTGATTTCCTAGAGTTCTTCAACCTTAAGCCTATGTTCTTCATCTTTGCCTCTTTTGGTCCAACTCCTAAAAAAATACGTTATGACTCTCTAGGTTCTCAAATTTCTATTTTGTTCCCAGACTTATTTCATTCCAAAATATACTTTTCCCAACCTTGCCCCCACTTCCTCTACACATTTAATTTCCTCATTATTTTAATTAGTTAAACAAAATATATCATTAAAAAAATTCAATAAAATCGTAATAACTCTAAACACCAATCCCCAACTCATACTCTCTCTATACCCCTATTTCAAGGATATTTACCCTACAACTACATCATAAACAATTTAACATGCCAACCAATTCGAATAAAATCTTAAATAATTCAACCAAATTAAATAATTGAGCTCAGGGTATTATAACTCTCCCCTACTTAAAGAATTTTCTCCCTAAAAAATTACCTAAAGTGAACAGATTCGGATATGAACCCTCATTGGGCTCCCAAGCTCCCAAGTTATGCTCCCACCAGCCGGTCCTCCCCATACTACCTTTACCAAGAAAATCCCTTTACCATGTAAATGCTTCACTTCCTAATCCTTTATCCGTATGGGTGATGCCTCAGCATTCATGTTATCTCTCACTTACACATAATCCAATTGGATAACATGAGATGGATCCAACATGTATCTCCTCAACTAAGACACATGAAACACATCATGAAGATTAGCAAGCGAAGGTGGCAAGGAAATCTAATAAGACACCTCTCCTACCTTATGCAAGATTGGGTATGGACCAACAAAACATGGTGTTATCTTTCGAGACATCAAGACTTGACCAACACCAGTTACTGAGGTAACTCTAAAAAACACGTGACTTCCACCTGGCACCCAAGTGCTTTCCTCCTCTTAGACCATCTTGATCTTCTCGTTCATCTGCTGAACAAAATCAGGTCCGAGCATAACACTTTCACCTAATTCATACCAACACACAAAAATCATATGCCCCATACGACACAACGCCTTAAATAGTAATATCCTAATACTAGCATATAAACTATTGTTTTAGGTACACTCAATCAATGAAAAGTAGATACTCTAAGCACCTCCTTGTTATAACACACAAGCCCTTGGAAAATCCTCTAAAGATTGAATAGTTATCTCTGTTTGACCGTCTGCCTGCGGATGATAAGCGGAACTCAACTTCAACTTAGTTCCAAACACAACTTGTAACTCTCCCAAAATCTTGATGTAAATCTCGGATCTCTATCCGGCACAACACTTGAAAGTATACCATGCAACCTCAAAAGTCCATAAAATGCTATCTCATTTCCACTCAGGAATATCCAACGGTTGCATCAGAATCAACGACTTCTGATGTTCAATATGCGAATTCTAGCAAGTCAAACACGAAAACACAACTCAACAATATATTCCTTCATTCCTGACCATGAAAACAACCTCTCTAAATCTTAATACATCTTCATAGCACCTAGATGAATACTCATTTCACTTCCGTGACCCTCCTCAAGAATACTCTTTTTAAGCTCGAGTACATAAGGAACACAAACTCTATCTCTAAAGCTCATCACACCATTCTCATCGACTCGGAAATCACCTCCGTTACCTTGGTTGATTAACGTGAGACGATCTATCAAACTCAAATCAGATATCTTACCCTCCCTGATCTTTTCAAGGATACCACTCGTCAACTTCAACATACCAAACTTCACACTGTTAGGAATTTCTTCACACACTAACCTCATATCTCTGAATTGCTCAGTAAATTCTAACTATTGAACCATAAGCCTCGACATGTGTAAAGACTCCCTACTCATTGCATCAGCTACAACATTAGCTTTACCCGGATGGTAAATCAAATCAAAATCATACTCATTAAGAATTCAAAGCCATCTCATATGCCTCATATTCAACTCGTCTAATCAAATACATATTTCAAATTCTTGTGATCACTTAACACTTCTAATTTGGAGCCAAACAAGTTGTGCCTCCATATATTCAGCACGAATACCACTGTTGTAAATTCAAGATCGTGTGTAGGGTAATTACTTTCATGAACTCTCAAATGTATCAAAGCATAATCCATAACCTGACCATTCTGCATCATCACACCTCCCAGACCTATCATTGAAGCATCACAATATACCACCACTAGAAATCACATGACCACGGAAACTCACTTCTCTTAACCAAAACTTGCACATGGAAAACTTTGCGTACAATTGGTTCTCATTCAATGTCTGCAATACAATTCTCAGATGTTCCATACATAACCTCTTACTACCATCCTTTTTCTTCACTAACATCATCGATGCACCCCATGTTGAAACACTCAGACGAACAAACTTCTTCTCAAGCAGATATTCTAGTTGCTTCTTTAATTCACACAACTCTAAAGCAAACACCTTATAAGGAGTCATCAAGACTTGAAGGGTAACAGGTACTAAGTCTATAGAAAACTCAACTTCGTGTTCTGGAGAAAAATTACTGATCTCTTCAGGAAACACTTCCGAAAATTCACACACTGCAGGAAGATCATGAACTACTCCCTTGCCTCTGGCTTCCAACAAATCTAATTTCACAAACACTTGCGCCATATCCTTCACAAACTTTCTCACTTTTTTAGCTAATACAAACTTCAATTCTTCACCTCCATCAAACTCAGATTCACACTCTGGAGGCAAGTCGAAGTTATCTTTAGGAAAACATTTGGAATCACACACCACTAGCATAACACTAGTCGTCACATTGATTTCTAATCTCCAGAAAGAAACATCAACAATACCTAATTGTTTTCCCCAAAGACATCCAAACTTGACCGACATACAGGAATCTCGAATCCATAACGTCTTCAGTGTCAGGAATAATGCACCAACTTATCATAATATTGCACCAACTTATCAAAAAATTGGTAAACACATAGTTTAAATCCAACCAATTCATTCCAAGAAAAACGTCAACTTGTTTCAACAAAATACCAACTGTACATATCCTTAGGAAATACGACATGAAAGTGAACATATCATTGGCTCATATTTAGCCAAAACACCATCTTCCCCCTCACAAGGAAGCGAAAAACGAGAACACCTTACCATCTTCCTTTAAGGATCACACCATTTTCTAACCGACACCTTCCTCGAACCCAACCTCTCTTCAGGTTATGGAAAAGAACAACCTTCTCAAACAGCTGAACTAGCCAACACTTGACTCTCATATGCATCAACATGATGTCCAAGATCTCTATAGTTGGAACATTCAAGAGAAGCAGGCGCTTATCTCTCGATTGTTTCATTTCCAACCTACAAATGGAAAACAAAACAAGCATCGACAGTGTTCTCACACACATGTTGCATACTAGGGAACAAACATAATTAAATATCCTGGGCGGACAAACCGACATGTTCTGATACCACTAGTGTAACACCCTTCTAAACCCCACATATAATTATCACATTAGTTTTTTTAAATCATAACCTCAAGGGTGTCACACACATAAAAAGTATTCATGCTCTGTAACACGGGTTACAAAACTTATCACACAACATTTGTCATCGCCTGCTCACCTCCTCTTAGGGTATCATTGCAGTGGAATCAATCAAACAATTTATAATTATAATTTAAGGTATTAAATCTCATAACTTCAAAATTCATAATGAAATATCAAATATCATGAAGTTCAAATCATCATCATTTAAACCACATCGAAACACAATGACAAAAGAAATTAAAACAAAAAAATCCCAACACGATGTTACAATGACCAGAGCAAGATCCTAATAAAATAAACGACATCTATAGGAAGCCACTCCAAGAGCCACCTTACACTTACTGCAGTAGAACTAATCTTTAGTATATGCACGATGCCCATGTAAAGGCAATATTTAAACAAAACGAGGTGAGAATACACGTCAATAATGAATATGAAAACAAATGGAAGTAAATTATTGCATAACATTAACATACATGATTTTCAATCGATACCAACATACTAAGTATTCTCATCCAGTAACACATCATCAATAATCAACATAATGCAACACTTATGCAATGTAAAATTTAATTAAGTAATTAAACAGTATAACATGAAGAATATTCTACAACATCCACACGATCATGCACAACAACATACCACATTATCACACCCAATTCATCATCAGCATCATACACGATAACATCTCGATTATCATCAACATCATAAACAACACATCTCAATTATCATTAACATCATATGCAACACACCTCAATTATCATTAACATCATATGCAACACATCTCAATTATCATTAAGATCATATGCAACATATCTCAATTATCATTAACATAATATGCAGTACATATTATCCAATAACACATCATCAACCATCAACACAATGCAACTCTTATGAAATGTAGTAAACACCGACTCGACATGCACGTGGTACCAACTATGAACATGCAGGTTCATCTCACTCCATGATCCCACCATAGGATCAATTCCCTCTTGAAACCGGAGGACACAAACATTGCTACCATCACCATAGGTAATGCATCACTAATCACCCATAATAGGAATTAGCTACTCGCACCTGATCCATCATAATGGGATTGAGGCTCACCTAAACTCGTTATCATCACCATAGGTAATGCTTCACTAATCCCCCATAATAGGAATTAGGTACTCTTACCCGATCCATCGCCATATGATCGAGGCTCACCAAAACTGGACCAAAGTCTGTACACTATTATGCATGACTCTCAAATAACATGCATTAACATATCAAGGTTCACCATAAAGGATCCACCACACGCATCTCATCCTTCATGTATCACCTCATGCTTCATGAAATCATCAATTTATGTTATAATGTCATTAACATCAACAAACAGTAGCAACTCATCACACATTATTACATGGCATTCATTCATATCACTTTACCCAAGAACAACAACACATCATCACATTCATTGTAATAATTCACTAATTAACCAAACAAATCAGCATAAACCTCTCTACATTTGACAATTGACTACTATGAGTGTAACTTAGCCTTAGGAAGCCTATAAGCCCTTTGAAATACGTTAGAAAAGGTTTCATGCTGAAAAAGTAGTGTATGTGTCGACACATACGATCCATAGGTCGACACATAGAAGAAGTTTTTACCTAAGTATCGACACATATGAATTAAAGGTCGATACATGTTCTTCACTTTTAAAGCCTCTACGTTCTGACTCATATGCCGCTTGCATGTGTCGACTCATGACCTTCACAAGTCAACACATGACATTTATATATCGACATATGACCTTCATAGATTGACACATGACCTTCATAGGTTGACACATACTGCGAATTTTTCCAAAAATCAACTTTTTGACCATCTAAACACTCCAAATGTATTCGAAACTCATACCACGAAAACCCATCAAATAAAACTCATCTTATGGTTATAGCATCCTAATTCATCATCTACTCATAGTTTTCAAGATTCAACATCATGTTACAACACATCATCATACTCATAATCTTTAATTCATCAATAACACAATCAAGGTTAAAAACCTTCAAAATATCAATCAATGGCATATCATGTAAAAAATTAGAAACAAATAATTTGGTTTTATTTGTTTTGTTTAAGTATAAAGTTAGGAGAAAAGGTGTTTACTTTATAGTATGTAAAATAAGAGCAATTTTGAGAGAAGAGGCAAACAAGGGTTTGAATGATCTTCTTCTAGAACTCTGAATTGTCAACCCCTTCATGTAAAATAAAATCTTCCAATTTCTCGGATCCTGTTTTGTCTAGGACCGGGTAGCCTAACTAATGCAATTCCAATCTCAGATTGTAATTAATTCCATCTTTTGTACCTAAAAGGGGCACATTAGGGAAATTAACACAACTAAGAATGATTTTGACATCGTTATAACTTCGAGAGTACCATAAGATATCTTCAGTAGTCATAGACATGATCCTCTGAGACCATTTAAGATTACCTTTATTGTTAGCGAAAGGACCCTTGTTGAGTAGACGAGATATGAACTAGCTGTATAACATAGGAACACAACATACAATTGTTCCCTTCTTCTTCTGATTCTTCACATGAATGGAATAGTAAGTATCAGCGAGGAGAGTAGAAACATGATTCTTGGTCATAAAAATGTGAATAGAGGTCTAATCCATAAAATATTCCATGTTTGGGAACAACACAATCCCATATATGAGTAAAGCAAGAATAGCGTTAAAAGCATTCCAACTTCCAGCATCAGCAAAGGTAGTGGCTTTGTCTACCAGAAAATTTAGAGTAAAACCATAAGTTCCACCCTTGAGTTTGAGGTTGACTTCCACTTCTTTCTTCTCCAAATGGAGGACTTCAACTATATGATGAGACTTAGGAAGCTTCTTTGTATTGAAAAAAGGAACCTGATCCTGAATTTTAACCCCTAAGATATGTGAATACTCCTCCAAAGTTGGAGCCAACTAATAGTATTGGAAAGTAAAGAACCTCATCGGAGGATCATATAAGTTCACAAGAGTATGGATGGTCGTTGTATTAGCTTTTGTATTGAGAATACCCAGGATATTACCATAGTTCTTCTTGAAGTCTTCTTTGTTATCAAGAACTAGACGAGTCCTTAATACTCTCAAAGTCTTCAACTAAGGCTCTAAAACTTATAACTACAAATGCCTCTTCTGACATTATTCATTCTCTTGACCACTCAATAAAGACTAGGCTCTTGAATTCCCTGGAAATTCACATGCAAAAATTAATTTTAATATGATGAAATGATATGCAAGCATCATAGATTCAAAGTTTCAGCATAATCTGGATACTCTGCCCATGTAACTGAATGAAGGATCAAAGGTCCGACGTATACAAGAGAAAAATGGTATGAAGGTATAGCGGTAAATTCGTGACCATTAAGCTATGGATAAACTTAACGTCAATAAAACCAGAGTCGCCACCACACTTTTATTGTTTCCAAAGGAAAAGGGAAAAATATGAACAAAACCCAAAGATAAGAAGTTTTCAAATTAAAACTAATAAAATGCCAGAGATTACAGGTAAGGGGGTTGTTTACATAGAGGGAAGGTGTTAGCATCCAAAATGTCCTAGGTACTCCTAGGGAGCCCTTTTTTTATGTGTGTATGTGTTTTTGGCATAAAATATGTTTGCAATAAATAGAGTGTGAGGGTGAGAAAAAGAATTTATTAATTATATTTTTGTGTTTGACAAGACCTTCGGACTTGTGCCTACGTACCAACATAAAAATGAGGGATCAAAACCTCGTAGTTCGTGGTAACAATTTCAAAATGAGTGGATTGCTTTTAACAAAAGGTTAAGTTTAAAAGAGGCATAAAAGCCCAAAATAGTTTGAGTGAGTGTTAGTTATTTTTGTCTTTTGAAATTTTAAGTCAATATGATTAGATTCATTTACAAGTTTGATTGAGAAAAAAGTTTAAAAATGCAATGGCATAAGGCCAAAGTTTCTAATTTGCAATAAGGTCTAAGTTTAGAAATCACAAGTAAAGAGAGTTTTTGATAGGGGGGAGAGATTTGAAATTTAAGAAGTGGGACGAGATGAAGAGACTAATCCTAAGCAGAAATTTAAAAGTTAAGAGTTGAAAAGATCTGACCAATGGAATGCAATCCAACAGACAAGAATGCAATATAGAAACCCACTTTCCCTTTGGACTTTAAATCAAGAAATATCAATAAACAAACAACAAAATTAAGAGCAAGACATCAAATAAAGATAGCCATATCCAAGCAAATAACTTCATAGTCTTCTTCTTCTTATGTATCGAATGATATACTCCTTGATTGACTCAGAATAAGGCATTAGACACAGGTTCAAAGTAACAGTTGTATCAAGACCATGTAGCAGATGAATTCATGTGGATCCCAATACTTGCATTAGATGAAAGCTCAAATCAGAATAACTTGGTTTCAGAAATGTTGGCATTGGCCAAGTCCTTTTGCATAGGGAATGTTGCCAAGTTCTATGTCCAAAAGCTCAGATCAAATCCAACAGTCCACACAATCATTTTTTAGGGTTTTTGTTATTTATTAAGTATTTCAAGGTCCTAAGACCATAAAAACAAACAAAATACACAAACAAATATATACAATCACAATATATGACTCAAATGAGCAAAGTGAAAATGACATAAACATAAACAAGTTAAATGATATGTAAATGAGAAATGAAATGATAAATGGTTTGAATTTAAATTGCATAAAATAAATGACTTGAAATTAAAAGCAAGAAAAATAAAAATTAGTCAAATGTTTGTTGATTAGATGTTAGTGATGTTTTGCTTTTCAATTGATAAAGTCATTCTTTGGAGAACACTCAACCCTCTATTCACAAGCATAGATCCTTGAACCAAGACATCTTCCAAAGGAAGGAAAAAAGGCCAAGTTTCCACACAATACCATGAAAAGGGGGAGACTTACAATCTCACTTACTAGAATGCTATGCCTTTAGGGTCAAAATTTTGCGGTATGTTAAGCAATCGTAATTGGACTTATGTAGAAGTCACAACTATCTGAGGCCGTGCAATAGAAATTTTGGTGTTAATGCATGTTAGAGATATGGTATAATGAACCATACTCCTAAAACATACCACACACGAAAAGAAAAAGATCAAAGGATGGACCTATCTCATCCATACTTGTATTGGTTCATATAACACAAAGTTATTGATGGACAGATTATCCTTAGGATATTGAGACTTCATTGGTCAATGAAAGGGATGGGAAAGAATGTGATTGAAGATGAAGAGGGAGGGGGAAATGAGAGAAAACACAAATTGGTCATGAGAGAAAACACAAAGGACCGTAGACAAAAAATTTCATGATTTTTGAAAAGTCAGAAGTATTTTTAAACAATTAAAAATATGCACAAAAACAATTAATTCATGAAAAATATCAAAATTAATCCAAAAAATAATTTTAATTCAAAAAATGAAAGAGGAAAATATTTGAAATTTTTTGGTGAAAGTTCCATATTTTTTGGATTAAAAATGAAATTAATATGAATTAATCAAAATAAAAGGATTAAATGGAAAAAAATCAGAAAATAAAAAAAACAAGGGCCATCTGATCTCCCTCATTAATTGAGGTGGCAGGTCAGATGGCCAAGAGTGCACATTCCACAAGGTCCCTAGTCAAACGCGTTGCAGGCATGGTAATCAAATTGGACGCATGAGATTAAAACATTTCAAATAGATTAGATGGCCTGGATTGATCCAGCGCACCGCCGGAGCCCTAGCTCCGATCATCTTCTCTGGTGAGCACCATCGGTCTGGTCCAAGCTTAACTCAATGGAAAATGAAAAGTGAACACACTAATTTGAACGAAAAATGCTCAGAAGCACGAATCTGACCTCAATTTTCTCCAATTCCAAGTATATAAAAAGATACAAGGATTTGAATTTTGAGGATCATGAACTAAGTTGCTTCGATTTGACCTCAAAGCAACTCAATCTTCTTGCCTATATTGATAGGAATTCAGACAACCAAAAATCAATAAGAATGGTGAAGAATTGAGGGAGAATCGAAGAGATGAAAATTCTGAAAATTCACCTTCAATGGAGCTTCAGATTGGCACGATCTTGCTTTCAATTATGCATGGCCTTGCTTCAAATGCTTGTTGGAAGTGATTAGGATCAATGAAAGGTATGGAATCTTGGAGTTTCAATCTCAAAACAGATGGAGATTTGAAACTCGACTTTCAAAGGAAATCTTCAAGCTTATCCTTAAATGGTGAGGGTTTGGGGTTGTAGCTTCGAAGCTTGGGCATGAGGTCTTTCATTCTGACCAATTAGGGTCTTATTTATAGGCCATGAGATTGATTTCCACACACTTCCAAATTTGGTAATTTTTGTGAAATTCCCTTTACATTCTTGCATGGGCATGTGATAAGCCCATCAAGTGATGCAATTAGGTCCAAAATTGAGTGTGAATCATGCTGAAACCATATTATAAAGCCATGCAATCGTGTATGAAAAGTGGAAGTGGAGATCATCCAAATGGTTCTTCAATTTGCACCCATGCACAAGTCCTTCATTCTTTGGCCAAATGAGATGATACTGGACTTTTTTTAAAGGTAAGATCAAGGGGAACAACTTTCATGTTGAACACTTTTTCATTTTAAGCTTGGATTATGATGAATTTTGAGGTGGAAGTTTGGGAAATCAAACATATTTGAAAATTTTCTAAGTCCCAAGTTAAATGTTCACTTCTTCCACCTTGAATAACTTTTTCTATGGACTTAAAATGAGAAAAGTTCCTTCATAAAAGTTGTATCTCTTTCAAACATATTCAATTTGGTCACAAATTTGACCTCATTTGGATTTGGCATGAAATCGTTATGCATTTTAGAAGTTAACGAAAATCACTTATTCAATGGTATTGGCCCAAAATGACCTATAATGTTTCCTCTTGGATCATGAACTTGAAAGTTGAATTTGAACTTCCTACAAACATTAAAGTTTAATTATACATCTTGAATTTTACCATGGAGTTTGAATGGATTTCATCTCATAAAAATTGAGCAAGTTATGGTCTTGGGAAGTTGACCTCCAAACTAGGGTTCAGACAAGATGACCTATAATCTTTCACTATAACAAGTGACTTCCCAAGCAAAAATAGATCTTGACTTCAACATGAAAGTTGTTTGGAATGCAATTTTTAGTAACTTTTATCTTGGAATAATTTTCATAGGACAAAAATTGTAGGAGATAGGGTCCAGGGAAGCCCAATTTTGACCTGTTGACTTTCTCTAGCCAACCACCATGAACCATCTTGCTAGCTTGACATTCTCTTGACTTTTGGGACTCATGGAGGATCTTATATGTGTAATATGATGTAATGTGAAGTATCACTTGAAATATTTGATCAATTGTTGAAGAAACTTATTGAAGAAGTCACACAAGATACCCAAATGAATTAGGGTTTCCAAGGCAAACAAACTCCAAACTCTTGATGATTTATTGATCAAAATAACATGTGAAGACATGGGGATCCATATATGATGCTTAGAGCCAATGTGAACCAATTCTTGATTGTGCTCCTTGCATTAAGGATCTCAAACTCTAGATATGAGCTTGATAGAGCATAGGTGAGGGTAGCGGTAAATTCATGACCATTAAGCTATGGATAAACTTAACATCAATAAAACCAGAGTCGCCACCGCACTTTTATTGTTTCCAAAGGAAAAGGGAAAAGTTAGAACAAAATCCAAAGATAGGAAGTTTTCAAATCAAAACTAATAAAATTCCAGAGATTACAGGTAAGGGGGTTGGTTACACAGAGGGAATGTGTTAGCATCCAAAATGTCCTACGTACTCCTAGAGAGCCCTTTTTTATGTGTGTATGTGTTTTTGGTATAAAAGATGTTTACAATAAATAGAGTGTGAGGATGAGAAAATAATTCATTAATTATATTTTTGTGTTTGACAAGACCTTCAGACTTGTGCCTACGTACCAACATAAAATGAGGGATCAAAACCTCGTAGTTTGTGGTATCAATTTCAAATTGAGTGTATTGTTTTTAACAAAAATTTAAGTTTAGAACAGGCACAAAATGCCTAAAAGAGTTTGAATGAGTGTTAGTTCTTTTTGTCTTTTTTTGAAATTTTAAGTCAAGATGATTAAGTTCATTTAAAAGTTTGATTAAGAAAAAGAGTTCAAAAATGCAATGGCATAAGACCAAAGTTTCTAGTTTGTAATAGAGTCTAAGTTTGAAATCACAAGAAAATAAGGTTTTTAAAGGGGAGAGATTTGAATTTAAGAAGTGGGAGGAGATGAAGAGACTAATCCTAAGCAAAAATTTAAAAGTTAAGAGTTGAAAAGATCTGACCAATGGGATGCAATCCAATAGACAAGAATGTCATATATAAACCCACTTTTCCTTTAGACTTTAAATCAAGCAATATCAATAAGCAAGTAGCACAATGAAGAGCAAGGCATCAAATAAATATAGCCACATCCAAGATAGAAACTTCATATTCTTCTTCATAATCTTCCCCATGTATCAGATGACATACTCCTTGAATGGCTCAGAGTAAGGCATTAAACACATGTTCAAAGTAACATTTGCATCAAGACCATGTAGCAGATGAACTCAAGTGGATCTCAACACTTGCATTAGATGAAAATTAAAATCAAAAGAACTTGGTTTCAGAAATGTTGGCATTGGCCAAGTCCTTTTGCATAGGGAATATTGTCTAATTCTAACTCCAAAGCTCATATCAAATCCAACAGTCAACACAAACATTTTTTTAGTTTTTTTTTTGTTTATTAAGTATTTTCAGGTCCTAAGACCACAAGCACAAACAAAATAATACAAACAAATATATACAATCACAATATATGGCTCAAGTGAGCAAAGGGAAAATGATATTAAAATAAACAAGTTAAATGATATGTATAATGGAAAATGATAAATGGCTTGAATTTAAATGGCATAAAGTAAATGACTTGAAATTAAAAGCAATAAATAATAAGAGTTAGTCAAATGTTAGTTGATTAGAAGTTAGTATTGCTTTTGCTTTTCAATTGTTTAAGTCATTCTTTGGAGAACACTCAACCCTCTATTCACAAGCATGGAACCTTGAACCAAGACATCTTCCAAAGGAAGGAAAAAAGACCAAGTTTCCACATAATACCATGAAAGGAGGGAGACTTACATTCTCACTTACTAGAATGCTATGCCTTTGGGTGAAAATTTAGCGCTATGTTAAGAAATCATAATTGGATTTATGTAGAAGTCACAACTATATGAGGCCGAGCAATAGAAATTTTTGTGTTAATGCATGTTAGAGATATGGTATGATGAACCATACTCCTAAAACATACCACACACAAAAAGAAAAAATAATCAAAGGATGGACCTAATCTCATCCATACTTGTATTGGTTCATCTAACACAAAGTTATTGATGAACCAATTAGCCTTAGGATATTGAGATGTCATTGGTCAATGGAAGGGATGGGATAGAATGGGATTTAAGAGGAAAAGGGAGGTGAAATGAGACAAACACAAATTGGTCATGGGAGGAATTTTATCAAATTAAAATCATTCATTCATTTTGGGAGATGAAATGTACATTTTATCAATCCCCTAAATCCAATGATTTTAATCCAATAAAAGTCAAATCAACCTTGACCAAGGCCCAAACACATAGTCAAACTTCACAAGTCAATAAAAATCGCTCAACATAATTTTTACACAATTAAATAATTAAAAATTAAATAAAAATGCATTAAATTACATTATGTTTGATCAAAAACCTAAAACCTCTTCAAAACACCAAATAAATGGCCAAGAGATTTATCATAGGTCAAACAAGATCAAAGGACCTTGGAGAAAAAATTTCATCATTTTTGAAAAGTCAAAAGTATTTTTAAACAATTAAAATTTTGCACAAAAACAATTAATTCACGAAAAATATCAATATTGATCCAAAAAATAATTTTAACTCAGAAAATAAAAGAGAAAAATATTTGAATTTTTTTGGTGAAAGTCCCATATTTTTTGGATCAATAATGAAATTAATATGAATTAATTAAAAACAAGTAATTAAATGGAATATTCAGAAATTCAAAAAACGTGGACCATCTGATCTCCCTCATTAATTGAGGTGGCAGATCAGATGGTGATCAACGCGTATTTCATATGTGCCTTGGTCAACTGAGATGCACGCGTGGTAATCAAAAGCAATGCCCAAGATTAAAACAATTTAAATGGATCCTATGGTTGAGATGCTTGCCAACACATCGCCGGAGCCAGAGCTCCGGTCTTCTTCTCCGGTGGACCTCACCGGACTGGTCCACCATCAACCATCACCAAAATGAAAAATCAAGACACGAATTTAAAGAAAAAATGCTCAGGAGCTCGAATCTGGCCTCAATTTTGTCTAATTCCAAGTATATAAAAAGATACAGGGAGTTGAATTTTGAGGATCATGAACTGAGTTGCTTCGATTTGACCTCAAAGCAACTCAATCTTGTTGCCTACACTGGTAGGATTTCAGCAAACCAAGAATCAGTCAAAATGGATGAGAAATGAGGGAGAATCGAAGAAGAAAAGTTTCTGAAATCTCACCTTCGAGGAGCTTCAAATTAGCTTGATCTTGTTTCCAATTTGGCTTGGCTTGACTCTAGAAGCTTGCAAAAGATGCTTTGGATGGTTAAAAATCTTGCGCTCTTGGTGTTTCAATCCTAAAACAGAAGGAGAATTGAAACTCGGTTTCTCAAGAAACCTTCAAGATTATCCTTTCAATGGTGTTTGAGGAATAAGGGGGTCGAAGCTTGGGCAAGAGGGATCCCAGTTCTGATCATCAAGGGTTCTATTTATAGCCAATGTGAATGATATTTGCACACTTCCAAATTTGGCAAAATTTCAAATTCTCCATTGCATGGATGCATGGGTGTGCATTAGGCCCATGAAATGATGTATTCTGATCCATTATCCATTGTACTTCATGTTGAAATCATGTTAGAAGCTCATGCAAATGTATAGGAAAAGTGGAACTTGAAATTATCCAAATGATACCTTAACTTACACCCATGCGTAAGTCCCTCAATTTTAATCGAAATGAGATGATATTGGATGTTTTGGAAAGGTGATATCAAGGGGAACAACTTTCATGTTGAACAATTTTTCATTTGATGAATGGATCATGATGAATTTTGAGGTGGAAGTTTGGGAAATCAAATATATTTGAAATTTTTCTAAGTCCCAAGTCAAATGTTGACTTCTTCCACCTTGAATTGATTTTTTTATGGACTTCAAATGAGAAAATTTACTTCATAAAAGTTGTATCTATTTAAAACCTATTCAATTTGGTCACAAATTTGACCTCATTTGGATTTGGCATGAAGGAGTTATGCATTTTTGAAGTTGAGGAAAATCACTTGTTCAATGGTATTGACCCAAAATGACCTATAATGTTTCCTCTTGGCACATGCATTTTAAATTTTAATTTTCACTTCCTCCAAACATCAAAGTTTAAGTAGATTTATTGAATTGGATCATGGAATTTGAATGGCCTTCATCTCATAAAAATTGAGCAAGTTATGGTCTTGGGAACTTGACCTCCAAACTAGGGTTCAGACAAAATGACCTATAATCTTTCACCATAAAAAGTGACTTCCCAAGAAAAAATAGATCTTTACTTCAACATGAAAGTTGTTTGGGATGTAATTTTTAGTAACTTTTATCTTGAAATAATTTTCATAGGACAAAAATTGTAGGAGATAAGGTCTAGGGAAGCCCAGTTTTGACCTGTTGACTTTCTCTAGCTAACCACCATGAACCATCTTGCTAGCTTGACATTCTCTTGACTTTTGGGACTCATGGAGGATCATATATGTGTAAGATGATGTAATGTGAAGTATCCCTTTAAATATTTGATCAATTGTTGAAGAAACTTGTTGAAGAAGTCACACAAGATACCCAAATGAATTAGGGTTTCCAAGGCAAACAAACTCCAAACTCTTGATGATTTATTGATCAAAATAACATGTGAAGATCATGGGGATCCATATATGATTCTTAGAGCCAATGTGAACCAATTCTTGATTGTGCTCCTTGCCTTAAGGGTCTCAAACCCTAGATATGAACTTGATAGAGCATAGGTGAGCATGTACACTACCTACAAAAGCAACAAATTATACATTGACATATTTTTGGTATTTGGTTAGTAAATAAAGAAAAACAAAGTATGATACAGTCTAAAGCGCTTGGTGACCTCTCCCAATGAAAACCCGATGAATGAGGGGTAAGGAGGATGCCAAGGTGTGATCCCAATGCTAATACATATGATGAGATATCATGAGGGATCTTAGGGTCAAAATTGGGGTCTTACAGCTGCCCCTATTTAAGGACGTTCTAACTGAGGAGATGAAGGTTAAAATCTTTGTATCGACTCAGTAGAATGGACTTAAATAACAAGAATATAAACAAATTTTGGTCCCTAAGAGACCTAATGATTCATATGCTTTGAAATGTTAAAAAAGTAATCTTTGTGGGGAAAATGTCGCCCCAAAGGAAAAGAATTCGGAGAGACTAAAAGTTCGCAGGAGCATAATGCATTCCATAAGAAAAACTCACTGGGGAGACAGAGACTCTGGGTAATAAAAAGTTGTGCATAGGCCAGGCTACGACTTAAAACTACTGGGGGACACGAGAGATTCCATGAAAATAAATCAACGGAAAAACTCATCCGGGGATAAAGGAAAAATTTGCAGGGGAAACGGGTAAATCAAGATAAAACTGAAATACTCGATCCAAACAGGGGACAACGATTTCACTGAGCAAATATGCACTCAAACTTAACTGGGGAAGAAACGAACTTCAACATAGGAGTATCAGGAGTATATTATCTTCTACCGGTTACTGGGTAAGGAGATAACAAATAATGTCAGAGAGGACAACCGTTACCGGTTAGGGTAAACATATCAAGGATGACTCGCTGAGGGCAACCCGAATGTGTATTCATTACTAGTTACTGGGTAAGAATAACCTGTTGGGGAAAATCCAAATAGGGTTTACAACTACCGTTTACTGGGCAAAAGACCAAAGAGAGAGAATATCTATCATTGATTAAGGTGAACATATCAAGGATAGACTCAAAGGGAAGAATATCCGTCATCAGTTAATATGAACATATCAAGGATAAACTCCGAGGTGAGAAATAAGAATTATATCTATCAACTACTGGATAGAATACTAAAGGAGAGAATATCTATCATCTGGTAGGATGAACATATCAAGGATAAATTTCCTGGGGGGACATGAAAACGAATCCGCTAGGGAGAAAGAGGAAATATATTACTTTTATCGGGTATTGGGCAAACGTAAAATACTAACAAATTGAGAAAAATATTACCAGTTACTGGGTAACAGACTCTCAGGGGACCCAAAAGCATCTATCTAGGTAAGATCTAGAAAGATAAGGTCGATCAAAGACTCAACCCGATGAGGATATAACTCAGGGGGGGGGGGGGGGTCCATCCATATAATCAATGGGGAGGAAGCTGATTTAATAATCATCCACGGGGAAATAACTAAGTTGGGAATGAGAAAGGTTGAATTCTTTCTACTTAAGGGGATGACACTCTACAATTGAAAGAGGACAAACACACTGAAACTACGCGGGGGGAAGGATACCACCATAGCAGAGGAGCAGAGACATAATGAATCACAAAATGCAATAATGTAATAATGGATGTATATGTATATGTATATATGATGATTATGCTGACAAAACGATCACAAAGGATACAAACGTCGCCGATCTGAATCATCAATACAACAACTCAGCCAATCTTAACTAGAGGGGACCAACTGGAGAAAGAGAGGTAAAGGATGAACGCAAACTATCCATCATAAAGGCTCAATCCTGGCTGGGGAAAAGGGAAAGATCTGTCGAGGATCCACACCATTAACTCTGCGGGGAATTTTAGGGCAACACCATATCAAATGGGAGACAACCTTGTAGAGGATTGTAGCGGGAAATTCATGATCATCAAGCTATTGACAAGCTAGAGATCAATTAACAAGAGTCGCCACCGCGCCTTTATTGTTTCTAAGGGAAAAGGGAAAAATTACGAATAAAACCCAAATAGTAAGAAGTTTTCAAATAAAAACTAATAAAATTCATAGATCACAGGTAAGGGGGTTGGTTACACAGAGGGAAGGTGTTAGCACCAAAAGTATTCTAGGTACTCCTAGGGAGCCCTTTTTGCGTGCATATGTATTTTGTACAAAGTAATGTTTACAAACAAATAGAATGGGGGGATGAGAAAAGAATTCATTAATTATATTTTTGTGTTTGACAAGACCTTCGGTGTTGTGCCTACGTACCAACATATGAATGAGGGATCAAAACCTCGTAGTTCGTGCTATAAATTTCAAAATGAGTGTGTTGGTTTTAACAAAATTTAAGTTTGAAAGGCACCAAGGCCTAAAAATGGTTTGAATGAGTTAGTTCTTTTTGGCTTTTTGAAAGTTTAAGTCAAGTATAGTTAAGACTATTTACAAGTTTGATTTAAGAAAATAAGTTTGAAAATGCAATGGCATAAGGCCAAAGTTTCTATCTTTTTGCAAAAAAAAGTGGTCAAAGTTTAGAACAAAAGTAGTTCACACAAAGAAGGTTTTGAAAATGGAGGGAGAGACTTTGAAATTAAAGAAATGGGGGGAAGATGAAGAGACTACCCTATGCACAAAAATTTAAAAGCTTAAAGTTGAAACGATCTGACCAAATGGGAGCAATCCAATAGACAAGTATGTCAATAGAAACCCAGAATTCCTTTGGACTTTTAGAATCAAGCAACACACAAATGCACAATTATATCAATCTTGAAGAGCAAAGGCATCAAATAAAGATGACCTCATCCAAGCTTATACACTTCATGATCTTCTTCAAAATGACCCATGTAGCAGATGAATTCCACAAGTCACATGCTCAACATAATAGCTTAATAACGATCAATGTTGCAGATGAACTGGAGAGATCTTGAATGATGTATCAGATGAATTTCAAATTGCAAGTGCTTGGTTCTTCAACAAATTGGCATTGGCCAAGTCCATTAGCAAAGGAATGTTGCCTAAGTTCTAAGTCCAATTGGGCAATATCAAACCAACAATCCACTCAAAAGTCTTTTGGGGTTTTTGTTATTATTATGTACATTAATGGTCAAAGACCACACAAGCAAACAAGGTATACATAAACAAGATAATATCACACAATATGGTCCAAATGGACAAAGTGAAAATTACATTAACATAAACAATTAGAATGATATGTACAATGGCAAATGATAATAAAGTTCTAAAAGTAAATTGCATTAAAGTAAGAGCTTGAAATTAAAAGTTAATGGTTAATAAGTTAGTAGTTAGTTTTCTTTTTCTTTTTAATTTCAAGATATTATATGGAGAACACTTAACCCACTTGCCAGAAGCATGGATCCTTGAACCAAAATATCTTCCAAAGGAAGGAAAGAAGGCCAAGTTTCCACACAATATCATGGAAGAGGGGAGACTTACAATCTCACTAACTAGAATGCTTATGCCTTTTGTGTCATAAATTTAGCGCTATGTTAAGCAATCGTAATTGCACTTATGTAGAAGTCACAACTATTTGAGGTCGGGTAATAGAATTTTGGTGTTAATGCATGTTGGAGACATAGTATTAAGAAATATGCTCATTAAACATACCACACACAAAAAATATGCAAAGGTGTGGCCTAATCTCATCCATACTCATGTCATTTTTCAACCAACTAGCATTAGGACTTTGAGATGTCATTGGCCAAATGAAAATGAATGGATGAAGAAGGGGAATTAGATGAAGAGGGAAAGGGATGAATGAGATCACCAATTGGTCAAAGGAGGACTTTTACCAAATTAATATTATTCATTCATTTTGGGAGATGGAATGTACATTCCATCAATCCACTAAATCCAAAAAATAATTTTAATTCAGAATATGAAAGAGAAAAATATTTGTTTTTTTTTGGTGAAAGTCCCATATTTTTTGGATCACTATTGAATTTAATATGAATTATTGAATAAAATGCAATTAAAATAAAATTCATAAAATGCTAAATTACGTGGACCATCAGATCTCCCTCATTAATTGAGGTGGCAGATCTCAGGATCCAAAACACGCGTTCCACCAATGACCTAGTCAACCGCGTGGAAAATGAAATAATCAACATCAACGCTCCAAATTATAACGTGGGAATTGAAACAAGTGTTTCAGAGGTGAGACACCTCATCGCCGGAGCCAGAGCTCAGATCATCTTCCCCGGTGAGCTCCACCGGTCTAGTTAAGATGAACCATCACCAAAATAATAAACAGGGACAAGATATTAAAGAAAAAACATCACCGAGCACGAATATCACCTCCAATTCATCCAATTCCAAATATATTAAGAGATATGTGGAATTGAAAAATGAGGTTCATGATCTGAGTTGCTTCGGTTTTGCCTCAAAGCAACTCAATCTTCTTGCCTACATTGGTAGGACTTCAGACAACTAAATAATCAATGGAATTGATAAATAATTTAAGAGAATCGAAGAGTTTAAAATTTATGCAAATTACCTTCAATGGAGGTATGAACTTGCTAGATCTTGATCAGAATTATGCTTGGCTTCACTTGACTTGCTTGCAGGAGAGGAATGGAAAGGTTTTGAAGCAAGGGATTCCTAGAGAGTTGAATTCCAAAACAATGGAGATTCAAGCTCAAATTCAAAGGAATTTATCAGGGTTATCCTATGAGAGTGAAGGGTTTTCAATGAGGATTCAAAGCTGGCGCGATGTGTGTATGATTTCTGAGCAAATGCAGCTGTATATATAGCCAAATCCATGTGATATTTGCACACTCTTCTCACTTTCCAATTTTAGCAAAATGATGATAGATGATGCATGGGCGTGCATATGCGCATGAAATGATAGCTGATAGTCCAAATTTGAAGTTCAGATGCTTTGAAGATGGATTGGATTGCAAGGAAAATGGGCATTGTTGTTTGAAGATTGATCCATGCTAAATGATATCAGCCTGTTTAAGCCATGCACAACCTATGCATATCAAGTCCAAAATGAATGAGTTTGAGCTCTTTGGAAAGGTGAGGTCAAGAGGAACAAGTTTGATGTTGAACAATTTTCATTTGGAGCTTGGAACTTGGAGAAATTTGAGGTGGAAGTTTGGAAAAATTTGGCATATCAAATTTTTTCTAAGTGTCAAGCCATATGTCTCAATATTCCACCTTGCTTAAATTTTTTGTGGGAGCTTCAAATGAGAAAAGTGTCTTAATAAAAGTTGTATCTCTCTCAAATGTATTCAAAATGGTCACCAATTTCATGTCATTTGGATTTGAAATGATAGAGTTATGCATTTTTGAAGTTTGGAAAAATCACTTGATCAATGGTATAGGTCAAAAGTGACCTATAATGTAGCCTCATATCACATGTTCAAAGAAGTTGAACTAGCTCCCACTCCAAACATAAAAGTTGAAGTAGACACATTGAATTTGATTGTGAAACTTGGAAATCTTTCATATTATAAAAATTGAGTAAGTTATGGCCTTGGGAAGTTGACTTTCAAATTAGGGTTTAGACAAAATGACCTATCATGTTTCAACATAGAAAATGATTTTCCAAGAAAAACTAGATCTAGGTCTCAACATGAAAGTTGTTTATAATGTCATTTAGAGTAAGTTTTCTCTTGGAATAATTTTCATATGGTGAAAATTGTAGGAGACAGGGTCTAGGGATACCCAGTTTTGATCAAATGAATCCATCTGGCCAACCACCATCAACCAACTTGCTAACTTCCAATTATCTTGACTTTCTTGGCTCATGGTAGATCATATATGCATAATATGGTGAAATTTTAAGCGCCCCTTGAGAAATTTCATCAATTGGTAAGATAGCTTGTTGGAGAAGTTACTCAAGATACCCAGTCAAACCAGGGTTTCCAAGGCAAATCACCCTCAAACTCTTGAGTAAAACTTGAGCAGTATAACATGTAGAGAACATTGAGACTCATATATGATGCTCATAAACATTCTTGGATCAATTCTTGGTTGTGCTCTTTGTTCATGAGGGTCTTAAACCCTATATGTGATCTTGATGAATCAATGAGATCATGCCCTACCTACAAAGAGTTAGGCAAATACAAAGACATATTTTTGGTATTTTGGTTAGTGAAATGATAAAATACAAGTATGGTATAATCACCAAGTGCTTGGTGATCTCTCCCAAAACAAACCCAATGAAAAGGGGTAAGGAGGATGCCAAGGTATGATCCCAATGCTTATGTTGATGATGAAGTTGCATGAGGGATCTTAGGGTAAAAATTGGGTTCTTACAGCTGCCCTTATTTAAGGACATTCTAACTGAGGAGGTGAAGGTTAAAATCTTCATGCCGACTCAGTAGAATAGGCTTAAATAACAACATAGAGAAACAAATTTTGGTCCCTAAGAGACCTCATGATGCGTATGATATGAATGCAAAAGCTAATGCTATGTGGGGAAATATTGACACAAAGTAAAAAGAAATCAGAGAGACCGAAAGTCCACAGGAGCATAATGCTTTCCGTAAGGAAAACTCACTGGGGAGACAGAGACTATGAGGGGATAAAAGGTTTTATGCGTAGGCCAGGCTACGACTTAAAACTACTGGGGGACTCGAGGAAATCCATATAACAATGGAAAGACTCAGCCGGGGAAACAAAAACAACGCCTGGCGGGAATACGAATAAGTCAGGATAAAACTGAAATACTCAACTCGTGTAGGGGAACATCGATTTCACTAAGGAAATGCGCACTCAACTCAACTGGGGAGAACATAACATTTTAGCACAGGAGGAGCAGAAATCTATTATCTACTACCTGTTACTGGGTAAGGGGATCATAAAATCTGACAGAGAGAACATCCGTCATCGGCTAAGATGAATATCTCAAGGATGACTCACTGAGGAAAAGCCAGAGGGGAATATTCATTACCGGTTACTGGGTAAGAATAGCCTTGCTGGGGAAAATTGCAGAAAAATATGATTTACAACTACCAGTTACTGGGCAGAAGACCAAGGGTGAGAGTATCCGGTATCAGCTAGGATGAACATATCAAGGATAAACTCGACAAGAAAGAAAATCTGTCATCGGTTAAGATGAACTTATCAAGGATAGAATTTCTTGGGGATGTCAAGGAGGATACCCATCATCGGTTAGGATGAACATATGAAGGATATACCAACTGAAAAACAAAAGAGGAATTACATTTATCAAAAACTGGATAGAAAACCGTCGAAGAGAAAAACCCGTCACCGGTTAGGGTGAACATATCAAGGATTCACTCTGCGAGGGGACAAAGTAGGATTTACAACTACCGGTTACTGGGTAGAAGACCAATCAAAGAGAAAATTCGTCACTGGTTAAGATGAACATATCAAGGATAGACTCTGAAATGGGGAATAAAAGTAGGGATTACATCTATCAGTTACTGGATAGAATACCAACAAGGAGAAGAAAACTTGTCATCGATTAAGATGAACATATCAAGGATTAACTCTCCGAGGAACCAAAATAGGAATTACAACTACCTTTTTACTGGGTAGAAGACCAAAGAAGATAATATCCATCACTGGTTAAAGTGAACATATCAAGGATTCTCCATGGGGGAAGAAAAGATTACCATTACCGGTTAGGATGAACATATCAAGGATATACTTTTCTAGGAAAAGATCCACTAGGGATTCTGCTGAGGAGAAAAAGGGTACTTTTGCCGGGTATTGGGCAAGAAGTAACGGACTACCAACCAAGAAGAATATTACCAGTTACTGAGTAACATACTCTTAGGGGACCAAGATATCTATCTAGGTGAGAAATAGAAAGAAAACGGTCAATCAAGACTCAACCCAATGAGGACATAACTCAAGGGGAGTAATTCCATCCAGAAAATTTGCTGGAGAGGAAACTGAAATAACAATCATCCACGAGGAAACAAACTCCGTGGGGAAATGGAGAAAGGTTAAATTCTTTATGCTTAAGGACTGACACTCTACGATCGAAAGAGGACAAACACCAGATTTGGCATGGGGATAAAGTACCGCTATAACTGAGAATGAAATCCTCAAACAAATCAAATATGAAGATGCAGGATATGAAAATCATGAATTTGGATGAATGTATATGCGTATGTATATATGATGATTATGCTAACAAAACGATCACGAAGGATACAGAGGTGTTGTAAAGAAATTGAACCACCGGTACAATCCTCGGTCAATCCACAAATCATGGAGACAAACTGCTGAAGCAGAGAGATATCAATATTCCAAAGGCTCAATCCTGGCTGGGGAAGGAGATCTGTTGAGGATAAAACATCCAATCCATAGGGAATTTTAGGTCAACACCATAAAAATGGGAGACAACCCTACTGGGGAAGAAATCAAAAGATGCTCTAGAACCAGGAGGAAACTCTGACTGGGAGCAAAGATAGATGGCGACTAGTGAAAACAGAAAAGCGATCTATTGGGGAAAGATCAAACATCTTCTGATGACGATCCACCTGCTGAGGAAAAACAAACTCCGCTGGGAAGGTCGAAACTCTGTTGGGGACAAGAACACGTCACAAACAACTCATCTATGGATAAAGAAATAAGCTCCAATGGGGGTCAAACATTCCGTTGAGGAGCTGAATCAACACAAACGTCTAAGGATACCCAAAGAGTTAACTGCTTGGGGAACCTCAGATGCTTCACACTTAAGAACCTGCTTCTTACTGAAATGTTGTTGATATTCTTTTTACTTGCTTTGGAATTTTTTTTGCATTTTAAAGAAAACTTGATTTAAAAATTTGATTTCAGAATGATCATAATAAAATTTAAAACTATTGGCTGAAGCAAATAAGAGTAGAAACAATTGGGTAAAAGCTCAACTTTATTTATTGGAATGGTAGTCTGTAAATGACAAGACTCCATAGATTTTACAAAGTTTGAAAATGGTAATTTTACATGGAAAAGGGTTACATTGAATACAAATGATCCTTAAAAGGCTCTCTTGACAACATATGGGCCTTCATAATTGGGAGTCCATTTTCCTCTAGAATCTGGCTTGAACGATAAAATCTTCTTGAGCACAAGGTCACCTTCTCTGAGCAATGGCAACAAAGGAATTTCAACCTGGTCAAACCTGGTCACCTTATCTTCAATTATATTCAACTGATCAAACCTGGTCTGACACCATTCAGCCTCAGTCAACTTGGCTTCCATGAGCATACGCAACGGAGAAATTTCAACCTCTACGGGGAGTACTACTTTCATACCATATACGAGAGACAAAGGGGTTGCCCATGTTGAAGTGCGGACGGATGTATGATACGCATGCAAAGCGAACATGAGCATCTCATGTCAATCCTTGTACGTGACAACCATCTTCTGGATAATCTTTTTCATGTTCTTATTCGCAGCTTCAACAACCCCATTCATCTTGAGTCTATAGGGAGAAGAATTATGATGTGCAATCTTGAAGTCATTGAAAAGAGCTTCCACCATATTGTTATTCAAGTTCGATCCATTATCAGTAATAATGTTGCTTGGCACACCATAACGGAAGATAATTTGATTTTTTATAAACCTTACAACAACTTGCTTGGTTACATTTGCATATGATGCCGCTTCAACCGATTTTGTGAAGTAATCAATTGCCACCAAAATGAAACGATGTCCATTCGAAGCTTTGGGCTCAATCATCCCAATTATATCAATTCCCCACATGGAGAAAGGCCATGTGGAAGAGATAACATTCAGAAGTGTCGGAGGAACATGGATCTTATCAGCATAAATTTGACACTTATGGCATTTCTCCACAAACTTGCAACAGTCAGATTCCATTGTCAGCTAATAGTAACCTGCTCGCAACATCTTCTTCGCCATTGCATGTCCATTGGAATGAGTACCAAAGGAACCTTCGTGCACTTCGGTCATCAACAAGTTTGCTTCGTGTCTATCCACGCATCTGAGCAACATCATGTCGAAGTTTCTCTTGTACAGTATATCACCATTCAAGTAGAAAGTACCGACTAATCTTCTCAAAGTCTTCTTATCTTTCAAAGATGCCCCAGGCGGGTAAATTTGACTTTGGAGGAAACATTTGATGTCATAATACCACAGTTTCTCGTCTTTGATCTCTTTAACAACAAACACGTGAGCTGGCCTATCAAGACGCATCACAGATAAATTAGGAACTTCATTCCAATACTTCACTACAATCATTGATGCCAACATTGCAATAGCATCTGCCATCCGGTTTTCATCTCGAGGAATATGATGAAACTCAAGCTTTGTAAAGAAAGTTGAAATCCTCCTCGCATAATCTCTATATGGTACTAAATCGGGTTGATTTGTCTCCCATTCTCCTTTAATCCGATTCACAACCAAAGCCGAATCGCCGAAGACATCCAAATATTTGATTTTGAGATTCATGGCCTCTTCAAGCCCCATAATGTAAACTTCATATTCTGCCATGTTGTTCTCGCAACTGGTATGCGAAAAAAACAACTGGCGAAAAAAGAGAAACAAAAGAGTCGCCACCGTTCGTTATTTATCCCAAAGGAGGGAAAGGAAACGATCGAAGAAAACCTGAAGACAAGGAAAAGACAAGGTCTCGCAACCAAATCTTGGGTTCGGGAGTCAATTATACGAAGGGAAGGTATTAGCACCCCTACGCATCCGTGGTACTCTACGGGATCCATTCTTGTTGTTCTAGTCTAAAGGGTGTAGGTATATCTAATGTACTATCTGCTAAAATAAAGGTTAAAAGAAAATGACTCGCAGGGATGTCGCATCCACTGCCTACGTATCTCATCTGAACATGAGAATCAGAGTCTTCGTAGCTCAGCTACCTATGGGTTAAAGAGAAGTGTGCTTGCTAAGACATCACGTCTTATTCCTACGCATCTGATCTGGAATGAGAATCAGAGCAAAACGTAATTCAGCTAACTACGGGAACAAGGGTCTCGATTGCAACTGGGGCAAGAGAAAGGGAAGGTCTCGATCACAACGAGGACGAGAGAAAAGAATCGCAACAAGGGCAAAAGCAAACAAGGATTAGTTGTTAGTTGTCAGTCAAAACTCAGCAAGACATCGCGTCTCGTGCCTACGTATCTCATATGAACATGAGAATCAGAGTTGTCGTAGTTCGACTAACTAGGGGTTAAGGATTGCCATCTGAACATGGGATTACAAAAGAGGACACCAGCTGTGTCAAAGGAAAGTGGGAAATGTGTTCAACATCCTA
Source organism: Lathyrus oleraceus (assembly GCF_024323335.1). Classification (NCBI taxonomy): domain Eukaryota; kingdom Viridiplantae; phylum Streptophyta; class Magnoliopsida; order Fabales; family Fabaceae; genus Lathyrus; species Lathyrus oleraceus. The sequence goes on from NC_066584.1 coordinate 230,243,170, forward strand.
GCAGTAGGTGTCGCAGCTCGCTGAATCGAGTCTTAGGCAGTTACCTCTTTGCAATAGAACGGACTGACATGCCATAAGATCGGAGACGCACGGAAGGTCTAAAAGTGGGGAAGCTCTGCCCTAGAGTTGTCATGCAATGTGGACCTATGTGTTAGGATTTACAGAGGGGAGTATCTACCTAATGTTAGCATGCAAAGAATAAGGGAATTCTACCTATGTTATCATACAAAGGGTTCTACCTAATGGGTGCTACTTATACGGAACAAGAGTCGACGGATGGAGCAAGGAGAGGAACCACATATATTGGTAGATGGCGATGCCTGAGGCAATCGACTTACAGGTAGATGGCTATGCCTGAAGCAATCGACTTACAAGAGAAATTGCGATGCATGAATCAATCGACTTACAAAAGGATGGATGAATACGTGCTGGTTCTGTTATGTTTTGAAAATGATTACTCGACGTTGGATCGAGCTTTTGATCTTGTTTTGAAATGGTTATCGGATGTTCGTTTTAATTCTTGTATTAACAGATGAATAAAGAATGAAAGAATAAATATTCTACACTTCATGGGAGAGGGGTACATTTGTTATGAATGGGGATTGTGCATGGCAAACAAACAATAAGAATATATGCCTCATACATCATACAAGTAGGCAACAATTATCAACCAAATCAGATAAATAAACAGGTGTATAATCAAATCCAAGAATCAGAGAATGAAATAATAGAGCATTAAACAAGGTATGGGAAGTATGAATATGTTAAACAATCAAGACATAATAAGCATGGATGAAAGAAACAAGCATAACATCTAATAGATGAACTAGACAGATGAAAAGATGCACACAAAGGCCATTGAGATAATTAAATCAAGAAATGAGGTAAGGACCAAATAAAATCAAGATGAAAGGCCTCTAATACATAGCATATGAGATGAACAAGGGAGGATCAAAAGATCTCTTCAATTGCCCTAAGCAATCCCTAAGTCAAACATCGATCATAAAGAAGTCAACTGAAAATTCAAGTCAACTTGAAAAATATCAAATAAATAGCAAATTAATCAAGAAAATTATGAAAAACTAAACTAAATGAGGTGGGGTCAGGACATCATCATCCCCCAAAAAGATTTTAAAAATAATGAAAATTAGTGCCTAAATTAATTGAAATAAAACAGAGGTCAAAGCAAAAGTCAACCAAACAAACTAGGTAAAAAATAAATCCAAAATAAATTGAAAATGGGAAATAAAATTCCAAGAAAAGGTCAAGTTGACCATGGGACATTGGTAAACCTTCATCCCAAAAATAAAAAGTTAAAAATAATTTTCAGTCATGAAAATAAAATCAATAAAAAAAGTGTGTTAAAATGGACCATTTAGAATAAATAATTAAAATAAAATATTAATATTAAATAAATACGAAAATAAAAATTATATAAAATTAAATAAGACATTAAGAAAAGTGAAAAATAGTTTTAGGTAATTTTATGAATAAAGAAAATATTTTAAAATAATTAAAAGCAAAATATAAATTAAATAAGAATGAAAAAAATAAAAATAAAATGAGATGGATTGATGTTTAATGGGCCAGGCGTGTGGGGGTGTCAAAAGCGAAATGGTGCATGCCTAAGTCCAAAACACATATTCAGGTGTGACACACTAAAATGTACATTTTAAAAAATTCATGTCACATGATATCAATTGGTCAAGTTTTATTAAAACACTAGAAGACAAAAACAGAATGCATGGCCAGGATTATAACATGAGCCTTGGATCTAGCGGCTTATAACGCGCTACGTGTTCATCTTCTTCCACAAACATAAACCCTAACCATGCAAGCTCATGCAGCCACGAAAATGCAGTGATTTTTTCAATTTTCCACACAATAGTACAAGCGCTATAGGGCACCAAATGCCCCGAAATAAAAACCAAAATTCAAGTACGAAATGTGTAGATTAACATGGTGACTTGTTTTAGTAAAAATAATGGCTTAATCATGAAGAAAAGTTGACCACAAGAGGTCAACATGGACACGGCATAATGGAAAATCACAACACAAATCCATAACATCAAGAACACAAGCATAAAACAGTAGTGATAATAATGATGAGCATGGTAAGCAAGCATAAGAATGAAGAAAACAATGTCCATGGAAGAGATGATTACCTAGTGGAATGGTGCTTCCTTTGTGCCTCACTTCAAGGGCTTGATGAGAAGAAGAGATCTGACTTTTGATGCTTGCCACGAAATTCCAATGCTCCCTCTTAGGTTTAGGGTTTGCATCTCTTAAATAGGGTGAAAGAAATGTTCTCATGGGCTTTGAAACAATTGTTATCCATAAGAATAAAATGCAAAGTGAGGTGTAGAAAGAGTGGACACATGAGGGTTTGTTATTTTGGGCTAAACTTAAGTGATTGAATATCCAATGCATGGCCAAATGAGGTAAAAAACGTGGGTTGGTTTGTGCATGGCTTGGCAAGCAAGAAATCCATTCCAAGGTGGTGACTTTATGGCCATGTAACTTGATGCTCAAGTCACCAAATGATGAAATAATGCAAACAGTAGCAAGACCTCATGGAGTATGTCATCTTTCATGTTGATCACAAGTTGAAATGGTAAATGGAAGAATGTGAAAAACGGCCCTCAAGTTTAGGTCTCACCATGCAAAACTGATTGGGCCAGTTTGGCCTAAAATCTGCCTAGAAAATCAAGTCATGGTGCCCACTTTAGATGAATGTATCTCTCAAACCATAAACCCAAATGAGATGATTCCAAAAGGAGGTGAAAGAGGACATGGCAAGGTACAATTGTTGTAAATAAAGTATTTTCAAATAATTCCTTGAAGTGCAAGTACACTGGCCAAGAAGTCTTGACAAACTTTGAAGATTTTGGACTTAGAAATATTTCTAAGTGTCCCAAAAATATGAGCTACTTTGACCAAGCATAACTTTCTCAATTTTAATCCAAATGGAGCAAACTTTATATCTCTAGAAATCTTGGAACAAGAGGAAAAACTTTCATGTTGGAGAAATTTTCAAATGGAGCTTTTATCTTGATGAAAAATGGGCTTAAAGTGAGTGCAACAATCATGAAAACTTTCCCTAAATGGAAAGTCAACCATTTCCAAATTAAGTAACTTTTCGGATTCCTGATTAAATGATGAATACATGATCCAACCTTGATCAAATTTCACATGTAGGCTCCCTTAGGCATGAATTTTGAGATTCCACTCTTAAAATGTCAGGAGTTGACTTTTCTGGCCCTACAGTTGACTTTTCCCAAACTGTCTGATTCCTGATTCCAGTGATCAACTGAAGCACCTCTAGCTAAAATAAAGAGCTGATTTTTTGTATGTAGACCCTTGTGGACATCTAGAGGGCCATGGAAAAGATTTTCACCCAAGGAATCAGAAATAAACTGATTTTATACCAAACCCTAATTTTAGGGCAAAATGAACGGGAACTGATTGTACTGCTTGCCAATGGATCTTTCTGAGATAATTGTGAATCTTCCTAGGCCAAGATGCCTCTCTAATCATGACATGGATGAGCTCCTCTACTTCCAACCAAACATTTCCTGTTGCAGGTAGCCTTGAAACCCTAATTTCTGATTAAATCCAGATGAACACTCTGATAGCTCTGAATCCTTCATTGATGAACCGAGGCCCATAATAAGATACCTGGACCCTTTGAGACCCTTGAGACTTGTATATTTAGAAAATGAAGTCCAATTCTCAATCTTGCTTTGTGTGGTCTCCTTCTGTTAAGGAGTGGTCAATCAAAATCTGATTTCCATGTCACTAGTGCAGTATGTAATGAATATGACCTAGTATGATGTTAATGAAATGTAAAACATAATCCCATGCTTTCCATGAAAAATGTAGGGTAAATTTTGGGGTATTACAGTTGTTTGTACACTTGAAAGTCAATCTAGCTGTAAATGGTAGGTGCGTTCCTTGAGGGGTAATGATCACTTCCCCAATGCCATGTCCATATTGATTAACATCTCCATCAAACACCATGCCCAAACGGGAACCAGGTTCTGACCCTTCTTCAAGCAATGGTTCATCACAATCTTTCATTTTCAAGTACAAAATCTCTTCATCAGGAAAATCATATTGTACTGACTGATAATCTTCAATCGGTCGGTGAGCCAAATGGTCAGCCAAGATACTACCTTTAATCGCTTCCTGAGATCGTTATTCGATATCATACTCTGATAACAACATCTGCCAATGGGAAATTCTCCCAGTGAAAGCAGACTTCTCAAATATATACTTGTTTGGATCCATTTTGGATAACAACCAAGTGGTATGATTCAACATATATTGACGCTGACACTTAGCATCTCAAGTCAATGCCCAACAAGTTTTCTCAAACGTAGAATACCGAGTCTCACAGTCGGTGAACTTCTTACTGAGGTAGTAAATTGCAAATTCTTTCTTTCCAGTCTCGTCTTGTTGACCAAGAACACATCCCATACTGTCTTCGAACACAGTCAAATACATGATCAATGGTCTTCCTTCAACAGGTGGAGACAAAATCGGAGGTTCAAGCAAATATTCTTTGATACTATCAAATGCCTTATGGCAGTCTTCAGTTCAATCACAAGACTGATCTTTCCGAAGAAGCTTGAATATAAGCGCACATGTGGCAGTCATGTGGGAAATGAATATGGAAATATAATTCAAGCGGCTGAGAAAACCTCTGACTTGCTTCTCAGTTTTGGGTGCAGGCATCTCTTGTATTGCTTTGACCTTGGTAGCATCAACTTCGATACCTTTCTCACTGACAATAAAGCCCAACAACTTACAAGGACGAACACCAAAAGTACACTTATTGTGATTCAAGCGGAGTTTATACTTTCTCAAACGCTGGAATAGCTTCAACAAATGCTCAACATGTTCCTCTTCATCAATTGACTTAGCAATCATGTCATCGACATATACTTCTATCTCTTTATGCATCATATCATGAAAAAGTGTAGTCATTGCTCTCTGGTAAGTTGCACCAGCATTCTTTAAACCGAAAGACATCACTCTATAACAAAATGTTCCCTAGGGTGTAATGAATATGGTCTTCTCCATATCCTCGGGTGCCATCTTAATCTGATTATATCCGCAAAATCCATCCATAAACGAAAAGACTTTGAATTTAGCAGTATTGTCTAACAACATGTCAATGTGTGGCAGAGGGAAATCATCTTTTGGACTGGCTTTATTCAGATCTCTATAATCGACACACATACGAACTTTTCCACCTTTCTTCGGCACTGGCATAATATTGGCCACCCATTGCGGATACTCAGCAGTTACAAGGAAACCGACATCAATCTATTTCTGAACTTCCTCTTTGATCTTTACAGCCATATCAGGATGCGTTCTTCTCAACTTCTGCTTGACTGGCGGGCATTCTGGCTTCAACGACAATCTATGCTCCACAATATCAGAATCCAACCCAGGCATGTCTTGATAGGACCAAGCAAACACATCTGAATACTCTCGAAGAAGATCAATCAACCCCTTCTTAGCATCTAGACACAGGCGAGACCCAATCTTGACTTCCTTCACATCATCCTCGGAACCGAAGTTGACTAGCTCAATCTGCTCTTCAAACGGCTGAATAATCTTCTCATCTTGCTCTAGAAGACGAGAGAATTCCTCACTCACCTCTACATCACTTTCCTCTTCGGCTTCAAACATAGGGAATTCAAAATTTGGAGAAGGAGAAGGATCTTTGTATTCAATGGGGTTAGGAACCAACCTACATAACGATTTGATATTTTGATTTTAGAGAAGTGAATTTGTGACCATATATTATGCATATGGACGAGTATATTGTTTATTTATGTTTTTTGTGATTACCATTTTCAGAAATAAGCAAAAAGTAAAAATAAACATCAAAGATGTGGATGAATAGAATTAATTTTTTTGATGATCAACATAAAATGCCCAAACAATGTTCACTTCTCCCTTAGGCATAGGAGAAGGATTTTAAAATGTAAAAGCAATTACTTAGATCGATGCAAAATAACAGGAATATTAACAACAATCCAATTGTTGCATGTCTGTCCATGTGTCACAAAGTTGGTGCAGTCTTCCTCTTCATTGTCCTCTAGCACAACAACTAAGTTTTTTTCATTCCCATGAATGAACCCTCCGCTACGGAAGCTGAGTTGCATCTCTTCAGATCTAACGGTTGACGAGCCCTTCTAGAACCCCAAACCAGTTCTTCCCTTGTTGTCGGCGACCTCTACCACATGCCCCCACTGATCAACAGGTCCTTCTTCAACAATTTTCTAAGCATCTTTTAGAGAGGACATAGGTGCCCTAACTCTCTTCTTAGCAACAATTGATAAGGCTTGGAACGAATTTCCAACCTCATCCTCAGCTTCCACATAGGAGAAAGATGACAGATGGCTAACCAACAATGCTTTCTCACCTTCCACAATCACCAATTTTCCATTCTTGACAAATTTGAGCTTCTGATGCAGAGTGGATGTAACAACCCATGCCTCATGAATCCATGGCCTTCCCAATAAACAACTATAGGCCGGGTGAATATCCATTACTTGGAAAGTAATCTGAAAGTCACTCGGACCTATCTTGACTGGAAGATCCCCTTCTCCAATGACTGTCTTGCGCGAGCCATCAAAGGCTTTGACAATTACTCCATTATACCTCATGGGAGCTCCTTGATAAGATAACTTTGACAATGTTAACTATGGAAGCACATTGAGTGACGACTCATTGTCAACTAGCATGTTTGACAAAGCATCTTCTTTGTAATTCATCGAAATGTGCAAAGCCAGATTGTGATTTATTCCCTCCTCAGGGAGTTCTTCGTCGTAAAAGCTTAAATTATTGCATGAAGTGATGTTAGCCACAATGTGATCAAACTGATCCACATTAACATCTTACTCAACATATGCCTGTTCAAGAACTCTCTAGAGTGCTTCTATGTGCGCTTCAGAATTCAAAAGCAAAGACAACACAAAAATCTTTGAGGGAGTCTGGAGCAACTCCTCAACCACGTTAAATTCACTCCTCTTGATCAGTTGGAGTACCTCATCATCATCACTATTGGCTTTCAAATTGCTAGATTCACCAAACTTATCTTTTGAATAGCCTACTGGATCTACAATAGGCACCTCCGCCTTCTTACCAACAATCAACTCTTCTTTATTCTCCAGGAACACCGGTTCAAAAACTCGACCACTGCGGGTCACTTTCGTAACATCTGTAATGCTCACCATTGAACTGGTCGTAGGTAACGGGACCTCTTGACCATTCTCTAACATCGTAGCATTGTATTGATATGGTATAGCCTTATCAGATGCATACGTGACTGGGCCCGCTAACCGTATTACCAACGGAGAAACTGATCTATTGCTGCATTCTAGTTACTGCTGCTATCATACTGAATCACCAACCACTCTGGTTGCTTGAAAACGGGTACTATGACATTAACATCGTCATCTACATGGCGGGATTGAATAATCTGAATCATGCCTTCATCCGTCAGACGCTGGATGTCCCTTTTCACTATAACACCCCCCCTTGGGTTCACGCTACAAATATCACAACCATCATGATCATGTTCACTATCACTCACCAAACAAATATCTTTATGCATTTACACCAAATATCTTTGGATAAATCAGACATCAAAAACTTCGAATTCACCTGGATAGCCGTCCACCATGTTTACTGAAGAATTCCCATGAGCAGAGAAAGGATTAGTTTTCACATTTAGCGCATGGTCTTCAAAATACACCATGCCACTCTTCATAAGCTTTTGCACCTCATACTTTAGCGGATAACAATTCTCAATATCGTACCCAGGTGCACCTTGGTGAAAAGCACAACGATGTTCGGGTTTATACCACCAAGGAAGTGGTTCTGGGATCTGCGGTGGATTCCTCAGTTGAATCAAATTTTTTAGGACTAATGATGGGTACAGTTCTGCATATGACATAGGAATCGGGTCAGAAAAGACCTTCTTCCTCTCGAAATTCTGTTGCTGGTGATGATTGTTGTTGGAGTTATTGTTGTTGTAGGTGTTTGTTCTTTGTTGCGGTTGTTGTTGTTGACGTTATTTTGATACTAATGTTGTTGTTGTTGAATTGGTGTTGTTTGCTGATTTGAAAATACTGGAATGACGGAAGATACTTGATGATGATGATGTTGATGGGGTGGTGGATTTCTTCTTGCTTGAGGCTTCCTCTGCCTCCCACTAGAAATTACGTTTGTTTCACTTTCCTTCCTCTTGCTTAAACTACTCCCATACTTCTTGCTTGTCGACGCCTCATCTTTTGACAATCGTCCTTCACGAACTCATTCTTCAAGTCTCATCCCCATATTTACCATTTCGGTAAAATCACTAGGGGCACTGGCGATCATACGTTCATAGTAAAATGAAATCAGGGTTTTCAGAAAGATTTTCGTCATCTCTTTCTCCTCCAAAGGAGGAGTGATCTAGGCAGCCAACTGCCTCCAACGCTGGGCATATTCCTTGAATGTGTCCTTATCTTTCTGAGACATGAACCTCAGTTGGTCCCTATCTAGAGCCATATCCATGTTGTATTTATACTGTTTCGCAAAAGCCTCACCTAGGTCATTGAAAGTGAGGATGCTTGCACTATCTAACCCCATATACCATCGGAGTGCAGCACCTGTCAGGCTATCCTAGAAATAGTGAATCAGCAACTGGTCATTATCTGTCTGGGTTGACATCTTGCGGGCATACATCACAAGATGACTGAGTGGACAAGAGTTCCATTTGTATTTCTCAAAGTCAGGCACTTTGAATTTCATGGAGATTTTCACATTGGGCACTAAGCATAGTTCAACAACACTCTTCCCAAATAGATCTTTACCTCTCAACATTTTCAATTCCTTGCGCAGCTCAAGAAATTGGTCCTTCATCTCATCCATCTTCTCATAGACATCCGGGCCCTCTGACGGCTCAGAGTGATAGATGGTGTCCTCTACATGAGGCAAAATATGCACAACGGGAGGTGGCACAGACATGACCGGGCTAAATGCCGACATGGAAGCAAAAATGGGAGCGAAACCTTCTGGCCCAAAATTGGGTGGCATTCCCCACGGGAATCCAACGGGCAGATTGGGAACGAAGTGGGCGGTGGCAGCAGGCACAGTAGAGGTAACTACTTCAGAAATGACAGTCCTCACGGGAGGAGTTACAGGTGTTGGAGAAGCTTGGCTTTGAGCATCAAGAAATAACTCCATCATGGAAGTCAGTCGGATAATCTCCTCTTTCAAATCTCGGTTATCTCGCTCAAGGTGTTTCATGATCTTTGAATGATTAGCTCTGGTGTTGTACCGGTGAGTAAGCTTGGCTAAAGCACAAAAGAACACCAATCAGACACCTAGAAAAAACCTGCTTATGCAAATGATGCATGAAATGCAATGCTTGATTATTTTTATTTCCAAGGAACTTACTATATCATTTGCAAATATATAATATTTAAATGGTAATTGCAATAATTTTCTATAACAAAAAATCTCTTTTTATTTATATAAATTGGAAGGATTACACTGAGTACAATTTCAGAAACTAAAGTAAAAGATACAAGAGAAAAGGAAATTAGTCATCCTAAGGATCCCTAACAACAGTGTCAGAAGATCTGGCTGAAGGCGTGTACTTCCTTCGAATGCGACAAATCTCGGTCTCAAAAGAAGCCTTCATCTGAGTCTTCTCGAGGACAAGCTGGTCAACAATCTTCTTTCAAGCCACGGAAGGCTGAGGCATGCTAAAAGATGAAACTTCTGGCTCTCTTTGTCTCTTCGTCACTCGGTCTTCAAGTAGCTTAATTAGTGCATCTTTGTCCTTAGACTCCAACTGTAACTCTTCATGCTTCTTGCTCAAAGCATGGAAACACTCTTCCCACATATCCTTCTGTTGCTTCATCTTGATGAGCGCGTCTTCCAACTCCTCTATATCTTGGTTAGGGAGAGTTAATGGCTCAACCACAACCATAGACATAGGTCTTTCGCAAGGATAAGGCATATTTAACTCCATAGCTCTCTTCTTCACCCAAAGAGTGTAAGCTTCCAAAGCAACACAATTGCGTGGACCAAGCTCAAATCTTCCTTTCCTATGTGTAAGACCCCAATTTTGGCCCTAAGATCCCTCATGGCCCATATCATCTCATATCATTGTCTCAAGGATCACTGCATGCCCTAGCTTTCCTCCTAGTGGGTGGGTTGCCTTGTGAGTTGATTCTTGATCACCAAGCATACTTTGCATTTGTATATCTTTGCTTTCATATGTTTATCATTCAAAAAGTACAAAAATATTGTCAGTCTAACCTTGTTGCTTGCAGTTGAAGCGATCATCAGCAATTAGGTCAAAGACAGTCAACAGTCAGTCAAAGCAGTGGATGGTGGCCATTCTTGCAGAATTTGGGCACCATGATCAATAATCAAAAGTTCATACATCTTGGGACATCATTTGAAGTCAAGGTCTCAAGGAATTAGGGTTTGAAATTCATCAGAAGTGCTTCAGTCAAGCAAAACCCTAGAAAAGTCAAACTTGGTCAACTGTGGATTTAATCAGTGATTTGATGAATAGAATTGATTTGAAGAAGTTCATTCATGCTTGTACAAGCCTCATGTATCATGTCCAACCTCATCATGGAAGAATTTGAAGTAAAATCAGAAATTTCCCAAAATAGAAAGTGGACCTGTAATTTTAACTGCCAAAAATGGAAACTTCTTGATCCCCAACTTGCATCATGATACAAGCTTCAAATGAATTTTTGCCCAACATGAAAGTTGAAGATCTTGTTCTCCCATTTTCAAAAAGTCCAAGAACTCTCAAATCCCATGTGTGGTTGTCAAGATATGATCAATTCAAATTCAAAAAATTTGTGAACTTCAAAGAGCCATAACTCTCAAACCATAAGGCCGAATTTGGTGGGGTTTTTTCCTACAAACCACATTTTTCCTCCTCTTTCCAAAAATATAAATTTCATTCATCAAAACCTTGCCAATCAAAATGGCATTTTTGATTCTTTGATTTTTTCCCACTTTGGCCAATTGGGACTTGTTTCATATGTCATTTGTAACTTGTCTAGAGCTTAAACTCATGTTCATACCATTGCCACCACAATTATGGACCAAAATGCAAAATTGGCAAAATATGCAAATGGCTTCATAAGAGAGAGTACAAGTTAGCAATTCATGTGCAAAGGTAAAACAGCAAAGACAAAAGTCTGTATGCAGCCTGTCCAAGCCCAACCGTGCATAATTCACACCTCCAATATCCACTTGTTTCCAAATTAGCAAAATGCAAAATGCTTCATTTTAACAAAACCAGTTTAGCACTTGTTAAACCAACTCTAAACAGACTACATAAGGCAACTTTTCTGCACAAATAACCCTAGCAAGCTGCAGCCACACGACCAAAATCCTCTCTTCTCTCTCAAATTGCATTTTTGCACTATAGCATTGTTGGCTCAAATCTCCAAAGGCTTCGATCAACTCTTGCTTCTCTCACGCTTTAGCCACCTTTGTGGGCTCATTTGAACTATCAAACCCTTGCTGTAACTGTATCTGCTTGCTCTGTTTTCTTCAAGTCGCAACAATGGTGAAATCAAGATTTGGAAGTTTCAAGCAAGTGTGAGCTGGTTTTCTTCAAGCATTCAACATTGCCAAGCATAAGAGCCACCTGTTTCAGCACAACAACCTCAAAACATCACTGCTTCCTCCATTTCTTCATAACCAAGTAAAAATCTCGATCTCTTCATTCTATATGCCATGCCATGTTTTAGCTAGTTTGTGTTGTGCTGATTTTCATGAACTTTAAATGGTTTGAAATGGTTGAGTATGCTATGAGCAAATCGAATTTCTTTGTTTATGCTCAAATGAGTTTTAGTTCGATTTGGTTTGTTTAAGCTGATTTCATGAAATCCATTACTGAAATGTTGATGTACATGACTTGATGATTCTATTGGTGTACTTGATTGGGTGTTCTGGGCATTTCGAAATTTTGAACTTGTTGAAGATGATGATGCCTGCTGCTGTTTTAAACCATTTAACCTGTCCAGAAAACGCATTTGCTTCGTGTTTGGTTTATTGTTGTGTGGATGGCGCATGAACATTGTTGTTCCATTACCTGACTGTTTGCATAATTTTGTTTGAGATTGGTCTTTCCATGGTGATGAACATATGCCCTGCTGCCATGAAAACCTAACATATTTCCAGAAATCCAGTTCATATATGCATGTGTGTTGATTGCTGTTATTGTTGGTAATTACATAAACCATTGCCTCTGCCATTTGTCTACCATTTTGTTTGAATTTCGCATGCTGTTGATGAACCATGAAGTTTGAATTTGTTGGCCATGCTGTTAAACCCTAGGGTTTATTGTTGAACCCAGAAACTTGCACTGCCATTGGCCCGTGCACTGTTCCATTGGCTGAGAGCCAATGAGAACATTTCCTTACACCCACCCAAAACGCAGCACTTCAATAAGTGACCGCGGGAATTACAATTATGCCATTCCGTTGACCATGTTTGACTCCATCCCATGCTATGTGTTTCATACTTTGTTCAATTATTCATCCAACTTCCACAATTAATTTCTTTCTCAATTTTCATCCAAAAATCCTGAAATTTTTCCCATCATGTTCATGATTGAGTCTAGTATTTGATTATGAATTTTAATAAATTTTTCATTGGTTGGATTTTTATTGATAATTGGTTTTCCAACATGCATGCTCAAATGATATCTCTTGCCATTTCAATTGTGAAATACTCATGTTGCATCCAATGCCCTTGAATTTTTTTGTGGTGAAACTAGACACATTGACCTTTGTTTCCATATAGAGTTTATGCATTTCCCATTTGTGGTTTGTGAGTTACAAATTTTTGAAGTTATGTGTTGCATTTGGTGTTACATGAATGACATGCAATTTCACAATTTTTGTTCACATGCTTCCTTATATCCAAATGACCTCAAATTTTGCATGAATGATCTATCACATGTCTAGTTTGTGTATGAATTTTCCTGGAATTAATCATGCTGTTTTCCATTTTGATTGTGAATTTTCTTCCATGCTTAGTCATTTGTTGACTTTTTGTGCTACACATTGCCATTTCCTTTGTGAAATTCTCACATCATATTGTATGACCATGAAATTTCATATGTGATAACTAGACATCTTGAGCTTTGCATTGGTGTTAATCTCATTCATTTCTCTTCTGTTTTCAATTTGATATGATTTTTTGAAGTTGACTCATGTATGTTGACTTTCATTATGCATGCTTGAAACTTGTTTGACTTCCTGATTTTATTTGACTATCTTCCCATGATCCAATTGAGCTGAAATTTCATATGCATTCTATGTTATGGATTGTGATTGAGTATGAATTATTTCATGATTTTTGGAATTGATTATGTTTGCTTTTGAGCTTGGTCTTGCTGTTGACCTTTTGTGTGCTCCCTCTTGCCATGTTTTGACTTCTTTGGTCTATAAAATGATGATGATGCATGATTTGAGTTTGAAACCAATTGTGCTTGTTTCTTAAATGTTTGAACATGAATTGGGTTGACTTTTCTTTGCTGTTTTGACCTTTTCTTTCATCTTTGACCCTAGGCTAGTCCTAGTGGTCTTTTGAGCTTACAATTGAGTTAATGTTTCAGGTTAAGCACCAATGCCTCAAAGATCATTCAAATTTGATTGAGTTGGATTATATATATCATGTGCTAACCTTTGTTTTGTAGGTGTGACTCACTTACTTGAGTCTTGTGCTTTGCACATTGGTCCCTCTGTGGTTGACTGTTGTTTCATTTTCTTTTGGTTTGAACTGTTGACTTGTTTACTAATAAGTTTGACTTTTTCAGGTACACTTTAGTTGCTTAAGTTCTTTGAACTTGCTTGCTTTGCTATTTAGCATTTGCTTTGAGGTATAAACCTTTCTTCTTCATGTAGTCTGGAGACCCGGTCTGTTATTTGACCGGGCAAACTGTCTGAAGTCCTCCTTAAGAGGCAATGCCTGTGTGTGTTTAAAATTGTCCCAAGCAGGAAAAGTCCTTCAAGTAAGGCAATTGGTGGAAGGTAGGGATAAGCAATCTATCCCCCACTATTCAGTGTGTCCTCTCTTTGCTCCCATTACATGGTTGAAGCATTGAGATAAAAACCCAAGATCTAATCGAGTCAATAATGTGGAGAGAGTTCCTACTTTCTGAACTCCCACACTTTCTTAAATGCTCTCCCTGATTAGGGATAGAAGCAATGAGGCACACCCCTCATCTCCTATTCATCTGCTTCACCTTAGCCTCTCAATGGCAAGGTTAAGAGCGACCTTTACCTATTACAGTGGACTTTCATAGTCAAACCCTCTTGTGTGAGCCTCCTTGTATGGTTATAGAGTGTGCTGTTTGATATTCATTGACTGATTGATTGCTTCATATGCACATGTTTGCTTGTATGTTATGCATTTATCATCATCAATTGCCATTAGTGCATGATCATATCATTTGTCTGTATGACTTTTATTATTGTTGTTTGCCCATTGAGGACAATTGTAAGTCCATTGTTTTGGCATTTGCTCCTATGATATGGAAGGATAGAGTGTAAGACCTCATTGGTCACTCATATCTTCTGTTTATCTGTTTGTATGTGAGGATACAGTTATAAGTCCCTGTAAGTTGGCATCTGTTGTCCTGTGATCATAATGTGATCTGTTTGATTTGTATGTGAGGTTGCAGTTGTAAGTCCCTGTAAGTTGGCATCTGCTTTCCTGTGATCCTAATCTGTTTGTATGTGAGGATACAGTTATAAGTCCCTGTAAGTTGGCATCTGCTTTCCTGTGATCATAGTTTGTTTTATCTGTTTGTATGAGAGGTTGCAATTATAAGTCCCTGTAAGTTGGCATTTGCATTCCTGCGATCATATTGTTGCTTTTGTTCTTGTATGTGAGGATCCATTGTAAGTCCCTGTAATGTGGCATCGGATTTCCTAGGACCATACTGTGGAGTTAACCTAAGTCCAGACAGATTGGCAGTTAACTTCCATGTTTCATCTTTGTTTTCTTTTGAGGAGATTGGTGTAAGTCCATTGAGTGGCATCTGATATCCAGTTTTATTTTAGGAGATTGGTATAAGACCATTGATTGGCATCCGACATCCGCCTTTTGGATTTCATCTTTGTTTGTTTTCTATTATCCATTCCCATTCCAAAGGACACACTTGAATTATCTTCTATGTGATTTCAAGAAGTGAACCTTCTAAGAAGTTTTACCATCCATCTCCATCCATTCATCATTCATTACGTCCTAGACCTTTTCACACATTACCTCTCAAATTTGACATAAGTGTTGTGCACACTTTTTCATGTTTTCAAACTAAAAACCTGGACTCAAGTCCTTGACTCTTTTTTCAAACTCCATTTTCATAATACTTCTTTGAATCAATCTTAATCATACTTTGACTTCATTTTCATAATCACAATCAATTAACTTCACTCATTCACTTGTTTTGGCTTTGTCCATTAATCTTTTCACATTAGCCATAGGCTTCAATTATCTTTGTGGTTGATGTAAATCTTGCCTATCCTTAGTGAGTCGACAGTAAGACTTCCGTACTGAAAACAGGGCTAACCCCTCTAGTACGTCGAAGCTATCCTCGCATGGTGGATGTTGTTTTTGGTCGAGTGTTCTCCCATTGATAATGAAAAGCCTCAGTGCTTGTGTTTAAAACTGAATCCACCAACTTTTGGAAATCTTTTAGCCGAACTACGGCGTTTTGATCCTTACCTTTGATGGAAGGTACGTAGGCAGCGGGTTCATCCGTTCGAACACAAAAATAAATAAAACCCAATAACACAAAAATAAATAAAATGTATATTCTTTTCTCATCATCCCAATCATGTTTGCACAATCTTTATGTCATAATAAATAACAATTTAGCATAACAAGTGTGAAAAGGGCTCCCTAGGAGTACCTAGGACGTAGTGGGTGCCTAACACCTTCCCATTGCGTAATTTACCCCTTACCCAGACTCTCTGATCTTTTTATTAGTTTTCTACGTGTAAAACTTCTTAGGCTTTTGTTCGCTTTTTAGCCAGTCCTTTGGATAAATAAAAGTGCGGTGGCGACTCGAAATTTCAATGTATCTCTTGCTTATGATTTAATCGATAGATCATATAGCGACGAATACACCGCTACACTATGCACATTATGCGAAGCATGCACAATCTTCTGCTTCAAATGTTGGGAATATATACCCTCTTGATAGAAAAGACCTTCTAATAACATGTTATTAGGTTTGTCTCTCAAGGGGAACCCAAGTTCAAGACGAGCCAAAGCAGGGTTGTAGTTAATTCCTCCTTATGTACCAATGAGAGGCACATTAGAGATTTCAATACAACTATCAATAATCTCCAAACTGCTTAAGGACGGATCATACCAAACTATATCATCATTAGTGAGAGACATAAGTCTCTGAGACCACCTTAGACATTGTTTGTTCTCCACATAAGCAGGCGTCTGAGGCAAGTGCGAAATAAACCACTTGTATAGAAGTGGAGTGCAACAGACAATCATTCCACCACCTTTAGAATTCCTTAGATGCAAAGAGAAATACATATCACCCAACAAAGTAGGCACAGGATTCCCAATCAAGAAAAGTCTAATGGCGTTAAAATCAACAAAATCGTCAATGTTAGGGAACAAAGCTAATCCATAAATGAGCAACACAAAGATAACTTCAAAAGCTTCCACACCACCAGCTTGAGCAAAAGTGGTAGTTTCCTTAATGAGGAAAACAGATGGCAACCCAAATAACCCTCCTTTCTTCACCCAATGAGCCTCTATCTCAGACTTCTTCAAGTGAAGAGCTTCAACAATAATACTAGATCGGGGAATCTCCTCCAATCCACTAAAAGGCACCCTGCTAGAAACAAGTATCCCCAAAAGATGAGAATACTCCTCCAAGGTAGGCACAAGCTGAAAATCTGGTAAAGTGAAACAATGGTAGAGAGGATCATAGAACTGCACCAATACACTCAAGAGTCCTTCAACCACATCAGCAGACAAAATAGATAGAAGCTTCCCATGATGTTGTTTGAAGTCCAAGGGATCTAATACAAAAGATGCTAGCTTCCTTAACTCTTTCAAATCTTCCTTAAAATTTTCGTGTGATGAATGTTATGATGCGCATGAAATGCATGAATGCAACAATCCCAAATAAGGGATCACACACAAGGCAACCAAATAAAGGCCAGGGGATAAATCAAGTCATTGTCAAGATCAATCATCCATTTTGGTGGATTATGGTTCGCACCTTATCAACACCCAAGTTCCATTGATATTGACCTGACTTAATTGGATCAACCAAGAATCAAGGGTTTGTTGTAAATCACGAGCATGGAGTCTAGGTAAGCACCATCCCAAAGGAGTGAACTAAGGATAAAAACCTGTAGATCATGTTCTAAAAATTTCCCAGAGTCTTAATTCCATCTATCGGATATTACAGGTTAAGATGACTGACTCATCGACCCATAATATTCTCAAGAGAAACTCGTCTGAGTGTAGTATCGCGTAACAACTGTTATCAAGTCTACACCTGAACAGTTTCCGTACTACGCCCTAAATAGGCCAAGATGGGTTAGGTGTTCTAAGGTCCTCAGCTTCTCAGACCCAATTAGAAATAGTAATGCCTAACCACAAATACTTGTGTGACATTTCCAAATCCAAAGGAGTCTCCATTGAGCAGATGGGTCTCAAGCCAACTTGTTAAGGACTACTCCACACAAGTCGAACATGACTATGCCATCCTCCTATCTTAATTGCATTCAAGTTTGGGTTAGAACTTATCTCACCACTCAGAGATCGCCAAGCACAACAAGCAATTATATCACACACACACATATATATATATATATATATATATATATATATATATATATATATATATATACAAAAAAGTAGGCTAAACCCACTGGAGACTACTCACCAGCAGAGTCGCCACTTAATTTCTGTAGCGGGAAATTCATGATCATCAAGCTATTGACAAGCTAGAGATCAATTAACAAGAGTCGATACCGCGCTTTTATTGTTTCCAAGGGAAAAGGGAAAAAATATGAACAAAACCCAAATAGTAAGAAGTTTTCAAATAAAAACTAATAAAAGTCAGAGATCGCAGGTACGGGGGTTGGTTAGACTGAGGAAAGGTGTTAGCACCCAAAGTGTCCTAGGTACTCCTAGGGAGCCCTTTTTGCGTGCATATGTATTTTGTACAAAGTGATGTTTACAAAAAAGTAGAATGAGAGGATGAGAAAAGAATCCAGTAATTATATTTTTGTGTTTGACAAGACCTTCGGTCTTGTGCCTACGTACCAACATCTGAATGAGGGATCAAAACCTTATAGTTCGTGCTATAAATTTCAAAGTGAGTGTGTTGCTTTTAACAAAATTTAAGTTTGAAAGGCACCAAGGCCTAAAAATGGTTTGAATGAGTTAGTTCTTTTTGGATTTTTGAAAGTTTAAGTCATGTATAGTTAAGGTGTGAAGTTTGGAAAAATCACTTGATCAATGGTATAGGTCAAAAGTGACCTATAATGTAGCCTCATATCACATGTTCAAAGAAGTTGAATTAGCTCCCACTCCAAACATAAACGTTGAAGTAGACACATTGAATTTGATTGTGCAACTTGGAAATCTTTCATATTATAAAAATTGAGTAAGTTATGGCCTTGGGAAGTTGACTTTCAAATTAGGGTTTAGACAAAATGACCTATCACGTTTCAACATAGAAAATGATTTTACAAGCAAAACTAGATCTAGGTCTCAACATGAAAGTTGTTTATAATGTCATCTAGAGTAAGTTTTCTCTTGGAATAATTTTCATATGGTGAAAATTGTAGGAGATAGGATCTAGGGATACCCAGTTTTGATCAAATGAATCCATCTGGCCAACCACCATAAACCAACTTGCTAACTTCCAATTATCTTGACTTTCTTGGCTCATGGTAGATCATATATGCATAAGATGGTGAAATTTGAAGCGCCCCTTGAGAAATTTCATCAATTGGTGAGATAGCTTGTTGGAGAAGTTACTCAAGATACCCAGTCAAACCAGGGTTTCCAAGGCAAATCACCCTAAAAATCTTTAATCAAACTTGATCAATATAATATGTAGAGAATATTGGGACTTATATATGATGCTCATAACCATTCTTGGATCAATTCTTGGTTGTGCTCTTTGTTCATGAGGGTCTTAAACCCTAGATGTGATCTTGATGAATCAATGAGATCATGCCCCACCTAGAAAAGAGTTAGGCAAATACAAAGACATATTTTTGGTATTTTGGTTAGTGAAATAATAAAATACAAGTATTATATAATCACAAAGTGCTTGGTGATCTCTCCCAAAACAAACCCAATGAAAAGGGGTAAGGAGGATTCCAATGTATGATCCCAATGCTTATGCTTATGATGGAATTACATGAGGGATCTTAGGGTCAAAATTAGGGCCTTACAAGGATCAGACATATTGCTCAAGAATCAGTGCTGACTGGAATCTTCTGGAGACCAGAGGGGAATCAAAATCTTGTCCTGGATCCATGAAAACCGCTGAGAAAATGCACTTACAAACAAAGGAGGCAATTACAAACTCAACTGGGGGAACCAACAAAACTCGGCTGGAGATGCTGAAATGCTGCTGCTTGGGGGAAAACCAACTCTGCTTCACATTTTAGGGCTCACCTGTTCTCAGACCGCTGTTGATATTACTTAAATGAAATCGATTACTAAAGTAACTACTTTTGTTATTTAAGAAAAACAAGATTTTGATTTTAAAAATTCAATTTCAAAATGATCACCATAAAATTTATTTCTATTTCGCTGAATAAATAAGAGTAGAAACAATTGGATAAAAAGCTCAACTTTATTTAATTGAATGGTAGTTTGTAAATGACAAGACTCCACAGATCTTTACAAAAGCTGAAAAATGGTAATTTACATGGAAAAGCGCTACATTATATACAATGATCACTAATCCTTCTACCGTCTTCAATATCCACTGTACTCTTGGCTTTGGTTGAATATGAATCAGAACCAACGTTGTGCTCAAGAATGTCTTCAAGACTGAAGAATAACAGGATGCAATTACTTGCCATAATCCCTAATTTTTGCATAAATTTCCCCAAGGTGGGGTACGCACTTTGTCGGGATAATTTCTTGTTTTATGTCTCTAACTTTTGCCCGGAGCGCCCTTTCGGTTTTCAATCCACCGAGACGCTCATTTTTTCAAAATCCGCCCTTTCGGGTTTTCAACTTAGTGAGCTGCTCTTTTCTTTTTAGGCGAAGTATTTCTTGACTGCATTTGCATTCACATGAGGTGTGAACTCTTCACCATCCATAGTTGTAAGAATCAAAGAACCACCTGAAAAGGCTCTCTTAACAACATATGGGCCTTCATAATTAGGAGTCCATTTGCCTCTAGCATCTGGTTTGAAAGATAAATTCTTTTTGAGCACAAGGTCACCATCTCTGAATACACGAGGTCTGACCTTCTTATCAAAAGCTTTCTTCATCCTCTACTGATATAACTGACCATGACAAATGGGAGTTAATCTCTTCTCTTCAATCAAATTCAGTTGGTCATGCCTGGTATGACACCATTCAACTGGCCTATCAAGACGCATCACAGTAAGATTGGGAGTTTCATTCCAGAACTTCACCACTATCATTGAAGCCAACGTTGCAAGAGCACCTGCCATCTTGTTTTCATCTCGAGGGATATGATGAAATTCAACCTTAGTAAAGAAAGTTGAAATCCTCCTCGCATAGTCTTTATATTGTATCAAACCAGGTTGATTTGTCTCCTATTCACCTTTGATCTGATTCATAACCAAAGCCGAATCTTCATAGACGTCAAGATACTTGATTCTGAGATCAATGGCCTCTTCAAGCCCCATAATGCAAGCTTCATACTCAACCATATTATTTGTACACTTGAAAGTTAATCTAGAAGTAAACGGAAAATGAGTGCCTTGAGGAGTAATAATCACTGCCCCAATGCCATTACCATACTGATTAACAACTCCATCAAATACCATGCCCCAAAGGGAACTAGGTTCTGTCCCTTCTTCAAGCAATGGTTCATCACAATATTTCATTTTCAAGTACAAGATATCTTCATCAGGAAAATCGTACTGCACTGACTGATAATCTTCAATTGGTTGGTGAGCCAAATGGTCAGCCAATACACTACCTTTGATTGCTTTTTGAGATAGGTATTCAATATCATACTCGGATAACAAAATCTGCCAACGGGCAATCCTCCCAGTTAAAGCAGGCTTCTCAAAATTGTACTTGATTGGATCCAATTTGGATATCAACGAAGTGGTATGATTCAACATATACTGACACAGACGCTTAGCAGCCCAAGCCAATGCGCAATAAGTCTTTTCTAGCATAGAATACCGAGTCTCACAGTCGGTGAATTTCCTATCGAGGTAGTAAATAACATATTCTTTCTTTCCAGTTTCATCTTGCTGACCCAGAACACAACCCATACTTTCTTCAAGTACAGTCAAATACATGATCAACGGTCTTCCTTCAACAGGCGGAGACAAAATTGTAGGTTAAAGCAGATATTCTTTGATACTGTCAAAAGCTTTTTGGCAATCCTCAGACTAATCACAAGACTGATATTTCCGAAGAAGCTTGAATATAGGCGCACATATGGTAGTCATATGCGAAATATATCTTGAGATAAAATTCAAGCGGCCAAGAAAACCTCTGACTTGCTTCTCAGTTTTGGGCGTAGGCATCTCTTGTATTGCTTTGACCTTGGCAAGATCAACTTCAATATTCTTCTCACTGACAATAAAGCCCAACAACTTACCAGAACGAACACAAAACATACACTTATTGGGATTCAAGCGGAGTTTGCACTTACTCAAATACTGGAATAACTTCAACAAATGCTTAACATGTTCTTATTCATCACTGGATTTAGCAAACATATCATCAATATAGACTTCAATCTATTTATGCATCATGTCATGAAAAAGAGTGGTCATAGCTCTCTGGTATGTTGCACCAACATTCTTTAAACCGAAAGGCATCACTCTATAACAGAATGTTCCCTAGGGTGTAATGAATGCGGTGTTTTCCATATCTTCGGGTGCCATCTTGATCTGATTATAACCGAAAAATCCATCCATAAACGAAAAGACTTTGAATTTAGTTGTATTGTCTACCAACATGTCAATGTGTGGCAGAGCGAAATCATCTTTCAGACTAGCTTTGTTCAAATCTTTGTAATCAACACACATACTGACTTTTCCATCTTTCTTCGGAACAAGCACAATGTTGGCCACCCACTGTGGATACTTAGCAGTAACAAGGAAACCAACATTAATCTGCTTTTGCAATTCTTCTTTGATCTTCACTGCCATATCAGGATGAGTCCTCCTCAGCTTCTGCTTTACTGACGGACATTCTGGCTTCAACGATAATCTATGCTCCACAATATCAGAATCCAAACCAGGCATGTCTTGATAGGACCAAGAAAACACATCTTAATACTGTCGGAGAAGATCAATCAACCCCTTCTTAACCTCTAGACACAGTTGAGACCCAATCTTGACTTTCTTCACATCATCTTCGAAACCCAAGTTGACTAACTCAATATGCTCTTCGAATGGCTGAATGGCTTTTTCCTCATGCTCAAGTAGACGAGACAATTCATCAGATACTTCTTCATCATTTTCTTCCTCAGCCTCAAACACAGGGAATTCAAAGTTTGGGGAAGGATTAGGATCATTGTATTCAATGGGTTTAAAAACCAACCTGCATAATGATTTGATATTTTGATTTCAGAGAAGTGAATTGTGACCAAATATTATGCAGATGGATAATTATTATTTATTTATTTATGTTTTATGTGATTACCATTTTCAGAAAAGCAAAAAGTAAAATAAAAACATCATATATGTGGATGAATATAATTGCATTTTATTGATGATTAATTTGAAATATGCCCAACAATGTTCACTTCTCCCTTAGGCATAGGAGAAGGATTTTTCTAAGATGATAAAAACAAATTACTTAGAGCGATGGATGATAACAGGAACACCAACAACGATCCAATTGTTGCAAGCCTTTCCATGCGTCATAAAATTGACGTAATCTTCATCTTCATCTTCATCACCCTCGATCACGGTAGTTGAGTGTTATTCATTACCATGGATGAACCCTCCGCTATGGAAACTAGGTTGCACATCTTCATCTTTGACATGAGACGTCCCTCGCTGGAATCTCAAACCAACTCTACTCTTGTTCTCGGCGACCTCTACCATACGACCCCACTGATTTGAACTACCATCTTCAACAATTTTCTGAGCTTCTTTGAAAGAGGACATGGGTGCCCCTATTTTCTTCACTTCAGCAATAGATAGAGCTTGGAACAGAGTTCCAACCTCTTCCTCAGCTTCCACATATGAAAAAGACGACAGGTCACTTACTAACAATGCTTTTTCTCCACCAATAATGACAAGCTTGCCATTCTTCACAAATTCCAACTTTTGGTGCAAAATGGATGTAACAGCTCCAGCCTCATGTATCCATGGCCTTCCTAACAAGCATCTATAGGTCGGGTGGATGTCCATTACTTGGAAAGTAATCTGGAAATCACTCGGACCTATCTTCACTAGAAGGTCCACTTCACCAATAACAGTCTTCCGAGAACCATCAAATGCTTTGATGATCATGCCACTATACCTCATAGGGGCGCCTTGATATGTTAACCTTAACAAGGTTGATTTGGGGAGTACATTCAACGATGGACCGGTATCAACCAACACATTTGACAATGCATCTTCCTTGCAATATATTAATATATGTAGTGCCAAATTGTGATTTCTGCCTTCCTCAAGAAGCTCTTCATCACAAAAGCTCAGATCATTGACGAAGTGATGTTAGCCACAATATGGTCAAATTGATCCACAGTCACATCATGCTCCACATAGGGTTGCTCCAACACTCTTTGTAGTGCTTCTATGTACGCTTCATAATTCATAAGCAGAGACAACACTGAAATCTTCGAAGGAGTTTGGAGTAACTGCTCCACCACATTGAATTCACTCTTCTTTATCAATCTCAGTACCTCATCATCATCACTAGGCTTCAAATTGTTGGATTCGCCAGACTGACACTTTGGAGCACTAGCCGTATTTGTTACGGGCACATCAACCTTCTTACCAGCAAACACATCTTCAACCACCTATGGAAAGACCAGACCAAACACACTACCGTTACGGGTCACCTTCGCAATATCGACAATGTTCACAACAGAATTGGCTGTAGGCAACAAAACCTCTTGACCACTCTTCAACATAGTGGCATTATACTGGTAAGGAACAACTCTATCAGATGCATACAGGACAGGGCCCGCTAACCATATTACCAACGACGATATTGATCTATTGACACTGTTGTTGCTGCTGCTGTTAAACTGAATCACTACCCGCTATGGGGTCTTAAACACTGGAACAATCACATTGACATTATCTATATATCTCGACAGCTGAATCTGAATTACATTCTCATCCATCAACTTCTGGATATCTCTCTTGGCGATCGAAGACCCACATGGGTTTACACTGCAAATTGCACAACCGACATGGTCGTGCTCATAATCATTGATGGTACACAGGGTCTTATGCATTTCTACCAAGGATCGACGAATACGTCGCACATCAAACAATCGGAAAATCCCCGGACAACCATCTGTAGCGGGGTATTCGTTACCATTGGAGATATTGACTAAATCCAAGGTAAACCATACAAGTCGAGTCGCCACCACACTTCTATTTATCCAAAGGAATGGTTAGAAAGCGAACAAAAACCTAATAGTTTCAACAAAAACTAATAAAAGAAACAGAGATCTGGGTAAGGGGGTTGGTTATGTAATGGGAAGGTGTTAGGCACCCAAAACATCCTAGGTACTCCTAGGGAGCCCTTTTCGTACTTGTTGTAAGGTAGTTTGTCTTGTGAAAATTTTATTTGTGCAAACATGATTGAAGAGATGAGAAGAGAATGTACAAGTTATTTACATTTTGTGTTTTGATGGATAAACCCATTGCCTACGTACCATCTTATAAAAAGATTAGGATCAAAACCTCGTAGTTCGGGGTAAAAATCTCAAAACAAATTGGTGAATTGATTGGTCCAAAAGCCTTAAGGTCTTTTGCTATCAAAGGGAGAAAACTCAACCAAACCACAAATCCACCATGTGAGGATAGCTTCAACATGCTAGTGAGGGGTTAACCCTATAATAAGCATGGAAGACTCATTGTCCATCACTAAGGATATAAGTGAGTATTACATCTACCACAAGGATAACTCAAACCTAATAGCTAAAGGTTATGGAAAATTTTGATTAAGAAAGTGGCCATTGGAACCACAAAAGGGAAACTTGAATGGGTTATATTTACCAATTAGAAGTATATACAAAAGTAGTCAAAGTTGACTTAAAGATTTAATTCAAAATGAGTGTTATGAAAAGAAAGTTTGAAAATCAAAAGCATAAGGCTTAGGTTTCTAATGTTGAAAACAAAGGTTAAATGTTTGCACAAAAAGGGTTTTGACTTGGGTTAGAGTGGAGAGATGAAGAAGAAGGGCTAAGTCCTAAGGAAAACAAAAAGATGAGGGATAAGAAATGAAACCATGCTAGGAGTTCCTCTCTTGAGATCATATTGATGATCCAAGTAGCTCCCATCCTTTGGAATAAGGAAGCACAAAGTATAAGCAATCAAACAAGTCTCATAAGAGATCCTCAATGTATCTTGTATCTTCCACTTGGATGAATATGGTAATGATCCTCCAATTAAGCTCAAATGGAAACTCCTAGTTCAAGAGCACACACATCAAAAGTTCCATGGGGTAAAACACTCTCCTAACCAGAGACCAGGGAAACAATGAACTAATAGGGAGATTAAGACTCGAGCCTAATAATTTTCATGCAATCAACATCCCTAAGTTGAGGTCTCTAACAAGAACTTAACTCACAAGTAAACAAACATCACACACTATATCCATACAAGAGGCTCAAATAATGGGTGGGCTTTAGTCAAGAGGGGTCATGTCAACCTCGAAAAACAAGCCAAACTGTAAAGGGTAATCTGTAGCTCTTAACCACTAACATTGAATGTTAGGGTGAAGCTGATCAAATCGGTAATGAGGATGAGACCTCATGCTCTTAACCCTGGGCAGGGTGAGCTCATAACAAAGAAAGCGTTGGGATCCAGAAAGTGGGATCCTTTTCCACTTGACAGACTCTGGACAAAGATCTGGGGCACATGTTCAGAAGCATCAGCATGTAGTGCGAGCATAAAGAACGACACACTGAATAACGGGGGATTGGCTACTAATCCCTTTTATCCGTCAATTTCCTCTTCTCTTGGAGGTTTTATCAAATATAACACATGCCTCTTCTTGGAGGTCTTTGAGCATAATTTTAAACAAACACAAACAGAGCCTCTGAAGGAGGACTTGCCAGCAAAATGCCTGCCAAAAAGGTGACAGGACTTCAGACTACATGAAGTAAGAAGCTAACTACCTGAGTGGTGTGTCAACCACAATCCAAAGCTTAAGCAAGAGCTAAAGCAAGCAAGCCACTAAGGTATCTGTACAAAGACTAAACAGTCAGTACTTCAGTCATACAACCAAAAAACAAGCAGTGAAACCCTCTAACAGTTACACAATTCAATGCAGAAGTGCCTTAGCACTCAAAGGAGCTCATGAGCTCACCATATCAATTAAACCTACAAAACAAACATAGGTTATAACTCAATGCATCTCATAAGGTGAGAACAAACCCAATCATCAATGATGAGTATCCAAACCTGAAACATCAGACAAAGTTAGTTTATGTACATCCAATCAACACAACAAAGCATAAACAACCAATGGCATGAGATGAATCAAATCACAAGCCCCAAACAGAACCATATGAACCCCTAAACACCAATCACCATGGCCAAAGATCCACCATACTCCAAATATCATTCAAATGCTTCAAAAAGCCTCAAAAATATGCACAAAATGAGCTTCCAACTTAGAAAATTCATACCAAATCAGAAATGCATGCAATGACTTTGAGATTTTTTTTATAAGTTTCTCATGCCATGAATGTTCAACATGCAAAAAATCAAGTCCAGAATGATGCAAATGCTATGTGAACAAAAATGCATTAATTCAATGTCAAAAATGTGACACAAATTGTCACATCTTTCTCTATGTGTCAAAAATGATGATAACATGTGAGAAAAAATCCAAACCAGTGACCAATAATTCATGTCATGTATGAATGTCATGTATGCAAAAGAGTGGATCGAATGGCTCAAAAATGAGGATTTCACAATGCATTGAATGCACTAGGTCAATTTGGTACCACATGGATTCAAAAATTCACACATAAAAATATAGACATCCAAAATTCAAGAAATTAACATCATAAAAAAGTAGACATCAATACAAAACTATGAAAAAAAATTTGGACTCATTTGGATCATTTTTGCATTTTTTAGGAATTTTACAAAGTGAACAAAATAATTGAAATAACATGGAAAATGGAGGGAAATGAAGATATTTGAATAAAGTCCAGAAAAAACCACAACCATCTGATATGGCACGCTCCTTAGGTCAATGGCTCACATTCAAATAGATGAAACATTGTGTTTCATTAATCCCAGTCATCACACACAGTCAGCTTCAACGCACGCGTGGCTTGGTCAAACGCGCTCTCATCCAATCAAATATCCATGCAATGTACACATGGCCTCCTATGTCAGCTAAACCCTAAACACACGCAGACGTCGGAGCTCCGCTCCGCTCGTCTTCTCCGGCGAGCCCTACGGTGGCGCCTCCACAAAATTTTCCAGAATTTCCCCAGGCTTACATCATTCCACTCGGTTTTCCACGCTGGTTCCAAATCTCCACTTAGTTTCTCCTAATTCCTCCTAGGTTTTTCAAATCGAAGAGATAAAGTTTCTAGATCCAAACTTCCATTCAACACTACATCCTTAATACTCACTCATTCTCAATTCTAAGCATATGTACATGATCTACACAACACGATCTACAAGTCTATAATCAAAAAACAGCAAAAGGAGAGATCGAAAATTGCATCACCTGGAAATGAAGACCTCTGAAACCGCGATCTCTCAAGCTCTACTGCTCCAGATCAACCTCCTTGAACTTCCCTTGAAGCTTTGTGCAAAAAGCAATGGCTGAACCCACTTGAATATGCTTCACTTTCCAAATTCCATCAACATGAGAATGTACATGAACTGCTCGAATTCTTGAGGTATGACACCAAACAATGAATGATTCTTGATCAGTCAAGCATGAGGATCAAGAATATGTAATAATATTTGAGGCTTGTGTGGAGAAAAATCAAATTCGATTGAGAGAAATTTTTGGAGAGACTCTTGAATTCTAGATCTGAAATGGTTGTTATGGCAGTTATGATTAGGGTTTTCCTATTTATATTCCTTGTTAATGACACTGATAATCACATTAGCCTTGTACTAATCATGATTAGTAAGTTATGAAGCCAATTGCAAAAAATGAAAATTAAGCTCCCATGGCCATAATGCACGTGTGATCTCCCATGCTAGGGCTTTAACTCACTCAAGAACAGAGGAATTACCATGAGCGGGAAAAGGATTGGCTTTTACATTCGGCGCACGATCCTCAAAGGACACCATCCCACTCTTCACTAGATTTTGGACCTCATACTTCAAAGGGTAGCAATTCTCAAGATCATGCCTGGGAGATCCTTGATGAAAAGCACAACGGAGTTCAGGCTTATACCATCATGGAAGTGGTGCTGGAATTTGTGGCAAATTTCTTTCTTGAAGCAGGTTCTTAAGAACCAAAGACGGGTAGAGTTCGGCGTATGACATGGGAATAGGGTCAAAAGTGACCTTCTTCCTCTCGAAATTCTGTTGTTGTTGATTATTGTTGGTGTTGTTGTAGTTGTTTGTTCTTTGTTGTGGCTGTTGTTGATGTTGTTGTTGAACTGGTGCTGATTGATTGTTTGAAAATACTAGAATAACGGATGAAACTTGATGATGATGCTAACGCGGTTGCGGATTTCTTTTGACATGAGGCCTCCTCTGCCTCCCCATACACACTGCACTGGTTTCACCTTCCTTCTTTCTGGCGAAACTACTCCTATACTTCTTGCTTGATTATACCTCTTCCTTAGACAAACGTCCCTCACAAACACCTTCTTCTAACCTCATCCCCATGTTTACCATTTCAGTAAAATCACTAGGGGCACTAGAAATCATGCGTTCGTAATAAAAAAAACTCAAGGTCTTAAGGAAAATCTTGGTCATCTCTTTCTCTTCCAACAGAGGATTGATCTGAGCAGCAAGCTCTCTCCACGTCTGGGGATACTCTTTGTCTTTCTGAGACATCGACCTCAGTTGGTCTCTATCAGGCTCCATGTCCACATTATACTTGTACTGCTTCACAAAAGCTTCACCCAAATCATTAAATGTGTGAACACTTACACTATCTAACCCAATATACCACCTCAGAGCGGCACTAGTCAGACTGTCTCGGAAGTAGTGAATTAATAACTGATCATTATCCTTTTGCATTGACATTTTCCTGGCATACATGACGAGATGGCTGAGTGGACAGGTATTTCCCTTATACTTTTCAAATTCGGGGACTTTGAACTTCATCGGGATTTTGACATTCGGCACTAAGCAAAGTTCAGCAACACTCTTATCGAACATATCTTTTCCTCCCAATGTCTTCAATTCCTTTCATAGCTCAAGGAACTGATCTTTCATCTCATCCATCTTCTCATAAACATCTGGACCCTCAGATGGCTTGTAATGGTAGATAGTATCCTCAACACGAGGCAAGGTGTGAACAACTGGAGGCGGAACAGACATGACCAGGCTAGATGTCGGCATGGAAGCAAAATTAGGCGCAAACTGTTCAGGCACAAAGTTCGGTGGCATTTCCCACGGGAATCTGGCAAGCATAGTTGGACCAGACTGGGTGGCAGGCACAGTTGAGGTAGCAACCTCTAAAATGATAGTCCCCTGAGGAGGAGGAGTTCCAGGCGTTGGAGATGACTGATTCTAAGCGGCTGGCACAGACTCCATCATGACAGTCAAAGAAGCAATCTCATCTTTCAACTCTCGATTCTCTTGCTCTAAGTGTTCCATGTTTCTCAATTGATTGGCGCGAGTGTTATATCGATGAGTCAGCTTGGCTGAAGCACAGAAGAATAACCAATAAGACATTTGGTAGAAGAAAACATGTTATGCAAATGATGCATGAAATGCAATGTTTTGATTGTTTCTATTTTCAAGGAACATACTATTTTGTTTGCAAATATATAACAATAATTAGATTAACCATAAAAATCTCTTTTATTCATACAATTTTTGGAGGGATTACACTGAGTATAATTTCAGAAACCAAAGTACAAATACAAGAGGAAAGGAAACCAATCATCCCAAGGATCCCCTAACAACAACGTCAAATGATCTGGCTTCAGGCGCATACTTCCTTCAGATGCGTCGAATCTCGGACTCGAAAGAAGTCTTCATCTGAGCCTTCTCGAGGACAAGCTGATCAACAATCTTCTTCCAAGCACCGGAAGGCTGAGGCATACTAGAGGAAGATGTACCCTTTTGATCTCTCTGTCTCTTCACTGCACGGTCTTCAAGAAGTTCAATTAGCACGTCTTTGTCATTAGACTCAAACTGCAACTCTTCATTCTTTCGACTCAAATCATGGAATTGTTCTTCCCAAATATCCTTCTCTTGCTTCATCTTGGCGAATGCATATTCCAACTCCTCTACATCTTGGTTAGGGAAAGTTAATGGCTCAACAACAACCATAAACATAGGTATCTCACAAGCATACAACATCTTCAATTCCAAAGCTCTTTTCTACACCCAAAGAGTGTAAGCTTCCAAAGCTACACAATTGCATGGACGAAGCTTGAATCTTCCTTTCCTATGCACGTTATGCCAAGCATGCACCATCTTCTGCTTCAAATGTTGGGGATCTTTACCCTCTTTATAGAAAAGACCTTCTAACTGAGTGTTATTAGGTTTGTCTCTCAAGGGGAACCCAAGTTGACGACGAGCCAAAGCAGGATTGTAGTTGATTCCTTCTTGTGTACCAATGAGAGGAACATTAGAGAATTCACCATAACTATCAATAATATCCAAGCTACTCAATGCAGAATCATACCAAATTATATCATCATTAGTGAGAGACATGAATCTCTGAGACCACCGTAGAAATTGTTTGTTTTCCACAAAAACTGGCGTCTGAGGCAAGTGCGAAATAAATCACTTGTACAGAAGAGAAACACAACACACAATAGTTCCACCACCTTTAGAATTCCTTAGATGCAAAGAGAAGTACATATCACCCAACAAAGTAGGCACAGGATTCCCAATCAAGAAGATTCTAATGGTGTTAACATCAACAAAACCGTCAATGTTAGGGAAGAAAGCCGAAGCATAGATGAGCAACACAAAGATGGCTTCAAATGCTTCCATACTACCGGCTTGAGCAAAATAATTAGCTTTCCCAATACGGAACTCAGAAGTCAACCCAAAAATACCTCCTTTCTTCACCCAATGAGCCTCAATCTCAGACTTCTTCAGATAGAGAGCTTCAGCTATAAGATGAGATTTGGGAATCTCCTCCAATCCACTAAAAGGCACATTGTCAGAAACAGGTATTCCAAAGAGATGGGCATACTCCTCCAACATTGGCATAAGCTGATAATCGGGAAAAGTGAAGCAATGGTAGAGAGGGTCATAGAACTGAACCAACACAATCAAGAGTCTTTCCACTACATCAGCAAACAATACAGACAAAAGCTTCCCATGACGTTGTTTGAAGTCCAAGGGATCTAATACAAAAGATGATAGGTTCCTTGAAGCCGTACTTCTTAGTGTTCCTTCGTCCACAATCCATGGTCTAAAAATATTTGCAAATAAAACCTCAGTTCCTTGAAGTTACTTTTCATGTCATCAATGTTATGATGCGCATGAATGCATGAGTGTAACAATCACAAATAAGGGATCACACACAAGGAAAACAAAACAAGTTCAAGGGATGAATCAAGTCATTGTCAATATCAATCATTAATTTTGGTGGATTATGGTTTTCACCTTATCAACACCCAAGGTCCATTGATATTGACAAGACTTAATTGGATCAACCAAGAATCAAGGGTTTGTTGTGATTCATGAGCATGGAGTCAGGTGAAGGACCATCCCAAAGGAGTGTACTAAGGATAAAAACCTGTAGATCATGAGATGCTCCCATTTTCTTTTCATGGGTATCGTACATCTATTCATACTTCAATAGGGGCAACCCCTTTCTCAGTAGTTTATGGCATGGAAGCTGTGCTCCCCGTGGAGTTTGAGATCCCATCATTACGTGTGCTGATGGAAGCCAAGTTGTCTGAGGCTGAATGATGTCATACCAGGTTTGGATAGTTGAATTTGATTGAAGAGAAGAGGTTGACGGTCATGTGTCATAGTCAGTTATATCAGCAAAGAATGAAGAAAGCTTTTGACAAGAAGGTTAGACCTCGTGTGTTCCGAGAAGGTGACCTTGTGCTCAAGAAAATTCTATCTTTCAAACCAGATTCAAGGGGAAAATAGAGTCCTAATTATGAAGGCCCATATGTTGTTAAGAGAGCCTTTTCAGACGGTGCTTTGATTCTTACAACTATGGAGGGTGAAGAGTTCACTCGTCCTATGGACGTAAATGCAGTCAAGAAATACTTTGCCTAAAAAAAAGAAAAGAACAAATCGCTAAGTTGAAAACCTGAAAGGGAAGCTTAGGCAAAAATGAGCGTCTCGGTGGATTGAACCCGAAAGGCGATCCAGGAAAAAGTTAGAGACCTAAAACAGAAAGAATTATCCTGATAAATTGAGTACCCCACCTTGGGGCAATTTATGCAAAAATTAGGGATTATGGCAAGTAACTGCATCCTGCTGATCTTCAGTTCTGAAGACTTATCTTGAGCATCTTGTCAAAATCTAGTTCGTCATCTCCAACCATCGCCAAGAGCACAATGGATATCAAAATTTGGTAAAAGGATTGGTGATCATTGTATTCAATGCAGCCCTTTTCCATGTAAATTAGCATTTTTTAACTTGTATAAAGATCTATGGAGTCTTGTCATTTACAGACTACCATTCTATTAAATAAAGTTGAGCTTTTATCCAATTATTTATACTCTTGTTTAATTCAGCCAAATAGATTTAAATTTAATTATGATGATTTTTTAAATTAAATTTCTAAATCAAAATCATATTTTTCTTTAACATATAAAAGCATTAATTTTAAGCAATCAATTTCATTTAAAAAAGGAATATCAATGGGCATTTGAAAGCAGTAAGCCCTAAATCTGGAGCATAATTGGTTCTCCCTGAGCAGTTAGCGTGATCCCGGTTTCATCCCCGACAGTATGTCAACACTTGGTGTTTGTTGATGCCCCCAGCCGAGCTGTTCATCTTCTCCAGCTGAGTTTGTGATTGGCCTCCCTTGAGTTGTAGGCATTTCATTGCAGCGGTTTGCATGGCTTCGGCAGAACTTTGTTTCTCCACAAGTCGCCATTAGATTGGTCCCCAATCGGAGTTTCTCCCTGGTTTTGAGAAGCTATTTGTATTTATCCCTTGCAGGGTTGTCTCCCATGTGATATGGTGTTGACATAAAATTCCCTGCAAAGTTGATATCAATTTCCTCAGCAGATCTCCTCCTTTCTTCCCCAGCTCGGGTTGAGCCTTCGATATGTTTGATCTTTCTCTAGTTGATGCCTCCATCTTGTTGAGATTGGCGAGGAATTGTATCGATGATTCAAATCAGCGACATTTTGTATCCTTTATGATTATTTTTTCAGCATAATCGTCATATATATACATATACATTCAGAAACTTCACAATTGCACCATTACACCTTATGATTCATTGTTATTCGGATTCTTTGCTATGGTGGTACTCTATCCCCATGCAGATTCGGTGTGTCTGTCCTCCTTCAATTGTAGAGTCGAAGCCCCTTAAGCATAAATACTTTAACCTTTCTCCCTTCCCCACTAAGTTATTTCCTCGTGGATGATTATTATTTCAGTTTTCTTCCCAGTTAATTATCTGGATGGAACCACTCCCCTTGAGTTATATCCTCATTGGGTTGTGTCTTGATTGACCGTTTCTTTCTAGATCTTACCTAGATAGATGTCCTTGGTCCTCTAAGAGTCTATTACCCAGTAACTGGTAATATTTTTCTTAGTTTGCAGTTTGTTACTTCTTGCCCAATACCCGACAAAAGTAACCCCTTTTATTTCCCCCCGCAGATTTGTTTTCACGTCTCCCCAGGAAGTATATCCTTGATATTTTCATCCTAACCGATGAAAAATATTTTCTTCCCCTGCTGTGAGTTTATCCTTGATATGTTCATCTTAACCGATGACGGATATTCTCCCCTTTTGGTATTCTACCCAGTAAAAAGGTAGTTGTAATTCCTATTTTTGTTCACAGAGAGTTAATCCTTGATATGTTCATCCTAACCGATGACAGGTTTCCTTCTCTTCGTGGTCTTCTGCCCAGTAACCGGTAGTTGCAAATCCTATTTTTCTCCCATGTGCAGAGTTTATCCTTGATATGTTCACTATAACCAGTGACAAATATTATTTTGTGGTTTTGTATCCAATAACTGATAGATATAATTCCTATTATTCTCCTCAGAGTCTATCCTTGATATGTTCATTCTAACCGGTGACAAATATTCTCTTTTTGGTATTCTATCCAGCATTCGATAGATGTAATTCCTACTTTGTTCTGGAGATTTATCCTTGATATGTTCATCTTAACCAATGACGTGTATCCTCCTTAACATCCCCAGGCAAGTCTATCCTTGATATGTTCATCTTAACCGATGACGAATTTTCTTTCCTTTGAGTCTATCCTGGATATGTTCACTTTAATCAGTGTCGGATATTCTCTCCCTTTGGTCTTCTGCCCAGTAACTGGTAGGTATAAATCCTACTTTTCCCCCGCAAGTCTATTCTTACCCAGTAGCCTGTAATGAATACGCCTCCTGGAAATCCTCAGTGAGTCATCCTTGATATGTTTAGCCTAATCGGTAACAGATGTCCTCTTTGTCAGATTTTGTTATCCCCGTACCCAGTAACCGGTAGTGGATGATATATTTCTGCTCCTCCTGTGTTGAAGATCTTTTCTTCTCCAGTTGAGTTTGAATGCGTATTTCCTTAGTGAAATCGTTGTTCCTGCTTGGTTCGAGTATTTCAGTTTTATTCTGATCTACCCGTTTCCCGTACAGATGTCATTCTATTCCCCGACTGAGTTTTTCCATTGATTTATTTTCATGAAATCCCTCGTGTTCCCCAGCAGTTTGAAGTTGTAGCCTGGCCTACACATAACCCTTTTTTTCCCCTCAGAGTCTCTATTTCCCTAGTGAGTTTTCCTTACGGAATGTATTATGCTCTTACGGACTTTCAGTTTCTCCAGATTCTTTTCCTTTGTGGCAAGATTTCCCCACAAATATTCTTTTTAACATTCATATCATATGCATCATGAGGTCTCTTAGGGACCAAAATTTGTTTCTATATGTTGTTATTTCAGCCCATTCTACTGAGTCGATGCGAAGATTTTAACGTTCATCTCCTCTATTAGAACGCCCTTAAATAGGGGCACCTGTAAGACCCCAATTTTGACCATAAGATCCCTCATGCTAGCTCAACATATGCATTGGCATTGGGATCACATCTTGGTATCCTCCTTACCCCTCACTCATTGGGTTTGCATTGGGAGAGATCACCAAGCACCATTTTATTGTATCATACTTTGTATTTTATCATTTTTACTAACCAAAATACCAAAAATATGCCTTTTTATATATCTAACTCTTTTGAAGGTAGGGCACATGCTCACCTTTGATCTATCATGTTCATATATAGGGTTTAAGACCCTCATTGCTAAGAGCTCAATCAAGAATGGTCTACAAATATCTCTAGGTATCATGTATGAATCTCATGAGCTCCGCATATTATTTTGATCAATAATTCATCAAGTGTTTGGAATTGGGTTGCCTTGGAAACCCTATTCATTTGGGTATCTTGTGTAACTTCTTCAACAAGATTCTTCAAAAATTGATCAAATAATTCAACGGATACTTAAAAATCCACCATCTTATGCATATATGATCTCCCATGAATCCCCAAAGTCAAGAGAATTTCAAGCTAGCAAGTTGGTTCATGGTGGTTGACCAGAGGAATTTATCTAGTCAAATCTGGGGTCCCCTAGACCCTATCTCCTACACATTTTGTCATATGAAAATGATTCCAAGAGTAAAGTTACTCTAGATGACACTCCAAACAACTTTAATGTTGAGGTCTAGAGCTAGTTTTGCTTGGAAAGTCATTGTTTATGGTGAAAGATTATATGTCATTTGTTCTAAACCCTAATTTGGAGGTCAAATTCCCAAGGCCATAACTTGCTCAATATTTATGAGATGAAATTTTTCCAAGTTGCACAATCAAATTCAAGATGTCTACTTCATTTTTTATGTTTGGAGGAGGAGTTAATTTAACTTTTATTAGCATGTGATATGAGGATACATTATAGGTCATTTTGGACCAATACCATTGAACAAGTGATTTTCCTCAACTTCAAAAATTCATAACTCCTTTATATCAAATCCAAATGAGGCCACATTTGTGACCATTTTGAAGGACTTTGAGATATCTACAACTTTTATGAAGGAACATTTCTCATTTGAAGCTCGCATAAAAAGTTAGCCAAGGTGGAATGAGTGAACATATGGCTTGACACTTAGAAATGTTTTTGATATGTTTAATTTTCCAAACTTCCACCTCAAAATTCATCATTATAAAAGCTATAAATGGAAAAGTGTTAAACATGAAAGTTGTTTCTCTTGATCTAACCTTTCCAAAAAGTCCCATTTCAACCATTTTGGACACAATTTGAATGGGTTGCACATGGCTTGAACATTGCATCATCATTTAGAAAGATTGAACTTCAAACTTCCATGCACAATTGCCTAGCATTCCAACATGATTTCAGACTTGTGTACATTCAATTATGGACCAAATGGAATGATCTCATGGGCCTGTACACGCCGATGCAACCATGCATCACTCATTGCCAAATTTGGAAGTTCACTTCAAGGGTGCAAATATTATTTGAATTAGGTATAAATAGAGACCCTATGCATCAGAAATAAGGACCCCTTCACGCCATCATTGATCCCAAACACCAAACCCTTCCATTTGAGAGGATAAACCTGAGAATTTCCATCGGAAAATGAGTTTGAATCTATCTCTTTTGAGATTCAAAACTCCAGGGATCCAAGACCTTTGGATCATTCTAATCTACTTTTGCGAGCATTCTGAACAAGATCAAGCATAAGCCGAGGCAAGAATAATCGAATTCAGACCTACATTGAAGGTATTTTCCAGAAAATTTCATATCTTCGATTCTCACTCAATTCTTCTTAATTCTCTTGGATCCTTGGTTGCCTGAAGTTCTACCAACGTAGGCAACAAGATTGAGTTGCTTTGAGGTCAAATTGAAGCAACTTAGATCATGCACCTCAAATTTCAACACCTTGTATCTCTTAATATACTTGGAGTTAGGATGATTTAAGGCCAGATTCGAGCTCAGTGCCATTTTTACTTCAAAATTATCTCCTTCTTTTTAATTTTGATGATGGTTATGACTGAATCAGTCCGGTGAGACTCTCCTGAGAAGGAGATCGGAGTTGTAGCTCCGGTGGTGAGTTGGCGTGTTCAGAGCCACATGATCCTTTTGAAATTAAATAATCTCGTGCGCTGGTTTGAATTGCCAAGTTTTCAGCGCGTTAACTAGAGTCTATCGTGGATTGCGCGCTTGTGACCACTTGAGCTGCCACCTCAATTAATGAGGGAGATCAAGTGGTCCACCTTTTTTCTGATTATTTGATTTTCATTTTAATATTGATCCAAAAAATGTGAGAGTTTCACCAAAAATTTCCAAATAATTTCCTCTTTCATTTTCTGAATTAAAATTATTTTTTGGATCATTATTAATATTTTTCCTGATTTAATTGACTTTATGAATATTTTTAATTGTTTAAAAATAGTTTTAAGTTTCCAAAAATTATTAAATTTTTTCTCCAAGGTCCTTTGACCTTGCTTGACCTATGATTAATCTCATGGCCATTTCTTTGGTGTTTTGATGAGGTTTTAGGAATTTGACAAACCATAATTTAATTTAATGCATATTTTAGTTGATTTTTAATTATTTAAATGCCAAATAAATTGTGTTAAGCTTCTAATTTTGACGTGTTGAGTTTGACTTGTGTTGTTGGGCCTTGGTCAAGGTTGAATATACTTTGTTGAGTTAAGATCATTGGATTTAGGGGATTGATGAAATGTACATTTCATCTCCCAAAATGAATGATGATCTTAATTTGGTAAAAGTCCTCATTTGACCAATTTGTGTTGATTCCACTTCCCCTCCCTCTCCATCTCATTCCCCTTATCTATTCATTCATGTCATAGACCGATGATATCTCTAGATCCTAAGACTAGTTGATTGCAAAATCAACATGAGTATGGGTGAGATTAGGTCCACCTTTTTGCATATTCTTTTGTATGTGGTATGTTTTATGAGCATAGTCCATTATACTATGTCTCTAACATGCATTAACACCAAAATTCTATTGCCCAACCCCAAATAGTTGTGACTTCTACATAAGTCCAATTACGATTGCTTAACATAGTGCTAAATTTGTGACACAAAAAGGCATAACATTCTAGTAAGTGATTTTTGTAAGTCTCCCCTCTTTCATGGTATTGTGTGGAAACTTGGCATTTATTCCTTCCTTTGGAAGATGTATTGGTTCAAGGATCCATGCTTGTAAGTCTCCAAAGAATGACTTAAATAAAACCAAAGCAAAAGCCATACTAACATCTAATCAACTAAC
This sequence comes from Lathyrus oleraceus, assembly GCF_024323335.1. Classification (NCBI taxonomy): domain Eukaryota; kingdom Viridiplantae; phylum Streptophyta; class Magnoliopsida; order Fabales; family Fabaceae; genus Lathyrus; species Lathyrus oleraceus. Next base: position 230,282,225 of record NC_066584.1, read on the forward strand.
AATTAACATTTAATTTCAAGCCATTTACTTTTATGTACTTTAATTTCAAGCCTTTATTCATTTGACATTATTCATACCATTCGATTTGTTTACTTTAATTCCATTTTCACTTTGCTCACTTCAGCCATACTTTGTGAATATATTGTGTTTGTATATACTTGCTTGTGTTTGTGGTCTTTTGACCTTAATGTACATGATAAGAACAAAAAACCCTAAATGACATTTTGTGTGGACTGTTGGATTTGATCTAAGACATTGGACTTAGACTTAGGCAACACTCCCTATGCAAAGGACTTGGACAATGCCAACTTTGATGAAAACCAAGTGCTTGCGAAGTGAACTTTCATCTGATACAATATTGAAGATCCATTTGAGTTCATCTGCAACATGATCATATTGTAGCTGTTATTTTGAACCTGTGTCTAATGCTACCTTTGAAGTCATCTGGTACATGGGGAATCATGGAGAAGATCATGGAGTTGCTAAGCATGTATCTGGATATCTTTATTTGATGCCTTGCTCTTCACCTTGCTATTTGTATATTGATATTGCTTGTTTCTAAAGTCAAAGGGAAATTTGGGTTTCTATATGACATTATTGACTATTGGAATGCATCCCATTGGTCATATCTTCTCAAATCTTAACTTTTAATTTTTTGCTTAGGATTAGCCTCTTCATCTTCTCCCCACTTCTTTGTTTGTGATTTCTAAACTTAGACCATATAGCAAATTAGAAACTTTGGCCCTATGCCATTGAATTTTTAAACTCTTTTCTTAATCAAACTTGTAAATGAACTTAATTACACTTGACTTAAAATTTCAAAAGCCAAAAATAACTAACACCCATCTAAACCATTTTTAGGCCCTTTGTGCCTTTGCTAAACTTAAAATTTTGTTAAAAAGAAATTCACTCACTTTGAAATTGATATCTAGCTTATCCATAGCTTTATGGTCATGAATTTACCGCTATACTATTCCCCAGGAGAGTCGCCTCTTAAAATATGTAGCGGTAAATTCATGACCATTAAGCTATGAATAAACTTAACATTAATAAAACCAGAGTCGCCACCGCGCTTTTATTGTTTCCAAAAGAAAAGAGAAAAGTACGAAAAAAACCCAAAGATAAGAAGTTTTCAAATCAAAACTAATAAAATGCCAGAGATTACAAGTAAGGGGGTTGGTTACACAAAGGGAAGGTGTTAGCATCCAAAGTGTCCTAGGTACTCCTAGGGAGCCCTTTTTTATGTGTGTATGTGTTTTTGGTATAAAAGATGTTTGCAATAAATAGAATGTGGGGATGAGAAAAAAATTCATTAATTATATTTTTGTGTTTGACAAGACCTTCAGACTTGTGCCTACGTACCATCATAAAATGAGAGATCAAAACCTTGTAGTTCGTGGTATCAATTTCAAAGTGAGTGAATTACTTTTAAGAAAAATTTAAGTTTATAAGAGGCACAAAAGGCTTAAAAGAGTTTGAACGAGTGTTAGTTCTTTTTGTCTTTTTTTGAAATTTTAAGTCAAGATGATTAAGTTCATTTACAAGTTTGATTAAGAAAAAGAGTTCAAAAATGAAATGGCATAAGGCCAAAGTTTCTAGTTTGTAATAGAGTCTAAGTTCAAAATTTAAGAAGTGGGAGGAGATGAAGAGACTAATCCTAAGCAAAAATTTAAAAGTTAAGAGTTGAAAAGATCTACTCAATGGGATGCAATCCAATAGACAAGAATGTCATATAGAAACCTACTTTTACTTTGGACTTTAAATCAAGCAATATCAATAAGCAAGTAGCACAATAAAGAGAAAGGCATCAGATAAAGATAGCCACATCCAAGATAACAACTTCATAATCTTCATAATAATCTTCCCCATGTATCAGATGACATACTCCTTGATTGGCTTAGGATAAGGGATTAGACACAGGTTCAAAGTAACATTTGCATCAAGACCATGTAGAAGATGAACTCAACTGGATCTCAACACTTGCATCAGATGAAAAATTCAAAACACAAGAACTTGGTTTCAGGAATATTGGCATTGGCCAAGTCCTTTTGCATAGGGAATGATGTCTAATTCTAAGTCCAAAGCTCAGATCAAATCTAACAGTCCACACTGACATTTTGTAGGGGTTTTTGTTATTTATTAAGTATTTTAAGGTCCTAAGACCACAAGCACAAACACAATAATACAAACAAATATATACAACCACAATATATGGCTCAAGTGAGCAAGGGGAAAATGACATTAAAATAAACAAGTTAAATGATATGTATAATGACAAATGATAAATGGCTTGAATTTAAATGGCATAAATTAAATGACTTGAAATTAAAAGCAATAAATAATAAGATTTAGTCAAATTTTAGTTGATTAGATGTTAGTGGAGTTTTGGTTTTCAATTTTTTAAGTCATTCTTTGGAGAACAGTCAACTCTCTATTCACAAGCATGGATCCTTGAACCAAGACATCTTCCAAAGGAAGTAAAAAAGCCAAGTTTCCATACAATACCATGAAAGGTGGAAACTTACAATCTTACTTACTAGAATGCTATGCCTTTGGGTCAAAATTTAGCGCCATGTGAAGCAATTGTAATTGGACTTATGTAGAAGTCACAACTATATGAGGTCAGACAATAGAAATTTTGGTGTTAATGCATGTTAGAGATATGGTATAATGAACCATACTCCTAAAACATACCACACACAAAAAGAAAAAATGATCAAAGGGTGGACCTAATCTCATCCATACTTGTATTGGTTCATCTAACATAAAGTTATTGATGAACCAATTAGCCTTAGGATATTGAGATGTCATTGGTCAATGGAAGGGATGAGATAGAATGGGATTGAAGATGAAAAGGGAGGGGAAATGTGACAAACACAAATTGATCATAGGAGGAATTTTATCAAATTAAAATCATTCATTTATTTTGGGAGATGGAATGTACATTTCATCAATCCCCTAATCCAACGATTTTAATCCAAAAAAAGTCAAATCAACCTTGACTAAGGCCCAAACACATAGTCAAACTTCACAAGTCAATAAAAATGGCTTAACATAATTTTTACACAATTAAACAATTAAAAATCAAATTAAAATGCATTAAATTAAATTATGTTTGATCAAAAACCTAAAACCTCTTCAAAACACCAAATAAATGGCCAAGAGATTTATCATAGGTTAAACAAGGTCAAAGGACCTTGGAGAATAAATTGAATCATTTTTGAAAAGTCAGAAGTATTTTTAAACAATTAAAAATATGCATAAAAACAATTAAATCATGAAAAATATCAATATTGATCCAAAAAATAATTTTAATTCAGAAAATAAAATTGAAAAATATTTGAAATCTTTTGGTGAAAGTCTCATATTTTTTTGATCAAAAATAAAATTAATATGAATTAATTAAAAAGAAGCAATTAAATGGAATATTCAGAAATTCAAAAAAACGTGGACCATCTGATCTCCCTCATTAATTGAGGTGGCAGATTAGATGGTGAACAACACGCATTCCACATGTGCCTTGGTCAACTGAGATGCACGCGTGGTATCACACCCCATATTTTACCCATAGATTTCATAATCATTTTTATCCTAGACATCATTCATGCAGAGTTAACCTCAAGAATAAGATATGGCTGGTTTGTTTCATCTGTGAATTAGGGTTTCCCTCAAAGAGCTCAAAGAATTAATCAATCAAAATTTTGGATTGATCATCAATAAATCAAGGTCTCATACTTTCAAGAGATCTCTCTCCATCAACAAATAAGGGTATTGTGGCCTAATCACAAGTGCATCAAGCTTCACTTTCATCTGGTTCACTAATTAGGGTTTCTCAGCAGCATTCAATTTCATCTGAGAATTTTGATCAAAACATGATCTCAAGCCTTGAGATATGACTCAACACACTAAAGTACATCTTAGAGCCCATCCATGATGTTCAAATGGCTCAAGAGTTTGAATTCATTAAAGATCAAGAAATTCAAATTCATTTGATACACAACCAATGCACTACAAAGTCAAACCTTTGACTTTTGAGATTTATGATCAAATATGAACTTCTCAAGTTAAATTTCATGAGTATATGTTTAATTGATGAATGTTATCAATAAAAATCAAGATAAATGAGGTTACTTGCAAAAAGGGCAATCTTGAAAACATTGAAAATTTCACCAAAGTATCCAAATTTCATGTTCAAGTGCACTACTTTCGCAAGCCACAACTTCCAATCCGAGCAGTCATTTTCTTTTCTCCAAAGCATAAATTAAAGCTCTTGTTCCATACTTCACCTTTGTCTATAGGGTTGATTCCCTAAAAATGTAAGGATTTTGAGTTATGAGGCTATAAAGTTGGTGTCTCAAAACATGAAAGTTGTAGAGCATGTCTGGGGCTTTTCAAAAAGTACAAGTACATTTTTTTCCCATGCATGAGCTATGAGTTTCGAAAATGGGAAGTTGGGGTTCCAAACTTGAATTTCAAGTCATGTTCATGATGAATTTTTGGAGGAAAACCATTTCAAATGTGAAAATCTCTTGATTGTAGGTCGTCTTGTGTATAAATCTCTCCATAATCAGATGTTTATATGAATCCTAAGTGCATTACACAAGGAGTTGAGGTTTTATCCATTGTATTATACCATTTATGGGTGAATTTGCGAAAGGTCACATTACTACTTTGATAAAGCAAGATTTATGCCAACAACTCACTCTTTCACCCTTGAAACTTGTCCCTAAAGATCACAAACAATCTTAAGAGATCAGAAGCAACCTTGTAGAGGCAAGGGAAATATTACAAACTCCTTGAAACTCAACTATTCATGCAAACTTCTCATTCATTCTTAACCAAAACCATAACTTCACAACTTTTGTTTCTAATCAGTTCTAATCCTCACTCTTTTTCTATAAATAGAGGGATCCCTTAAACCTCAAAACATACAACAAGAACCCATAAACACTTCATCAAACTCCCATTCCATTAGACTTTGCAAAAACACATTATTTTTGCAAGTTCTCTACCCAAACTTATTCTCCACGTGTATCTTCCAAACAAACACCACAAATCATCTCTAGACATCATTTAAAACTTGTTTAATCACTTGAACAAGTTTTGTAGCCTCTATTTTATCATTCACCATTTCAATTTTTAATTTTTCAAGAACATTTGTGTGAGATAATACAAGTTATTTCTGGCCATTCTCATTGTTCAAACAGTATCCTCAAGGATCAAAAAGGCTGGTAGAATTTCTCTCTTAAAAGTGCAATTATGTGTTTTTCCTTGGCACTCTTTGTAAATTGAGTTTTAGGATGAGATAATGCCACCATTATATTCTTTGCAAAAAATAGAGCAATTTAGGTTCTTACGATTTTTAATTTTTTGGAAAATTGAGAGAGTTATGGTTGTTGGAAGTTTGAGAAAAAAATTGAAAGAAACATGCAAGAACACGAGGAAGAAGATGATGAATTTGTGTAATTTTCCAGTTTTTGAAATCTTTGTATTATATATATCAATGTTTGTAAATAAGTTAAAGGATGTATCACTATCCCAGCGGTTAGAGTATGTGTGTTAAGGTTTTGTATGTGCAAGAGGTCCGGGGTTCAAATCCCTCGTGTCATAAATTGAATTTTATTCATTATTCTTTTCCCTATTTATTTTTGTTATTTTATCATAACTTTAAAGGCTCATAACTTGATGATCCCTAAGCCTTTTTGACCCACTATTTTTTCTATGTATTCATAATTTTGTGTATTTTATGGTGGTAAAAAGAAAATCCAGAATTTATTTATTTTTCACATACTTATACTTGTCTAATGTTGGTACCTTTTTAAGATTGTTTTAGGGGTTCAAATGACCTTCTTTGGTTAATACTTTAATTTTTTTTGATCACCATGATTTGTATGAATAATGTGCATCATATATGAACTTTGTTTTTATGTTTTTAATATGTGACTCTTGGTTTTGACCTAATTTTGACTTACTTTAATGTATGTTTACATGCTTACGTGCTTTGAACTTTGTTGCTATGCCATGAACTTTTGTGTGTTTATTTTGCCATTGGTCCATGATTCACATGCCATTCTTTTATGTCTTGTTGAACCTTAACATGCATGTGTTGAATACCTTAACTTGTTTTCATGATTAAGTTGATGTTATGTTCAAACCATGTCTTACTTCATACATATACATGTTCATTCATACTTGTTATGACATCCATATACATGTTCATATTTTGTTATGTCATTCATCTTTGTTTCTTCATGATGATATATCCATGTCACTCATATTCATGTTAACTTTATACATCTTTGATTGATGTTATTGTACCTTTGTACAGGTGTGTTAAGGCTTTGTATGTGCAAGAGGTCTGGGGTTCGAATCCCCCTTGCCATAGACTGAATTTTATTTATTACTTTTTCCCCTCTTTATTTTTATTATTTTTCATAACTTTAAAGGCTAATAACTTGATGATCCCTAAGCCTTTTTGACCCACTCTTTTTGCTATGTTTCCATACTTTTGTGTATTTTATGGTGGTAAAAAGAAAATCCAGAATTGATTTATTTTTCACATGCTTATACTTGTCTAATGTTGGTACCTTTTTAGGATTGTTTTAGGGTTTCAAATGACCTTCTTTGGTTGATACTTTAATTTTTCTTTATCACCATGATTTGTATGAATAATGTGCATCATATATGAACTTTGTTTTTATGTTTTTAATATGTGACTCTTGGTTTTGACCTAATGTTGACTCACTTTAATGTATGTTTACATGCTTTGAACTTTGTTACTATGCCATGAACTTTTGTGTGTTTATTTTGCCATTGATCCATGATTCACATGCCATTCTTTTATGTCTTGTTGAACCTTAACATGCATGCCTTGAATACCTTAACTTGTTTTCATGATTAAGTTGATGTTATGTTCAAACCATGTCTTACTTCATGCATATACATGTTCATTCATACTTGTTATGACATCCATATACATGTTCATATTTTGTTATGTCATTCATCTTTGTTTCTTCATGATGATATATCCATGTCACTCATATTCATGTTAACCTTATACATCTTTGATTGATGTTATTGTACCTTTATACATGTTCACATGTTGTACATATGTGTTTACATACCATGCTTGATATTATTGTGATCATGCTTCCATATCTTTGTTGATTTCATGTATGAACATCTTCTTCATTTGTTTATCTTTGTTGATGTCATGCTTGAACATCTTATTTATCATGTGTTTATATTTGTTAATGTCATGCTTGAACATCTTCTTCATTTGCTTATCTTTGTGGATGTCATGTTTGAACATCTTCTTCATCCTTGTTTGTCCTTGTTGATGTCATGCTTGAACATCTTCTTTACCATTTGTTTATCTTTGTTGATGTCATGCTTGAACATCTTCTTTATCATGTGCTTATATTTCTTGATGTCGTGCTTGAACATCTTCTTCATTTTTGCTTATCTTTTGTTTATCTTTTTGCTCAAATCCAAGGGAAATACCTCTTTATTGACTTAATGTCATAGGTAGTTTAGCAATTCCTAGTTCCTTTGACCTTGTTAGAGTCATTCTCACTTTAAACTTAGATTTAAGTAAGAGTTTGTAACTCTTGTAAGTATGTTTGTTATGAACACTTACTTCCCCCTTTGGAACCTTGATCATTACCAAGTGTTCTTTCACCCTTATTTAGGTGAACTACGGTTGCTATGATTCCATCCTTATAAGGATACTTAGGCACATGGCCGCGAAGTTTTGGCGAGCAAACTTAATAAAACCTTTAGGTCCTTCCCAACAAAACATTTTTAAATAATAGCAAACAAATAATAACATAACACAAATACTTTCAAAAGGTTCCTATAGGATACTGTAGATGCTAAGGATACTAATACCTCCCCTTAGTATAATCAACCCCGAACTTTAGATCTCTTTGCATTGTTTTTACATTTCACAATTAGGGTTTTATTCGATCTTTTCCCCTTCCCTTAGATAAATTAAAGTATGGTGGTGAAAATTTAATGTTTTGTGATTCAAGTTCATACAATAGCTTGATATCCGATTCTCACCGCGACACGTGGTAATCAAAAGCAACACCCAATATTAAAACAATTTAAATGGATCTTATGGTTGAGATGCTTTCCAACACATCGCCGGAGTCAGAGCTCTGGTATTCTTCTCCGGTGGACCTCACTGGATTGGTCCACCATTAACCATCACCAAAATGAAAAAGCAAGACGCGGATTTAAAGAAAATATGCTCGGGAGCTCGAATCTGGCCTCAATTTTTTCCAATTCCAAGTATATGAAAAGATACAGGGAGTTGAATTTTCTGGATCATGAACTGAGTTGCTTCGATTTGACCTCAAAGCAACTCAATCTTGTTTCCTACATTGGTAGGACTTCAGCAAACCAAGAATCAGTAAAATGGATGAGAAATGAGGGAGAACCGAAGAAGAAAAGTTTCTGAAATCTCACCTTCGAGGAGCTTCAGATTTTCTTGATATTGCTTCCAATTTGGCTTGGCTTAACTCTAGAAGCTTGCAGAAGATGATTTGGATGGTTAAAAAGCTTGGACTCTTGGAGTTTCAATTCTAAAACAAAAGGAGAATTGAAACTAGGTTTCTCAAGAAACCTTTAAGATTATCCTTTCAATGGTGTTTGAGGAAGAAGGGGGTCGAAGCTTGGGCAAGAGGGATCCCAATCCTGATCATCAAGGGTTCTATTTGTAGCAAATGTGAATGATATTTGCACACTTCCAAATTTGGAAAATTTTCAAATTCTTATTGCATGGATGCATGGGAAGGATATAGGCCCATAAAATGATGTATTCTGATCCATAATCCAATGTACTTCGTTCTGAAATCATGTTAGAAGCTCATGCAAATGTAAATGAAAATTGGAACTTGAAATTATCCAAATGATACCTTAACTTACACCCATGCACAAGTCCCTCAATTTTAATCATAATGAGATGATCTTGGATGTTTTAGAAAGGGGAGATCAAGGGGAGAAACTTTAATGTTGAAAACGTTTTCATTTGAAGCTTGGATCATGATGAATTTAGAGGTGGAAGTTTCGGAAATCAAACATATTTGAAACTTTTCTAAGTCCCAAGTCAAATGTTCACTTCTTCCCCCTTGAATAACTTTTTTTATGGACTTCAAATGAGAAAAGTTCATTCATAAAAGTTGTATCTATTTCAAACCTATTCAATTTGGTTAAAAAATTTGACCTCATTTGGATTTGGCATGAAGGAGTTATGCATTTTAGAAGTTAAGCAGACTCACTTGTTCAATGGTATTGGCCCAAAATGACCTATAATGATTCCTCTTGGAAAATGCATTTTAAAGTTGAATTTTCACTTCCTACAAACATAAAATATGAAGTAGAAATCTTGAATTGGATCATGGAATTTTAATTGCCTTCATATCATATAAATTGAGCAAATTATGGGCTTGTTAAGTTGACCTCCAAACTAGGGTTTAGACAAACTGACCTATATCCTTCACCATAAAAAATGACTTTCCAAGCAAAACTAGCTCTTGACTTCAACATGAAAGTTGTTTGGAATGTCATTAAGAGTAACGTTTCTCTTGGAATAATTTTCATATGACAAAAATTGTAGGAGATAAGGTCTAGGGAACCCCAGTTTTGACCAATTGATCTCTGGTCAACCACCATGAACCAACTTGCTAGCTTTATATTCTCCTGATCTTTGGGACTCATGGAGGATCATATATACATAAGATGACGTGATGTGAAGTATCCCTTTAAATATCTGATCAATTGTTGAAGAAGCTTGTTGAAGAAGCCCAACAATATACCCAGATGCATTAAGGTTTCCAAGGCAAACCAACACCAAACTCTTGGTGATTTCTTGATCAAAATAACATGTGCAGATCATGGGGATCCATATATGATGTCTAGAGACAATGTATACCAATTCTTGATTGAGGTTCTTTCCTTGAGGGTCTCAAACCCTATATATGAACTTGATCGAGCATAGGTGAGCATGTACACTACCTACAAAAGCAACAAACTATACATTGACATATTTTTAGTATTTTAGTTAGTAAATAAATAAAAACAAAGTATGATACAATATAAAGTGCTTGGCGACCTCTCCCAATGCAAACCCAATGAATGAGGGGTAAGGAGGATCCCAAGGTGTGATCCCAATGCTAATGCATATGATGAGATTGCATGAGGGATCTTATGGTCAAAATTGGGGTCTTTCAGTGAGCATACACACTACCTAAAAAAGCAAAAAACTATACATTGACATATTTTTGGTATTTGTGTTAGTAAATAATGAAAAATAAAGTATGATACACTCAAAAGTGCCTGGTGATCTCTCCCAATGCAAACCCAATGAAAGAGGGGTAAGGAGGATGCCAAGGTGTGATCCCAATGCTAATGCATATGATGAGATAACATAAGGGATCTTAGGGTCAAAGTTAGGGTCTTACAGCTGCCCCTATTTAAGGACATTCTAATTGAGGATGTGAAGGTTAAAATCTTCGTATCAACTCAGTAGAATGGACTTAAATAACAAGATATAGAAACGAATTTTGGTCCCTAAGAGACCTCATGATGCATATGATATAAATGTTAAAAATAATCTATATGGGGAAAATATGGCCACAAAGGAAAAGAATCTAGAGAAACCAAAAGTCCGCAAGAGCATAAGAGGATTCCATGAAAAAAAAATCAATGGAAGGACTCAACTGGGGATAAAAGAAAATCCACAGGGGGAACAAGTGTATCAGAACAAAACGGAACTGCTTGAATCAAACTTGACTATGGAAGAATGATCTTTAACACACGAGTACCAGAAATATATCATCTATTACTAGTTACTGGGTAAGGAGTTAACATAATCTGACAGGGAGGACATCCGTTACCGATTAGGGTAAACATATCGAGGATGACTCGTTGAGGAAAACAAGAGATGTATTCATTACCAGTTACTGGGCAAGAACAACCTGCTGGAGAATATATCAAATGGGATTTACAACTACGGGTAACTGGGCAGAAGACCGAAGGAAGAGAATATTCGTCACTGGTTAAAGTGAACATATCAAGGATATACTCAAAGGGGAAAGTAGAGATTACATCTATTAGTTACTGGATAGAATACCAAAATGAGAATATCCATCACTGGTTAAGATGAACATATCAAGGATAGACTCAGAGCGGAAAGCAAGATTTACAACTACCGGTTACTGGGCAGAAGACCGCAAAGAGAATAAAATCCTTCATCAGTATGAACATATCAAGGATTAACTCTCTGGGGAAAGCAAATAGGGATTACAATTACCCTTTTACGGGGTAGAAAACTACAAAGAGAATATCCATCATCGGTTATGATGAACATATCAAGGATAGACTCAAAAGGAAAGAATATCCGTCATCGGTTAGGTTGACCATATCAAGGATAGACTTCCTAGGGAGAAGTAAAATGAATTTGCTGGGGATAACAAAAGGAAGTAAATTACAATTTCTCGGGTATTGGAAAAAAGTATAGTACTCAAAAATTGAGAAGAATATTACCAGTTACTGGGTAATAGATTCTCAGGGGACTAAAAGTATCTATCCAGATAAGAGCTAGAAAGAAAACTCTCAATCAAAGACTCAATCCAATGAGGATATAACTCAAGGGGAGTGGTTCCATCTAGATAATCAACTGGGGAGGAAGCTGAAATAATAATCATCCGCGAGGAAATAACTCAGTAGGGAAATAAGAACGGTTAAGTTTTTTCTGCTTAATGGGCTGACACTCCACCATTGAGGGAGGACAGACGGGCCAAATCTGCGTGGGGAAAGGATACCACCATAAAAGAGGAACCCGGAATCAAATGCGATAACAAATGCATAATGAAATATATGAATGTATATGTATATGTATATATGACTGCTGATCATATTGACAAAATAATCACGAAGGATACAAATGTCATTGATACGAATCATCGATACATCATTCGGCTAATCTCGACAGGATGAAGGTATCGATTGGAGAAAAAGAGTTGGGGATGGACATAAATCATCAAAGGCTCGACCCTGGCTGGGGAAAGAGAACGAATCTGTTGAGGATTCGAATCATCAACTCTGCAGGGAATTTTAGGTCAACACCATACCACAATGGGAGACAACCTCGCATAAGACCAGAAGTACTATTTAAAAATCAACACTGTCGGCGGGGATTGGGAGAGAATTCTGCTGGCGACTTGAGGGGAATAAAAGTCTGTACTGAATCTATCCAAACCGTTGAGAATACGCGCCTACAACTCAGCTGGGGAGGCGATCAAAAATCTGGGTTGGGAAAACTGAATTGCTGAACCAACTGCTTGGGGAAGACCAACAATGCTTCGCATTTTAGGACTTACCTATTCTCAGACTGTTGTTGATATTTCTTAATGAAATCAATTTCTCTTTTAAAAGTAATTGCTCTTATTATTTTAAGAAAGATGATTTTGATTTTAAATTCAATTTCAAAATGATCATCATAAAATTTAAATCTATTTAGCTGAAAAAATAAATAAGAGTAGAAACAATTGGATGAAAAGCTCAACTTTATTTAATAGAATGGTAGCCTGTAAATGACAAGACTCCATAGATCTTTACAAAAGTTGAAAAATGGTAATTTACATGGAAAAGGGCTACATTTAATACAGTGATCACTAATCCTTCTACCAATTTCAATATCCATTGTGCTCTTGGCTTTGGTTAAGGATGACGAATCAAAGTTGACTGACTTGCTCAAGACTGTCTTCAAGACTGAAGATCGACCAAATGCAATTACTTGCCATAATCCCTAATTTTTGCCTAGATTTCCCTAAAGTGTGGTACTCAATATACCGGGATAATTTTTTCTATTTTATGTCTCTAATTTTTGCCTGGACCGCCCTTTCGGTTTTCAATCCACCGAGACGCTGATTTTTTCCTAAGCCTCCCTTTCGGGTTTTCAACTTAGCGAGATGTTCTTTTCTTTTTTAGGCGAAGTATTTCTTGACTATATCGGCATTCACAGGACGAGTGAACTCCTCACCATCCATAGTTGTAAGAATCAAAGCACCGCCTGAAAAGGCTCTCTTAACAACGTACGATCCTTCATAATTAGGAGTCCATTTGCCCTTAGAATCTGGTATGAACGACACAATCTTCTTGAGCACAAGGTCACCTTCTCTGAATAACCGAGGTCTGACCTTCTTATCAAAATCTTTCTTCATTCTCTACTGATACAACTGACCATGACACATGGCAGTCAACCTCTTATCTTCAATTAAATCAGCTGATCATATCTGGTTTGGCACCATTCAACCTCTATCAACTTAAATTTTATGATGATCATTTTGAAATTGAATTTAAACTTCGACATGGTTTTACAAGAGAAACTCCCGGTATGCTTCGTGTCTATCCACGCATCTGAGCAAAACCATGTCGAAGTTTCTCTTGTAAATCACATCACCATTCAGGTAGAAGTTTCCATCTAATCTTCTCAAAGTCTTCTTATCTTCCAAAGATGCCCCAGGCAGGTAAATCTGACTTTGGAGGAAACACTTGATATCAAAATACCATGGCTTCTCATTTTTGACCTCTTTAACAGCAAACACACGAGTTGGCCTATTAAGACGCATCACAGTCAAATTAGGAACCTCATTCCAAAATTTCACCACAATCATTGAAGCCAATGTTGCAAGAGCATCTGCCATCTGGCTTTCATATCGAGGGATATGATGAAACTCAACCTTTGTAAAGAAAGTTGAAATCCTCCTCGCATAATCTCTATATGGTATGAAACCGGGTTGATTTGTCTCCCATTCATCTTTGATCTAATTCACAACCAAAGATGAATCTCCATAGACGTCAAGATATTTGATTCTGAGATCAATGGCCTCTTTAAGCCCCATAATGCAAGCTTAATCCTCAGCCATATTTTTTGTACACTTGAAAGTCAACCTAGCTATTAACACAAAATGAGTGCCTTAAGAAGTAAAAATCACTGCCCCAATGCCATTACCACAATAATTAACAGCTCCATCAAATACCATGCCCCAACGGGAACCAGATTCTGGCCCCTTTTCATGCAATGGTTCCTCACAATCTTTCAGCTTCAGGTACAAAATCTCTTCATTAGGAAAATCATACTATACTGATTGGTAATCTTCAATCAGTTGGTGAGCCAAATGGTCAGCCAAGACACTACCTTTAATTACTTTTTGAGATTGGTATTCGATATCATACTTGGATAACAACATCTTCCAACGGGAAATCCTCTGAGTTAAAGCAGGCTTCTCAAAAACATACTTGATTGAATCCATTTTGGATATCAACCAAGTAGTATGATTCAACATATGCTGACGCAGACGCTTAGCAGCCCAAGCCAATGCGCAAAAAGTCTTTTCTAGCATAAAATACCGAGTCTCACAGTCGGTGAATTTCTTACTAAGGTAGTAAATAACCTACTCTTTATTTCTAGATTCATCTTATTGACTAAGAACACAACTCATACTTTCTTCAAGCACAGTCAAATACATGGGCAGCAGTCTTCCTTTAATAGGTGGAGACCGAATCGGAGGCTCAAGCAGATACTCTTTTACAATATTTAGTCCAATCACAAGACTGATCTTTTCGAAGAAGCTTGAATATAGGCGCACACGCGGCAGTCATGTGTGATATAAATCTCGAGATATAATTCTAGCGGCCAAGAAAACCTCAGACTTGCTTCTCAGTTTTGTGCGCAGGCATTTCTTGTATTGCTTTGACCTTGGCAGGATCAACTTCAATAGTCTTCTCGCTGACAATGAAGCACAACAACTTACCAGAATGAACACCAAATGTACACTTATTAGGATTCAAGCGGAGTTTGTACTTCCTCAAACGCTGGAATAACTTCAATAAATGCTCAACACGTTCTTCTTCATCACTCGATTTGGCAATCATGTCATCAACATAGACCTCGATCTCTTTATGCATCATATCATGAAAAAGATTGGTCATTGCTCTCTGGTATGTTGCACCAGCATTCTTTAAACCGAAAGGCAACACTCTATAACAGAATATTCCCCAGGGCATAATGAATGTGGTCTTCTCCATATCTTCGGGTGCCATTTTAATTTGATTATAACCGGAAAATCCATCTATAAACGACAAGACTTTGAATTTAGTTATATTGTCTACCAACATATCATTGTGTGGCAGAGGGAAACCATATTTCGGACTGGATTTATTCGAATCTCTATGATCAACGCACATACGGACTTTTCCATCCTTCTTCGGAACAAGCATAATATTGGCCACCCATTGCGGATACTCAGGGGTAACAAGAAAACCATCATCAATCTGCTTATGCACTTCCTCTTTGATCTTCATTGCTATATCGGGATGAGTCCTCCTCAACTTTTGCTTGACTGGCGGGTATTCTGGCTTTAACGACAACTATGCTCCACGATCTCAGAATCCAAACCAGGCATGTATTGATAAGACCAAGCAAACACATTTGAATACTCTCGAATAAGATCAATCACACCATTCTTAGTCTCTGGACACATATGAGACCCAATATTGACTTCCTTCACATCATCTTCAGAACCCAAGTTAACTAGCTCAATCTACTCTTCGAATGAATGAATGACCTTTTCCTCATGCTCAAGTAGACGAGACAATTCATCAGACACTACTTCATCAATCTCTTCCTCAGCTTCAAACACAAGGAAATCAAAGCTTGGAGAGGCAGTAGGATCATTGTATTGGATGGGTTTGGAAACCAACCTGCATAATGATTTAATATTTTGATTTTAGAGAAGTGAATTGTGACCAAATATTATGCAGATGGATAATTATTATTTATTTATGTTTTTTGTGATTACCATTTTCATAAAGCCAAAAGTAAAATAAAAACATCATAGATGTGGATGAATAAAATTGCATTTTATTGATGATAATTTGAAAAATGCCTAAAAATGTTCACTTCTCTGTTAGGCATAGGAGAAGGATTTTTCTTAAAATATTGAAAAAAGCAAATTACTTAGAACGAGGGACAATAATAGGAACATCAACATCAACCCAATTGTTACAAGTCTTGCCATGCGTCACAAAGTTGGCGTAGTCATCATCTTCATCGCCCTCGATCAAAGCAACTAAGTGTTGTTCATTACCATGGATGAACCCTCCTCTACGGAAACTCATTTACACTTCTTCAGCTTTGACATTAGACGGCCCTCGCTAGAATCCTAATCAGGCTCTGTTCTTGTTCTCACAGACTTCTACCATTCGGCCCCACTGATATGTACTGCCAGCTTCAATAGCTCTCTGAGCATCTTTGAAAGAATACATGGGTCCCCCAGTTTTCTTTACTTCCATAATAGATAAGGCTTGGAACGAAGTTCCAACCTCCTCCTCAGCTTCCACATACGTAAAAGACGACAAATGGCTCACCAAGAGCGTTTTCTCTCCTCCAACAATGACAAGCTTGCAATTCTTCACAAATTTCAACTTCTGGTGCAAAGTAGTGTAAAACCCCAATTTTAACCCTAAGATCCCTCATGTTTTCTCATCATGTGCACTGGCAATGGATCACAACTTGGCATCCTCCTTACCCCTTATTCATTGGGTTTGTATTAGGAGAGATCACCAAGCACCATTTGATTGTATCATACCAAAAATATGTCTTTGTATTTGTCTAACTCTTTTGTAGGTAGTGCACATTCTCACCTTTGATTCATCAAGCTCATATCTAGGGCTCAGGACCCTCAATGCAAGGATCTCAATAAATAAGTGGTCTAATATGGCTCTAGGCATCATATATGAATCCCCATGAGCTTCAAATGTTAGTTTGATCAAAGTAATCATCAAGATTTTGGAGATGGTTTACCTTGGAAACCCTAATTCATCTGGATATCTTGTGTAACTTCTTCAACAATTGATCAAACAATTCAAAGGATACTTCAAAATTCATCATCTTATGCATATTTGATCTCCCATGGGTCCCAAAGGTCAAGAGAATTACAAGTTAGCAAGTTGGTTGATGGTGGTTGACCAAAGGAATTCATTTGATCAAAACTGGGTTCCCTGGACCCTATATCCTATACGTTTTGTCATATGAAAATGTTTCCAAGATAAAAGTTACTCTAAATGACATTCCAAACAACTTTAATGTTGAGGTCTAGAGCTATTTTTGCTTGGGAAGTCAATTTTTATTGTGAAAGATTATAGGTCATTTTGTCTAAACCCTAATTTGGAGGTCAACTTCCCAAGACCATAACTTGATCAATTTTCATGGGATGAAAGATTTCCAAGTTGAAAAATAAAATTAAAGGTATCTAATTCAACTTTGATGTTTAGAGGAAGATCAAATTAAACTTTTATAGGTCATTTTGGACCAATGCCATTGAACAAGTGATTTTCCTCAACTTCCAAAATGCATAACTCCTTCATATTAAATCCAAATGAGGTCAAATTTGTGACATTTTTGAATGACGTTTATAGATCTACAACTTTGATGAAGGAAACATTCTCATTTGAAGCTCACATAAAAAGTTATCCAAGGTGGAATAAGTGAACATATGGCTTGACACTTAGAATTTTTTTTGACATGTTTGATTTTCCCAACTTCCACCTCAAAATGCATCATGATCCAAGCTTCAAATGAAAAATTGTTCAATATAAAAGTTGTTCCTCTTGATATAAACTTTCCAAAAGGTCCAATTTCATCCATTTTGGACAAGATTTCAGTATGTTGCGCATGGCTTGAACATGAATGATCATTTGGCACAAATTGAACTTAAACATTACATACACCAATGCATAACATTCCAATGTGATTTCAGCAAGGCTTGTACTCAATTATGGATCAGAAGAAGTGACTTCATGGGCATGTTATAAGACCATGCACCCATGCAATGTACATTTCTATTTCTGGAAATCATATTGGAATACACGTCCATGCCCTCTTTGCTCAGAAACAAGGACCCTGCGCGCCAGCTTTGAATCCATACCTTTAAACCCTCTCATTTCAAAGGATAACCTTGATAATTTCCAATGTAAATTGCATTTTAATCTCACTATTTTAAGATTCGAAACTACAAGAGTCCTGAGCTTTTCATCCATTTAATTCTACTCCTTCGAGTGTCCTAAACAAGATCAAGAGCAAGCAAGAGCAAGATCAATAAAGCACATACCTGCATTGAAGGTACTTTCCAGAATTTTTCATCTCTTCGATTCTCACTCAATTCTCCATAATTCTCTTGGATCTTTGGTTATCTGAAGTCCTACCAATGTAGGCAACAAGATTGAGTTGCTTTGAGGTCAAATCGAAGCAACTCAGGTCGTGCACCTCAAATTTCAACTCCTTGTATCTCTCAATATACTTGGAGTTATGATAAATTGAGGCCAAATACGAGCTCAAAGGCATTTTTACTTTAAATTCATGTCCTTATTTTTAATTTTGGAGATGGTTATGGATGAACCAGTCAGATGAAGCTCACCGGAGAAGGAGACCGAAGCTTTGGCTCCGATGGTGAGTCGGCATTAATCTGAGCCACTTGATCCATTTAAAATGATCTAATCTTGCGCGTTGAAATTGATTACCACTTGTCATACGCTAGAAAGCACTTGATCTGCCACCTCAATTAATAAAGGAGATCAAGTGGTCCATGTTTTTTCTCATTTTCTGATTTTCATTTTATTTGGTTTATTTTCATTAATTCATATTAATTTTAGTATTGATCCAAAAAATATGAGAGTTTCACTAAAATTTTTTAAATAAATTCCTCTTTCATTTTTTGAATTAAAACTATTTTTTGGATCACTATTAATATTTTTCCTGATTTAATTGATTTTGTGAATATTTTTAATTGTTTAAAAATACTTTTAAGTTTCCAAAAATTATGAAATATTTTCTCCAAGGTCCTTTGACCTTGTTTGACCTATGATAAATCTCATGGCCAGTTATTTGGTGTTTTGATGAGGTTTTAGGATTTTGACCAACCATAATTTAATTTAATGCATTATTTAATCGATTTTAATTGTTTAAATGCAAAATAAATTGGGTTGAGCTTTTGATATTGACTTGTTGAGTTTGACTTGTGTTGTTGGGCCTAGGTCAAGGTTGATTTGACTTTGTTGAGTTAAAATCATTGGATTTAGGGGATTGATGAAAGACACCTTTCATCTTCCAAAATGAATGAATGATTTTAATTTGATAAAAGTCCCCCTTTGACCAATTTGTGTTGATTCCATTCCCCCTCCCTCTTCATCTCAACCCCCTTCTATATTCATTCATGTCATGGACGTATGATATCTCTATATCCTAAGGCTAGTTGGTTGCAAAATCAACATAAGTGTGGATGAGATTAGGTCCACCTCTTTTGCATATTCTTTTTGTGTGTGGTATGTTTTAGGAGAATAGTCCATTATACTATGTCTCTAACATGTATTAACACCAAAATTTCTATTGCTCGACCTCAAATAGTTGTGACTTCTACATAAGTCCAATTACGATTGCTTAACATAGCGCTAAATTTGTGACACAAAAGGCATAACATTCTAGTAAGTGAGATTGTAAGTCTCCCCTCTGTCATGGTACTGTGTGGAAACATGGCCTTTTTTCCTTCCTTTGGAACATGTCTTGGTTCAAGGATTCATGCTTGTGAATAATGGGTTGAGTGTTCTCCAAAGAATGACTTAAACAAAACAAAAGCAAAAGCAATACTGACTGTTAATCAATTAACAACTAACATTTAATTTCAAGCCATTTATTTTTATGCATTTTAGTTTTGATCTCTTATTCATACCATTTAACTTGTTTAGTTTAATGTCATTTTCACTTTGCTCATTTGAGCCATATCTTGTGATTATTTTGTGGTTGGATATACTTGTTTGTGTTCTTTTGACCTTAATGTACATAATAACAACAAAAACCCTAAAAGACGTTTTGTGTGGACTGTTGGTTTGCTCTGAGACATTGTACTTAGAATTAGGCAACACTCCCTATGCAAAAGGACTTGGCCAATGCCAACTTTCATGAAACCAAGTGCTTGTGAAGTGACCTTTCATCTGATGCAAGTATTGTGATCCCATTTGAGTTCATCTGCAACATGATCTTTTGGATCTATTACTTTGAACTTGTGTCTAATGCTTATCTTTGTTCGTACTTTTCCCTTTTCCCTTGGAAAGAATAAAAGCGCGATGGCGACTTTAGTTTAGTTGACGTTAAGTTTATCCATAGCTTAATGGTCATGACTTTACTGCTACAAGTAGTCTTTACAGCTCCAGCCTCATGGATCCATGGCCTTCCCAACAAACAACTATAGGCCGGATGGATATCCATTACTTGAAAAGTAATTTGAAAATCACTCGGACCTATCTTTACTAGAAGGTCCACTTCTCCTATGACAGTCTTGCGAGATCCATCAAATTTTTTAACAATCACGCCACTATACCTCATCGGGGCGCCTTGATAGGATAATCTAGACAGAGTTGATTTGGGGAGTACATTTAGAGAAAAACCGGTATCAACTAGCACATTTGACAATGCATCCTCCTTGCAGTTCATTGAAATGTGTAGTGCCATATTGTGATTTATGCCTTCCTCGGGAAGTTCTTCATCACAAAATCTCAGATTGTTGCAGGAAGTAATGCTAGCCACAATGTGGTGAAACTGATCCACAGTCACGTCGTGCTCGACATATGCTTTCTCCAACACTCTTTGCAATGCTTCTCTATGCGCTTCAGAATTCATTAGTAGAGATAACACTGAAATCTTGGATGGAGTTTGGAGCAACTGCTCCACCATATTCACTTCACTCTTCTTGATTAATCTCAGTAAATCATCGTCATCACTAGGATTTAGCCCGCTGGATTCACCAGACTGACACGCTGGAGCACTAACTGGGTGTACTGCAGGTACATCAACCTTCTTACCAATTGAAACATCCTCTATCACTTCTTTCGGAAAGACAGGACCAAATACACGACCACTATGTGTCACCTTCGTAATATCGACTATATTCACCATGGAATTCGTCGTAGGCAATTGAACCTCTTGACCATTCTCCATCGTCGTGGCATTATCATGGTAAGGAACAACTCTATCGGATGCATATGGGACAGGGCCTGCTAACCGTATTACTAACGGTGATACCGATCTGTTGACACTATTACTGCTGCTATTATTGAATTGAATGACTACCCGCTCAGGGGTCTTAAACACTGGTACTATTACATTGATATCATCTATATCCATTGACTATTGAATTTGGATTACATTCTCATCCATCAACTTATGGATATTTCTCTTGACAATCAAACACCCACGGGGGGTTCATGCTACAAATTGCACAATCATCATGGTCGTGCTCGCAATCACTAATTGTACTCAGGGTTCTATGCATCTCCACCAAGGACCTACGGATACGTCACACATCAAAGACTCAGAAATTTCCTGGACAACCTTCTACCATATTAATAGAGGAATTACCGTGGGTGGGCAACAAATTGGCTTTCACATTTGGCGCACGGGCTTCAGAAGACACCATCTCACTCTTCGCAAGTTTCTGGACCTCGTACTTCAATCAGTAACAGTTCTCAATATCATGGTTGGGAGCTCCTCGATGAAAAGCACAACGGAGTTCGGGCCTATACCATGTTGGAAGTGGTTCTGGAATTTGAGGCGGATTTCTTGGTTGGAGTAGGTTCTTGAGAACTAAAGATGGGTAGATTTCGGCGTATGACATAGGAATAGGGTCAAAAGAGACCTTCTTCCTCTCGAAGTTTTGTTGTTGTTGATTATTGTTGTTGTTGTAGTTGTTGGTTCTTTGTTGCGGTTGTTGTTGACGTTGTTATTGAGTTGACACTGATTGATTGTTAGAAAATACTAGGATAACTGATGAAACTTGATGTTGATGTTGATGCGGTTGTTGATAGATATATTGCATTGGTTTCCCCTTCCTTCTTCTTGGTAAAATAACTTCCATACTTCTTACTTGTCGACACCTCTTCCTTAGACAGACGTCCCTCTTGGACTCCTTCCTCTAATCTCATCCCCATATTTACCATCTCGATAAAGTCACTGGGGGCGCTGACAATCATGCGTTCATAATAAAAAAACTCAGGGTCTTCAGGAAAATCTTCATCATCTATTTCTCTTGCAACAAAGGATTAATCTGAGCAACAAGCTCTCTCCATCTCTGGGCATAATCTTTGAATGTTTCCTTGTCCTTCTGAGACATAGACCTTAGCTGGTCTCTATCAGGTGCCATCTCCACATTATACTTATACTCCTTCACAAAAGCTTCACCCAAATCATTAGATATGTGAACACTTGCACTATCTAGCCCCATATACCATATCAGAGCGGCACCAGTCAAACTGTCTTGAAAATAATGAATCAATAACTAATCATTATCAGTTTGCGTTGACATTTTCCTAGCGTACATAACAAGGTGGATAAATGGACAAGTATTCCCTTTATACTTTTCAAAGTCTGGGACTTTGAACTTCATCGGGATCTTCACATTTGGCACCAAGCAAAGTTCAGCAACACTCTTACCGAATAGGTCTTTTTGTCTCAATGTTTTCAATTCCTTACGCAGCTTAAAGAACTGATCCTTCATTTCATCCATTTTCTTATAAACATATGGGCCCTCATATGGCTCAGAATGGTAAGTTGTGTCCTCAACACGAGGAAAGGCAAGAACAACTGGAGGCTGCACAAACATTATAGGGCTAGATGCCGGCATATAAGCAAATGTGGGTGCAAATCCTTCAGGCATAAAATTTGGTGACATTCCCCACGAGAATCCAGCAGACATAGATGGACCAAATTGAGTAGCAGCAACAGGCACAATTGAGGTAACAACCTCTGAGATGACAATCCTTTGAGGAGGAGGAGTGGCAGGAGTCATCAAAGACTGATTCTACAGAGCAAGGACAAAATCCATTATAGAAGTCAGATGAGAAATCTCATCCTTCAACTCTCTGTTCTATTGCTATAAGTGCTCCATAATTCTTGGTTGATTGGCGCGAGTGTTGTATCGGTGAGTCAGCTTGGTTGGAGCACAGAAGAATAACCAATAAGACATCTGGCGGAAGAAAACCTGTTATGCAAATGATGCATTAAATGCAATGTTTTTGTTTTTTTTTCAGTTTCAAGGAACATACAAAGTTATATTTTCAAATACTAAATAATAGTAATAATTTGATTGACCACAAAAATCTCTTTTATTAATAAAATATGGAAGGATTAAATTGAGTACAATTTCAGAAACTAAAGTAAAAAACAAGAGAAAAAGGGAAACTAATCGTCCTAAGGATCCCTTAGCAAAGGTGTCAGATGGTCTGGCTGTAGGCGTGTACTTCCTTCAGATGTGGCGAATCTCGGTCTCAAAGGATGTCTTCATCTGAGCCTTCTCGAGGACTAACTGATCAACAATATTCTTCCAAGCACCAGAAGGATGAGGTATACTAGAGGAAGATGGACATACTGGAGCTCTTTGTCTCTTCATTGCTCGGTCTTCAAGAAGTTCAATAAGCGCATCTTTGTCCTTAGACTCAAGCTGCAACTCCTCATGCTTTCGGCTTAGAGCATGGAACCGCTATTCCCATATATCTCTTTCCTGCTTCATCTTGGCGAGTGCGTCTTCCAACTCCTCTACGTCTTGGTTAGGGAGAGTTGATAGCTTAGCCATAACCATAGACAAGGTCTCTCACGAGCATACGACATCTTCAACTCCAAAGCTCTTTTCTTCACCCAAGTAGTGTAAGCTTCCAAAGCTACATAGTTGCATAGACCAAGTTCAGATCTTCATTTCCTATGCACATTATGCCAAGCATGTATCATCTTCTGCTTCAAATGTTAGGGATATTTACCCTCTTTATAGAAAAGACCTTCTAACTGAGTGTTATTAGGTATCTCTCTCAAGGGGAACCTAAGTTAATGACGAGCCAAAGTAGGGTTGTAGTTGATTCCTCCTTGTGTACCAATGAGAGACACATTATAGAATTCACCAAAACTATCAATAATATCCAAGCTACTCATCATAGAATCATACCAAACAATATCATCATTATTGAGAGACATGAGTCTCTGGGACCACCGTAGACATTGTTTGTTCTCCACAAAAGCAGGCGTCTGAGGCAAGTGTGAAATAAACCACTTGTACAGAAGAGGAACACAACATATAATAGTCCCACCACCTTTATAATTCCTTATATGCAAAGAGAAATACATATCACCCAACAGAGTAGGCACATGATTCCCAATCAAGAATAATCTAATGGCATTAACATCAACAAAACCGTCAATGTTAGGGAACAAAGCTAAACAATAGATGAGAAACACAAATATAGCTTCAAAAGAATCCACACTACCGGCTTGAGCAAAGACAGTAGCTTTCCCTATGAGAAACTCAAAGGTCAATCCAAATATTCCTCCTTTCTTCACCCAATGAGCCTCAATCTCAAACTTCTTAAGATGAAGAGCTTCAACTATAATATGAGATATGGGAATCTCCTCCAATCCACTACAAGGTATCTTGTCAGAAACAAGTATTCCTAAGAGATGGGCATACTCCTTTAACATATGCATAAGTTGATAATCAAGAAAATTGAAACAACGGTAGAGAGGGTCATAGAACTGAACAAAAACACTCAAGAGTCCCTTAACCATATCAGTAGATAACACGGATAGAAGCTTCCCATGGCGTTGCTTGAAGTCAAAGGGATTTAATACAAAGGATGATCACTTCCTTATCTCTTCCAAGTCGGGACATCTGAAACTGTACTTCTTAGTGTTCCTTCGTCCATAATCCATGGTCTGAAAATATTTGCAAATAAAAACCTTAGTTCGTTAAAGTTATATTTCGTGTGATGAATGTCATGATGTGCATGAATACAACAATCACAAATAAGGTATCACACAAAAGGAAAACAAAGGTCAAGGGATGAATCAAGTCATTGTCAAGATCAATCATTAATTTTGGTGGATTATGGTTTTCACCTTATCAACACCCAAGTTCCATTGATATTGACAATACTTGATTGGATCAACCAAGAATCAAGGGTTTGTTGTGAGTCACGAGCATGAAGTCAGGTTAAGAACCATCCCAGAGGAGTGTACTAAGGATAAAACCTGTAGATCTTGTTCTAAAAAGTTCCCAGAGTCTTAATTCCATCTATCAGATATTATAGGCTAGGATGACTATCAACCCATAATATTCTCAATAGAAACTTGTCTGAGTGTAGTATCGTGTAACAACTGTTATCAAGTCTACACGTGAATAGTCTCCGCACTACGTCCTAAATAGGCTAAGTTGGGTTAAATGTTCTACGATCCTCAGCTTCTCGGACCCCAAATCAGAGAAAGTAATGCCTAACCACAAATAACTTGTGTGACATCAATAGCTCAAAAAGGGTATCCACTCATTAGATGAGTCTCAAGCCAATTTATTCAGGACTACTCCACACAATCGGATCATAACTATACCATCCTCCTATCTTAATTGCACTCATGTTCGGGTTAAAACTTATCTCATCACTCAGAGATCACCAAGCACAACAAGCAAATTATATAACACAAACAAGTATACAAACATTAAATATACAATTATATACACATAAAAGAGTAGGCTAAACCCACTGAGGACTACTCCTCAACAGAGTCGCCACTTAATTTCTGTAGCGGTAAATTCGTGACCATTAAGCTATAGATAAACTTAACGTCAATAAAACCAAAGTCGCCATCGCACTTTCATTGTTTCCAAAGGAAAAGGGAAAAGTACGAACGAAACCCAAAGATAAGAAGTTTACAAATCAAAACTAATAAAATGCCAGAGATTACAGGTAAAGGGGTTGGTTATACGGAGGGAAGGTGTTAGCACCCAAAGTGTCCTAGATACTCCTACAGAGCCCTTTTTTATGTGTGTATATGTTTTTGGCATAAAATATGTTTGCAATAAATAGAGTGTGGGGGTGAGAAAAAGAATTAATTAATTATATTTTTGTGTTTGAAAAGAACTTCAGACTTGTGCCTACGTACCAAAATTAAAATTAGGGATCAAAACCTCGTAGTTCGTGGTAATAATTTCGAAATAAGTGGATTACTTTTAATAAAAGGTTAAGTTTAAAAGAGGTATAAAGGCCCAAAAGAATTTGAGTGAGTGTTAGTTCTTTTTGCCTTTTGAAATTTTAAGTCAATATGATTAGATTCATTTACAAGTTTGATGGATAAAAGAGTTTAAAAATGCAATGGCATAAGACCATAGTTTCTAATTTGCAATAAGGTCTAAGTTTAGAAATCACAAGCAAAGAAAGTTTTTGAAAGGGTGGAGAGATTTGAAATTTAAGAAGTGGGAGGAGATGAAGAGACTAATCCGAAGCAGAAATTTAAAAGTTAAGAGTTGAAAAGATCTAACCAATGGGATGCAATCCAACAGACAAGAATGTCATATAGAAACCCAAATTCCCTTTGGACTTTAAATCAAGCAATATCAATAAGCAAGCAGCAAAATGAAGAGCAAGGCATCAAATAAAGATAGCCACATCCAAGCAAACAACTTCATAGTCTTCTTATTTTCATGTATCAGATGACATACTCCTTGATTGGCTCAGAATAAGGAATTAGACACGGGTTCATGTAGTGGTAAATTCATGACCATTAAACTATGGATAAACTTAACGTCAATAAAATCAGAGTCGCCACCACGCATTTATTGTTTCGAAAGGAAAATGGAAAAGTACGAACAAAACCCAAGGATGAGAAGTTTTCAAATCAAAAATAATAAAATGCCAGAGATTACAGGTAAGGGGGTTGGTTACACAGATGAAAGGTGTTAGCACCCAAAGTGTCCTAGGTACTCCTAGGGAGCCCTTTATATGTGTGTATGTGTTTTTGGTATAAAATGATATTTGCAACAAATGGATTGTGTGGAGGAGAAAAGAATTCATTGATTATATTTTGGTGTTTGACAAGACTTTCGGACCTATGCCTACATACCAACATAAAAATGAGGGATCAAAACCTTGTAGTTCGTGGTATTAATTTCAAAGTGAGTGAATGAATTTTAACAAAAATTTAAGTTTGAAAGAGGCACAAAAGGCCTAAAAGAGTTTGAATGAGTGTTAGTTCTTTTTGTCTTTTGAAATTTTAAGTCAATATGGTTAAGTTCATTTACAAGTTTAATTAAAAAAGAGTTCAAAAAAATGCAATGGCATAAGGCCATAGTTTCTAGTTTGCAATAAAGTCAAAGTTTGAAATCACAAGCAAATAAGGTTTTTGAAAAGAGGGAGAGATTTGAAATTTAAGAGTTGGGAGGAGATGAAGAGACTAATCCTAAGCATAAAATTAAAAGTTAATAGTTGAAAAGATCTGACCAATGGGACGCAATCCAATAGACAAAAATGTCATATAGAAACCCACTTTCCCTTTGGACTTTAAAAAATCAAGCAATATCAATACACAAGTAGCAAGATGAAGAGCAAGGCATCAAATAAAGATAGTCATATCCAAGCTAGCAACTTCATAGTCTTCTTCCATCTTCCATGTATGAGATGACATACTCCTTGAATGGCTCAGAATAAGGCATTAGACACAGGTTCAAAGTAACATTTGCATCAAGATTATGCAGCAGGTGAACTGAAGTGGATTCCAATACATGCATCAGATGAACGCTCACATCATAATGACTTGGTTTTATAAATGTTGGCATTGGCCAAATCCTTTTGCAAAGTGAATGTTGCCTAATTCTAAGTCTAAAGCTCATATCAATCCAACAATCCACACAAACATTTTTTAGGTTTTTTGTTGTTGTTTATTAGGTATTTTAAGGTCCTAAGACCACAAACACAAACAACATACACAAACAAATATATACAATCACAATATATGGCTTAAGTGAGCAAAGTGAGAATGACATTAACGTAAACAAGTTAAATGATATGCATAATCACAGATGATAAATGGCATGAATTTTAAGTGCATAAAAGTAGATGACTTTGAAATTAAAAGTTAGTCAAATGTTAGTTGATTAGAAGTTAGTGGAGTTTTGCTTTTCAATTATTTAAGTCATTCTTTGGAGAACACTCAACCCTCTATTCACAAACATGAATCCTTGAACCAAGACATCTTCCAAAGGAAGGAAAAAAGGCCAAGTTTCCACACAATACCATGAAAGGGGGGAGACTTGCAATCTCACTTATTAGAATGCTATTCCTTTGGGTCAAAATTTAGCGCTATGTTAAGCAATCGTAATTGGAGTTATGTAGAAGTCACAACTATCTGAGACCGGGCAATAAATTTTTGGTGTTAATGCATGTTAGAGATATGGTATAATGAACCATACTGCTAAAACATACCACACAGAAAAAGAAAATGACAAAAGCGTGGACCTAATCTCATCCATACTTGTATTGGTTCATCTAACACAGAGTTATTGATGAACCAATTAGACTTAGGATATTGAGACTTCATTGGTCAATGAGAGAAATGGGATAGAAAGGGATTGAAGATGAAGAGGGAGGGGAAATGAGACAAACACAAATTGGTCATAGGAGGAGTTTTATCTAATTAAAATCATTCATTCATTTTGGGAGATGAAATGTACATTTCATCAATCCCCTAAATCCAATGATTTTAATCTAACAAAAGTCAAATCAACCTTGACCAAGACCCAAACACATAGTTAAACTTCACAAGTCAATAAAAATGGCTCAACACAATTTATTCTCAATAAAACAAATTAAAATTCAAATTAAAATGCATTAAATTAAATTATGGTTTATCAAAAACCCAAAACCTCTTCAAAACACCAAATAAATGGCCAAGAGATATATCATAGGTCAAACAAGGTCAAAGGACTTTGGAGAAAAAAATTCATTAGTTTTGAAAGGTCAGAAGTATTTTTAAACAATTAAAAATATACAAAAAAAATTAAATCATGAAAAATATCAATATTGATCCAAAAACTAATTTTAATTCAGAAAATGAAAGAGAAAAATATTTGAATTTTTTTAGTGAAAGTCCCATATTGTTTGGATCAATAATGAAATTAATATGAATTAATGAAAAATAAAGCAATTAAAAGAAATTTCAAAAATTCAAAAATATGTGGACAATCTGATCTCCCTCATTAATTGAGGTGGTAGATCAAATGGACCAGAGCGCGTGTTCCACAGAGGTCTGAGTCAACTGAGATGCATGTGTGGTAATTAGAAGCAACGCTCATGATTAAAACAATTTAAATGGATCATATGATTGAGATGCTTCCAACACATCGCCGGAGCCAGAGCTCCGGTCCTTTTCTCCGGTGGACCTCACCGGACTGGTCCACCTTCAACCATCACCAAAATGAAAAAGCAAGAGATGGTTTTAAAGAAAAAATGCCCTGGAGCTCGAATTTTACCTTAATTTTTCCAATTCCAAGTATATGAAAAGATATAGGGAGTTGAATTTTGAGGATCATGAACTGAGTTTCTCCGATTTAACCTCAAAGCAACTCAATCTTGTTTCCTACATTGGTAGGACTTCAGATAACCAAAAATCAACAAAAATAGTGGAGAATGGACAGAGAATCAGAGAGGAAAAGTTTCTGAAAAATCACCTTCGAGTTGATTCAATTTCACTTGATATGGATTTAATTGCTTTCTCCTCCTCTTGCTTGTAGAAACCAAATGAAATGAAAAGGGAAGTGAAGTTCTGGAGTTTGAACTTCCAAACTGAAGGTGAAATTTAAGCTCGATTTCAAGAGGAATCTCAGAAAATTCTATGGCAGTGAGTGTTTGCAATGGTTTAGAAAAGCTTGGGCCGGGTGTTCATTATGAATCTGAAGCCCTAAGCTTGTTTAAATAGGCAATGCCCTTGATATTTGCACCACTTGAAATTTGGATAACTTTAGGAACCTCCTTGCATGGGTGCACGGACAATGATTTGGGCCTTGAGGATGATGCAATCCACTTCCAATCCATGTTAAAGAGTAATGGATGCATTATGTGCAAGAATGCAAAAGCAAATGATCATGAAAAGTCCAATCTTGCCAAAAGACTCTCCATAATGAAGCCATGCGCAAGTCCTTGAATTTTAATCCAAATGAGATGATCTTGGATGTTTTAAAAAGGTGAGATCAAGGGGAAAACTTTCATGTGGAACACTTTTTCATTTGTAGCTTGGGTCATGATGAATTTTGAGGTGGAAGTTGGGGAAATCAAACATATTTGAAAATTTTCTAAGTCCCAAGCCAAATGTTCACTTCTTCCACCTTGAATAACTTTTTCTATGGACTTCAAATGAGAAAAGATCTTTCATCAAAGTTGTAGCTCTTTCAAACCTTTTCATTTGGATCACAAATTTAACCTCATTACGATTTGGCATGAAGGATTTATGCATTTTAGAAGTTGA
Source organism: Lathyrus oleraceus (assembly GCF_024323335.1). NCBI lineage: Eukaryota > Viridiplantae > Streptophyta > Magnoliopsida > Fabales > Fabaceae > Lathyrus > Lathyrus oleraceus. Next base: position 230,312,613 of record NC_066584.1, read on the forward strand.
GGAAAATCACTTGTTCAATGGTATTGCCCCAAAATGACCTATAATGTTTCCTCTTTGCACATGCATTTGAAAGTTGAACTTACACTTCCTACAAACATCAAAGTTGAAGTAGACATCTTGAACTAGGGTTTAGACAAAATGACCTATAATATTTCACCATAAAAAATGACTTTCCAAGCAAAAATATCTCTAGAACTATACATTAAAGTTGTTTGTAATGTCATTTAGAGTAACGTTTCTCTTGGAATCATTTTCATATGACAAAAATTGTAGGAGATAGGGTCTAGGAAACCCCAGTTTTTACCAGTTGACTTTCGAACTTGAAGTTCTTTTGATCTTTGGGACTCATGGAGGATCATATATGCATAAGATTATGTAAGGTGAAGTATCCCTTGAAATATTTGATCAATTGTTGAAGGAACTTGTTGAAGAAGTCACATAAGATACCCAGATGAATTAGGGTTTCTAAGGCAAACCAACTCCAAACCCTTGATGATTTCTTGATCAAAATAACATGTGAAGATCATGGGGATCCATATATGATACTTAGAGCCATAGTAAACCATTTCTTGATTGAGCTTCTTACATTGAGGGTCTTAAACCCTGGATATGAGCTTGATAGAGCATAGGTGAGCATACCTGCTACCTACAAAAGCAACAAACTATACATTGACTTTTTTTTTTGGTATTTTGGTTAGTAAACAAAGAAAAATGAAGCATGATACAATCAAATGTGCTTGGTGATCTCTCCCCATGTAAATCCAATGAATGAGGGGTAAGGAGAATGCCAATGGATGCTCCCAATGCTAATGCATATGATGAGATAACACGGGGGATCTTAGGGTCAAAATTGGGGTCTCACAGCTGCCCCTATTTAAGAACATTCTAGCTGAGGTGGTGAAGGTTAAAATCTTCATGTCGAGTTAGTAGAGTGGACTTAAATAAAAATAATAGAAACAAATTTTGGTCCCTAAGAGACCTCATGATGCATATGATATGAAATGTTGAAAATAAACTTTATTGGGAAACTGTTGCCACAAAGGAAAAGAATCCGAAGAGACTGAAAGTTCGCAGGAGCATAATGCGTTCCATAAGGAAAACTCACTGGAGAGACAGAGACTCTGGGGGGATGAAAGTTACACGTAGGCTAGGCTATGACTTAAAATTGTTCGGGGACACGAGGGATTCCACGAAAATAAATCAGTGGGAGGACTCCGTCGGGGAATAAAAGGAACATTTGCAGGGGAAACGGGTAGGTCAGAACAAAGCTGAAATACTCGAACCAAGCAGGGAAAGTCGATTTCGCGGAGGAAATACGGGCTCAAACTCATTTGGGGAAGAGATAATCTTCTACATAGGAGTAACATAAATGTATCATCCAATACCAGTTACTGGGACAAGAGATAACATAATCTGACAACGGGGACATCCGTTACCGGTTAGGGTAAACATATCAAGGAGGACTTGTTGAGGGCAACATGAGGTTTATTCATTACCAGTTACTGGGTAAGAATAAACTGCCGTGGAAAAGTCAAAAATAGGGTTTACAACTACAGGATACTGGGTAGAAGACCAAATAAAGAGAATATCCTTCACTAGTTAAAGTGAACGTATCAAGGATAGAATCGAAGGGAAGAATATCCGTCACCGGTTAGGATGAACATATGAAAGATAAACTCCTCAAAAGGGGAAATAGGATTTACAACTACCGGTTACTGGGCAGAAGACCCCAAAGAGGAGGAAACCCGTCATCGGTTAGGATGAACATATCATGGATTAACCCTCTGGGAATGAAATAGGGATTACAACAACATTTACTGGGTAGAATACCAAAAAGAGAATATCCGTCACCAGTTAAGATGAACATATCAAGGATAAACTCAAAGCAGGGGAAGAAAATATCCGTCATCGGTTAGGATGAACATATCAAGGATAAACTTCCTTGGGAAACATGAAAACGAATCAGCTGGGAAAATAGATTACTCCTTCCGAGTATGGGGAAAAAGTAAAATACTCGCAAATCGAGAAGAATATTACCAGTTACTGGGTAATAGACTCTCGGGGGATCAAAAGCATCTGTCTAGGTAAGATCTAGAAAGAAACGGTCAATCAAAGACTCAACCCAATGAGGACATAACTCAAGGGGGAGTGGTTCCATCTAGATAATCAACTGGGAAGAAACTGAAATAATAATCATCCACGAGGAAATAACTCAGTGGGGAATGAGAAAGGTTAAATTCTTTCTACTTAGGGGGTTGACACTCTATAATTGAAAGAGGACATACATTCCAAATTTGCATGGGAAAAAAAGGATGCCACCATAATAGAGGATCAGGGAAATAATGGATCTCAAAGTGAAAATAATAATGAAATAATGAAATTTATGAATGTGTATGTATATGTATATATATGTTGATTATGCTGACAAAATGATCCTAAAGGATACAAAGGTCACTAGTCTGAATCGTCAATACAACACTCGGCCAATCTCAACAGGAGGGAACCCACTGGAGATAGAGGGGTGAAGGGAGAATCAGAATCATCTATTTGAAAGGCTCAACCCTGGCTGGAGGAGAGAATAAGATCTACCGAGAATCTGCACTATCAACTCTGCGGGGAATTTTAGGTCCACACCATATCAAATGGGAGACAACCTTGCAGAGGATCAGACATACTGCTCTAGAATCAGTGCTGAATGAAATTTGCTGGAGACTTGAGGGGAAACCAGAATCCGTGCTTTATCTAATGCAAAATGCTGAGACGACGCGCCTACAAATCAAGGGAGGCAATTACAAATTCAACTGGGGAAACCAACAATGCTTTTCATTTTTAGGGCTTACTGGTTTTCAGTCTGTTGTTGATGTTCCTTAAATGAAATTGATTGCTCCTAAAGTAGATGCTTTTATTATTTAAGAAAACATGATTTTAATTTAAAAATTAATTTCAAAATGATCATCATAAAATTTAAATCTATTTGGATGAAAGATAAATAAGAGTAGAAACAATTGAATAAAAAGCTCAATTTTGTATAATAGAATGGTAGCCTGTAAATGGAAAGACTCCATAGATCTTTACAAAAGTTGAAAAATGGAAATTTACATGGAAAAGGGATACATTGAATACAATGATCACTAATCCTTTTACCGACTTCAATATCCACTGTACTCTTGCCTTTGGTTGAAGATGAATCAGAACCAAATAATGTGCTCAAGAATGTCTTCAAAATTGAGGATCAATAAGATGCAGTTACTTGTCATAATCCCTGATTTTTGCCTAGATTGCTCCAAGGTGGAGTACTCAATCTACCGGGATAAATTTTCTATTTTATGTCTCTAATTTTGGCCTGGATCGCCCTTTCGGGTTTCCAATCCACCGAGACGCTCATTTTTGCCTAAGCCGCCCTTTCTGGTTTTCAACTTAGCGAGTTGTTCTTTTCTTTTTAGGTGAAGTATTTCTTGACTGCATCTGCATTCATAGGACATGTGAACTCTTCACCATACATAGTTGTAAGAATTAAAGCACCGCCTAAAAAGGCTCTCTTAACAACATATGGGCCTTCATAATTAGGAGTCCATTTTCCCCTAGCATCTGGTTTGAAAAATAGAATCTTCTTGAGCACAAGGTCACCTTCTCTGAATACACGAGGCATGGCCTTCTTATCAAAAGCTTTCTTAATCCTCTACTGATATAACTGACCATGACACATGGCAGTTAATCTATTCTCTTCAATCAAATTCAGCTGGTCATGCCTGGTGTGACACCATTCAGCTTCAGTCTACTTGGCTTCAATCAAGACACACAATGATGGGATCTCAACCTCTATTGGGAGGAGAACTTCCATGCCATAAACAATTGAGAAAGGGGTTGCCCCTGTTGAAGTGCGGATGGATGTACGATATCCGTGCAAATAAAATGGGAGCATCTCATGCCAATCCTTGTACGTCACAACCATCTTCTGGATGATCTTCTTAATGTTCTTATTTGCAGCTTCAACAACCCCCTTCATCTTAGGTCTGTAGGGAGAAGAATTATGGTGTGAAATCTTGAAGTCCTTGCAAAGGGTTTCAACCATATTATTGTTCAAGTTAGATCCATTATCAGTAATGATCTTACTTGGCACACCATACCGGCATATAATCTGATTCTTGATGAACCTCATAACAACTTGCCTTGTTACATTCGCATACGACGCCGCTTCAACCCGCTTTGTGAAGTAGTCAATAGCCATTAGGATGAAACGATAACCGCTCAAATCTTTAGGCTCAATCATGCCAATCATATCAAATCCCCACATGGAGAAGGGCCATGGGGAGAGAATGAAATTCAATAGTGTCGGAGGAATATCAATCTTATCTGCATATATTTGACAGTTGTGGCATTTCTTCACAAACTTGCAATAGTCAGATTCCATCATTAGCCAATAGTAACCGGCTCTCAACATCTTCTTGGCCATAGCTTGTCCATTGGAATGAGTACCAAAGGAACCTTCATGGACTTCAGTCATCCACAAGTCTGCTTCGTGTCTATCCATGCATCTAAGTAGAACCATATCGAGGTTTCTCTTGTACAACACTGCAGTCAAATTAGGAACCTCGTTCCAAAACTTCATCACAATAATAGAATCCAACGTTGTAAGAGCATCTTCCATCCGATTTTCATCTCGGGGGATATGATGAAATTCAACATTTGTAAAGAAAGTTGAGATCCTCCTCGCATAGTCTCTATATGGTATCAAACCGGGTTGATTTGTCTCCCATTCACCTTTGTTCTGATTCATAACCAAAGTTGAATCTCCATAGACGTCCAAATACTTGATTCTGAGATCTATGGCCTTTTCAAGCCCCATAATGCAAGCTTCATACTCAGCCATATTATTTGTACACTTGAAAGTCAACTAGCTGTAAACGGAAAATGAGTGCCTTGAGGAGTAATAATCACTGCCCCAATGCCATTTCCATACTGATTAACAGCTCCATCAAATACCATGCCCCAACGGGAACCGGGTTCTGGCCCTTCTTCATGCAATGGTTCATCACAATCTTTCAATTCAAGTACAAGATCTCTTCATCAGGAAAATCATACTACACTGACTGGTAATCTTCAATTGGTTGGTGAGCCAAATGGTCAACCAAGACACTATCTTTGATAACTTTTTGAGATTGGTATTCAATATCATACTCTGACAATAACATCTGCCAATGCGCAACAAGTCTTTTCAAGCATAGAATACAGAGTCTCATAGTCGGTGAATTTCTTACTGAGGTAGTAAATAGCATATTCTTTCTTTCCAGTTTCATCTTGCTGACCAAGAACACAACTCATACTTTCATCAAGCGCAGTCAAATACATGATCAATGGTCTTCCTTCAATAGATGGAGACAGAATCAGAGGCTTAAGCAAATACTCTTTGATACTGTTAAAAGCTTTCTGGAAATCCTCGGTCTAATAACAAGACTGATCTTTCCAAAGAAGCTTGAATATAGGTGCACATGTGGCAGTCATATGCGAAATGAATCTTGAGATATAAATCAAGCGGCCGAGAAAACCTCTGACTTGCTTCTCAGTTTTGGGTGCAGGCATCTCTTGTATTGCTTTGACCTTGGCTGGATCAACTTCAATACCCTTTTTGCAGACAATAAAGCCCAACAACATACGAGAATGAACACCAAATGTACATTTATTGGGATTCAAGCGGAGCATGTACTTCCTCAAACGCTAGAATACCTTCAACAAATGCTCAACATGCTCTTCTTCATCACTGGATTTAGCAATCATGTCATCAACATAAACTTTGATCTCCTTATGCATCATATCATGAAAAAGAGTAGTCATCGCTTTCTGTTATGTTGCACCAACATTTTTTAAATCAAAAGGCATCACTCTATAACAGAATGTTACCCAAGGTGTAATGAATGTGGTCTTCTTCATATCTTCGGGTGCCATTTTGATCTGATTATAACCGGAAAATCCGTCCATAAACGAAAATACTTTGAATTTAGTTGTATTATCTACCAACATATCAATGTGTGGCAGCGGGAAATCATCCTTCGGACTAGATTTGTTCAAATCTCTATAATCCACACACATACAGACTTTTTCATCCTTCTTAGGAACAGGTACAATATTGGCCACCCATTACGGATACTCAGCAGTAATAAGAAAACAGTCATCAATCTACTTCTGCACTTCTTCTTTGACCTCCACTGCCATATCAGGATGAGTTCTTCTCAACTTCTTCTTGACTGGCAGGAATTCTGGCTTTAACGATAATCTATGTTCCATAATCTAAGAATCTAAACAAGGCGTGTCTTGATAAGACCAAGCAAACACATCTAAATACTCTTGGAGAAGATAAAGCAACCCCTTCTTAACCTCTGGACACAGTCGAGACCCAATCTTGACTTCCTTCACATCATCCTCGTAACCCAAGTTGACTAACTCAATCTGCTCTTCGAACGGCTCAATGGCTTTTCCCTCGTACTCAAGTAGACGAGACAATTCATCAGACACTTCTTCATCACTTTCTTCTTTAGCCTCAAACATAGGGAATTCAAAGTTTGGAGAAGGAGTAGGATCATTGTATTCAATGGGTTTAGAAACCAACCTGCATAATGATTTGATATTTTGATTTTAGAGAAGCGAATTGTGACCAAATATTATGCAGATGGACAATTTTTATTTATTTATGCTTTATGTAATTACCATTTTTCAGAAAAGCAAAAAGTAAAAATAAAAACATCATAGATGTGGATGAACAAAATTGCATGTTATTGATGATCAGTTTGAAATATGCCTGTCGCAACGGGTGCGAAAAACAACCGGCGAAACAAAGAAAATAGAAGAGTCACCACCGTTCGTTATTTATCCCAATTGAGGGAAAGGAAACGATCGAAGAAAACCTGAAGAGAAAGGAAAAGACATCGTCTCGCAACCAAATCATGGGTTCGGGAGTCGATTATGCGGAGGGAAGGTATTAGCACCCCTACGCATCCGTAGTACTCTACGGGATCCACTCTTGTTGTTCTAGTCTAAAGGGTGTATGTTTATCTAATGTACTATTTACTAAAAGAAGGTTAAAAAAAATGACTCGCAAGGATGTCGCATCCACTGCCTATGTATCTCATCTGAACATGAGAATCAGAGTCTTCGTAGCTCGGTTACCTATGGGTTAAAGAGAAGTGTGCTCGCTAAGACATCGTGTCTTATGCCTACGTATCTCATTTGGAATGAGAATCAGAGCAAAACGTAGTTCAGCTAACTACGGGAACAAGGGTCTCGATTGCAACTAGGGCAAGAGAAAGGGAAGGTCTCGATCATAATGAGGGTGAGAGAAAAGAATCGCAACAAGGGCGAAAGCAAGCAAGGATTAGTTGTTAGTCGTCAGTCAAAAACTCGGCAAGAAATCGCGTCTCATGCCTACGTATCTCATCTGAACATGAGAATCAGAGTTGTCGTAGTTCGACTAACTAGGGGTTAAGGATTGCCATCTGAACATGGACTTACAAAAGAGGACACCAACTATGTCAAAGGAGATTGGGCAATGTGCTCAACGTCCAAGAGGTAGGTGTCGCGGCTCACTGAATCGATTCTTAGGCAGTTACCTCTTTGCAATAGAACGAATTGACATGCCACAAGATCGGAGACGCATGGAAGGTCTAAAAGTGGGGAAGCTCTGCCCTAGTGTTATCATGCAATGTGAACCTATGTGTTAGGATTTACAGAGGGAATATCTACCTAATGTTAGCATGCAAAGAATAAGGGAATTCTACCTATGTTATCATACAAAGGGTTCTACCTAATGGGTGCTACCTAAACGGAGCAAGAGTCGACGGATGGAGCGAGGAGAGGAGCCACGGATAAGGGTAGATGGCGATGCATGAAGCAATCGACGTACAGGTAGATGGCGATGCATGAAGCAATCGACTTACAAGAGGAATGGCGATGCATGAAGAAATCGACTTACAAAAGGATGGATGAATACGTGCTGGTTCTGTTAAGTTTTGAAAATGATTACTCGACGTTGAATCAAGCTTTTGATCTTTTTTTGAAATGATTATCGGATGTTTGTTTTAATTCTTGTATTAACAGATGAATAAAGAATGAAAGAATAAATATTATACACTTCATGGGAGAGGGGTACATTTGTTATGAATGGGGATTATTCATGGCAATCAAACAATAATAATATATGCCTCATACATCATACAAGTAGGCAACAGTTATCAATTAAATCAGATAATTAGACAAGTGTATAATCAAATCAAAGAATCAAAGAATGAAATAATGGGGCATTAAACAATGTATGGGAGTATGAACATGTTAAACGATCAAGCAATGGAAGGCATGGATGAAAAAAACAAGTGTAACAAATGACAGATGGATCAGACAGATGAAAAGATGCACACAAGGGGTCCAATGAATAATTTAATCAGGAAATGAGGTGAGGCTCAAATAAAATCAATATGAAAGGCCTATAATACATGGCATATGTGATGAACAAGGGAGGATCAAAAGATATCTTCAATTGCCATAAGCAATCCCTAAGTCAAACATCGATCATAGAAAAGTCAAATGAAAAGTCAAGTCAACTTAGAAAATATGAAATAAATAGCAAATTAATCAAGAAAATTATATAAAATTAAACTAAGTTAGATGGGGTCAGGACATCATCATCCCCCAAAAAGATTTTAAAAATAATAAAAATTCGTACATAAATTAATTAAAATAAAACAGAAGTCAAATTAAAAGTCAACCAACCAAACTAGGTCAAAAGTAAACCCAAAATAAATTGAAAATGGGAAATAAAATTCCAAGAAAAGGTCAGGTTGACCATGGGGCATTGGTCAACCTTCATCCCAAAAATCAAAATGTAAAACTAATTTTAAGACCTAAAAACAAAACAAGAAAAAAAAGTGTGTTAAAATGGACCATTTAGAATAAATAATTAAAATAAAATATTAATATTAAATAAATACGAAAATAAAAATTAAATAAAATTTAATAAGACATTAAGAAATGTGAAAAATATTCTTTGGGATTTTTATGAATAAAAAAAATATTTTAAAATAATTAAAAGCAAAACAGAAAATATGAATTAAAAAGAAAATTAAAATGGAAGTGAATTGGTGCTAATGGGCCCTGAAAGGGAGGTGTGAAGAAAGAATGGCACATGGGCCCAGTCCAAACAATAATTAAATCTGGCATGACAAGGATGAAATAACATTGTATTAAAATAAATCATGTAAACCTCATGTCAATTGGTCACATTGAACTTAAGTCACTACAGGACAAAACAACACGAATGACCAGGATTAAAACAAAAGCAAGTGATCCAAGGGTTATTAGGGTGCCACATCATCGTCTTCTTCATGAAGACAACCCCTAGCCGTGCAGCCACGAAAATGTGAAAAAAAAACAGTGGATTTCTTCAATTTTCCACTCAAGAATGCAAGCGCTATAGTGCACCAAATGCCACGAAATAAAAACCAAAATTCAAGTACGAAATGTGTAGATTATCATGGTATCTTTGTTTGAGTAAAAGGATGGCTTGAGCATGGAGAAAAGTTGACCACAAGATGTCATCATGGACACGGGCTAAGGCAAAAAATTCAACATAAACCAATAACAAGAACACAAGCATGGTTGGCATGGTAATGATGATGAAACAAACATGAACATATGATTAGCATGGCAAACAATGATGAGCATAGATGATGAGCATGGTAATGATGATGATGATGATGATGAACATGGATATATCTATACATGGCCATGGAAGATAGAGTGACATGATTACCTAGTGGAAGTTAGGTCCACTGCCTCTTTGATTGAAGAAGATGATGGAAGAATATGATGCCTCCTTTGTGTTTCAAGAACCCTAACTCAAGAGCTTGTTGAGAGAGAATGGAAGCTGACTTGTGACTTTGCGCTTGCTTGCTTGCACGAAATTCCAATGCTTTCTCTTAGGTTTAGGGTTTGGATCTTTTAAATATGTAGGTTAAATGTTCTAATGGGCTTAGAACTCCATGATGTCCATAATGCAAAGTGAGGTGTATTAGGTTTGTGTTATTTGGAAAAGTTTAAATGAATGGACATATTGCTGCAAGGCCCAAAATGAGGTAGCAAAACGTGACTTGGTTGTAGCATGGCTTGGCAAGCAAGAAATCTATTCCAAGGTGGTGACTTTGAGGCCATGTAACTTGATGATCAAGTCACCAAATGATGAAATAATGCAAACAGTAGAAAGACCTCATGGAGTATGTCATCTTTCATTTTGAACACAAGTTGAAATGAGGAGTGGAAGAAGGTGAAAAATGGCCCTCAGGATCAGTCTCACCATGCAAAACTGGTTGGGTCAGGTAGGCCCAAAAGCTGCCTAGAAAATCAAGTCATGATGCCCACTTTAGGTGAATGTATCTCTCAAACCATAGATCAAAATGAGATGATTCCAAATGGATGTGAAAGAGGACATGGCAAGGTACAATTGTTGTGAAGAAAACATTTTCAAATGATGTCTTGAAGTGCAACTAAACTGGCCAAGAAGTCTTGACAAACTTTGATGATTTTGAGACTTAGAAATTTTTCTAAGTGTCCTAAAAAAATGTCTCACTTTGACTAAGCATAACTTTCTCAATCTTGATCCAAATGGAGCAAACTTAATATCTTTAGAAAGATTGGAACAAGAGGAACAACTTTCATGTTGGAAAATTTTTCAAATGGAGCTTTTATCTTGATGGAAAATAGGCTTAAAGTGAATGCAACAATCATGAAAACTTGCCCTAAATGGAAAGTCAATCATTTCCTGATTAAATGATGAATCCATGATCCAACCTTGATCAAATTTCACATGTAGGCTCCCTTAGGCATGGATTTTGAGATTCCACTCTCAAAATGTCAGGAGTTGACTTTTCTGGTCCCACAGTTGACTTTTCCCAAACTGTCTGATCTCGATTCCATTGATCAATTGAAGCACTTCTGGCTCAAATAAAGAGCTGATTTTTTGTATGTAGACCCTTGTGGACATATAGAGGGCCATGGAAAAGAGTTTCACCCAAGGAATCAGAAATAAACTGATTTTATACCAAACCCTAATTTTAGGGCAAAATTGATCAAGAACTGATTGCACTGATTGCCAATGGATCTTTCTGAGATAATTGTGAGTCTTCCTAGGCCAAGATTCCTCTCTAATCATGAAATGGATGAGCCCCTCTACTTCCAACCAAACATTGCCTGTTGCAGGTAGCCATGAAACCCTAATTTCTGATTAAATCTAGATGAACACTCTGATAGCTCTGAATCCTTCACTGATGAACTGAGGACCATAATAAGACACCTGGATCCCCCTAAAAACCTTGAGACTTGTATACTTAGATAATGAAGTCCAATTCTCAATCTTGCTTTGTGCGGGCTCCTTCTGTTAAGGAATGATCAATCGAATTCTGATTTCCATACCACTAATGCAGTATGCAATGAGTATGACCTAGTATGATGCCAATGAAATGTGAAACATAATCTTATGCTTCCAAGAAAAATGAAGGGTAAATTTTGGGGTATTACAGCTGCCCCTATTCAATCAACTGGAGACCCGAAAGGAAGATAGCAACGGCTTTCGCACTTTCGAGGTATCAAGGGATTGAATATGATAAAAGCCCGAAAATTTACACTGAAGTAGGAAAGTGAAGTAACAATGCCTGTCAGGATCGACAGATAGCTGGTCTTGAAAAAAGAATCCGTCTGGTACGGTGAGAGTCGGTCTGAACACCGAAAAAATAAATGTTAGCCTGAATACCAAAATTAATGGTAACACAGAAATAATCATGGCCTGAATGCCGCTCATCGATCTGAATACTGGAAATGACTTTGATCTGAACATCGGAAAACTAGATTATCAGACATCGGTTTGAACACTGGGAAACTGGCCTGAACGCCACTTCGGTCTGAATACCAGAAAATTGGTCTGAATCCCACAAGTTGCATCGAATTGAACGCCGGAAACTTCTTCGATCTGAACATCGGAAAACTTGTTTGAATGCCACTTCGGTCTGAATACCGAAAATTGGTCTGAATGCAACAAGTTGCATCGACCTGAACGTCGGAAACTTCTTCGATCTGAACATCGGAAAACTGGCCTGAATGCCACTTCGGTCTGAATACCGGAAACTGGAATCAATGCCACAAGTTGCGTCCACCTGAACATCGGAAACTTCTTCGATCTGAACATTGGAAAACTGGCCTGAATGCCACTTCGGTCTGAATACCAGAAACTGGCCTGAATGCCACAAGTTGCGTCGACCTGAACGTCGGAAACTTCTTCGATATGAACATCGGAAAACTAGCCTGAATGCCACTTCGGTCTGAATACCGGGAACTAGCCTAAATGCCACAAGTTGCCTCGACCTGAACATCGGAAACTTCTTCAATCTGAACATCGAAAAACTGGCCTGAATGCCACTTCGGTTTGAATACCGAAAACTTTCATGCCTGTCAGCATCGGCAAAAATAGGGAAGATGATAATTGAGGCGGCACGTGGGCCAACGACCCCTGCTGGGAATAATAAAGGATAAGTTATGAACCAACTAAAGTCTAAGTACTGGAAACAAACTTCTGGCTTATCACTTGGGATACCGGGAATGTTTTATGCTTTACATGCTTTTCAATGGCGTAATGCTCCATGAAAATGGAAATGCTACGCGATTTGGGAGGATGTAATGCGATATGATTCTACATGCAGGGATGCGAAATGCTTGATTAGAGAGAACGCCAAGCCGAGGCAACGAAATCTGCTGCGGAAATGATCACAATCTTTTGGACCTTGGCAATGCTGTTGGAAATACACAGCACAATGAACTCTGTGGGGAAATGACCGGCCACGCGGTGTTCTGGCAATAACAAAATACCGAGACTCTGATTGGGGAGTGAATGGTACTGAAAGCTTGCTATTGAGGAAAGCGGCCGTGGTTCTGGCAACCATAATCTGTGAGAGAGACGACTCAGCCGGGGAAGCAAAACACTGATACGGTACCGAGATTCTGCTTTAAGGAAAGAGACCATGGATCTAGCATCGAGATCATCGATCTGGCATCGAACTCTGAGGAGTAACCACTTCTGCTGGGAAGATACAGTCTGACACTGTCAACTCCGCTGGGGATATACAGTCTGGCACTGTCGACTCTATTGGTGAGTGTATAGCCTGAAATAAACGCTTGAGGAAGTACAGTAGTGAGAATCTGCTGGGGATTGAAGAATCCAATGCTCGGATCAGCTTTGCAGGGATAAGATACTAACTGTTGAAGAAAACATCCGTGATCATCTGCTGAGAACCTTAAGGAAATGTCCCGAGTGTACCTGTTCTGAATAGACGATCCAAAGCACTTAAAATTTATAGTAATTTTAAATGCTTATTAAGCGTGTACCTATAAAGCACCTATGTTTCATTATGCAATGTTTATCAAAAATTCAGGCGTCATTTTTGCAAACAAAATAGTAAAATGAAAATGAACACACAGATATACTGAATAACATGATTTTATTGACTGAATGGCCTCTGAATAGGCATTTACATCAGGAAGCAATCCCTGGAAAGAGGTAATTGCACAAAAGATAAAAACGGAAATTAATCTAATGGCAATGTGAAATGGATTTCTATCGGGTTCCAATTCTGCTATGACTCGCTCGTCTTCAAGATCCTCCAAATGATCAGCTTTCTGAAAAAGGTGATTGGATTGTTTCCTATCCTTCGAAAGTTTCCAGTTATCGACACGAGATGAAATTCAGAACTACTCAGAATACAGTCATTCGCTTAATCCCTAACTTTTGCCTGGATCGCCCTTTTGGATTTTCAATCCACCGGGATACCCATTTTTGCCTAAGTTGCCTTTTCAGGTTTTCAACTTACCGGGTGTACAATCTTTTCATTTTTTTAATCCCTAACTCTTGCCCGAACCCTTTTCATTTTCTTGGTTCGCCGGGATGCCCATTTTTTGCCTGGACTATTTTTTTTATTGTCCAGCAGGTCTGTTTCATGCGAAGTATTTTTTAACTGCGTTTGAGTTCACAGGGGAAGTGAAGTCTTCACCATCCATAGTTGCAAGCATTAAGGCTCCACCATCAAAGATCTTGGTGACAATATACGGTCCATCATAGTTAGGAGTCCACTTGCCCCTGTGATCTGTCTGAGGAGGAAGAATCCTTTTCAACACCAAATCTCCGACTTAGTTTCTCTTGTTTTCTTGTGTTTCCTTCCAGCCTTGTGTGCAGTTTGTGATCAGTTTATAGCAACCTTTCTTCTATTTTTTTGAGCGTGGATCCCGTCGAGTACGACGGATGCGTAGGGGTGCTAATACCTTCCCTTCGCATAACCGACTCCCGATCCCATCTTTCTCTGGTCGCGAGACCATGTCTTTTCCAGGTTTACTTCGAGCGTTTCCTTTCCCTCTTTTGGGATAAATAACGCATGGTGGCGGCTCTGTTGTTTCGTTTTCCCGCCGGTTTTTCGCGTAATGCGACAGCTGGCGACTCTGCTGGGGATAAGAGAAGTTGACCTCTTGCTGGTCCATCTTCCCTAAGCGAGTCTCTCCTAGCGCTCTCTAGGATAGGGTTTTGGTTGCTTTTTCTGTTTTATTTATTGCATTTATTTGTTGATGTTTGCATTTATGTTTGCATGCATCATATTATCATGCTGGCTGTCTGTTTCTCTGTTGGGGTGGGAGTTCCAAGAGATAAAAGGTCCAATACCCAGGCTATGAGTGAACTCTAGGACACCTAGGAATAGAGTGATTCATGGGAAACATGTGGTATTGCGCCACTTAGCGGAACATGATATCACGAGCAGTTCAGACTCTGAAGGGGTATTATCGGTGCATACATCGGGTGTGCACATGATGATATTTTTGAAAGGGTTGTTTATCCTGCGTTTCTCTTGACCTTACCCTGGCCTAGATGACACCCGTGAGTGGGGAGGGAATGAATCATTACAGGTACAGTTGGTGACTATTGATCAGTTGGTGACTTGATCTGTTGGTGACTATTGGCTCCCATTGGTGACTTGGTTTAGAAATATGGGTCTCAGATGACTTTGGGTTTCAGATGACTTTGTGGTTCCGAATTCAAGCCGAAGTTTTGCTCTTGTGCCGTGGGATGCACAGCCCAACCAGTCATAGTTGCATCATTTGCATCATAGCATGTTTATTTTCGAAAAAATAATGCAAAAAAAATAATGCATGAAAAAAGGAAAAGTTAACCCGCATGTGCATATCCTTTCTCAGGATCATTCATGATAAAATATAGTACCCATATCATGCACATATCATTCTTGCATTACAGACATGCTTGGGAGAGGCTTCTCACTCTGGTTCCTGACTGAGACAGGATTGCTGATCATCGTCCGCACCGCTACGCTACCAGACTGAATCAACAGAGAATTATGGACCAAGTTCAAGCTGAGTTGGCAGAGATGAGGGCTAACATGGCCCAATTCATGAGCATGATGCAGGGTGTTGTGGAAGGGCAAGAGGAGCTACATGCCTTAGCCCAGAGACAGGGAGCTATGATTCCACCGGTCAACCGCAACTCACCAGAGGGGATACCTGTTAACGACAATGCTGCTGCTACTACTATTCCCGTCAACAACTATGCTGTGGGTGATGAGTTGAGGGGTATCAGGATCAATGGACAACCTATTGTTGCAGAGACTGCTAATGTCAGAGCAATCCGTGCTCCTGTTCGCCATCCTGCTCCGTTGGTAGACAGACAGAAGGACATGTTTACTCTCCTCAGTGAGGATGATGGAGTTGTAAGGACTGAAGAGAGGGATAGAAAAGTGGATGCCCTTGCTGAGAAGATCCGTGCCATGGAGTGTCAGAACTCTCTGGGATTTGATGTAACCGATATGGGATTGGTCGATGGGCTTAGGATCCCTTACAAATTCAAGGCGCCATCCTTTGACAAATACAATGGCACTTCCTGTCCTCGCACTCATGTACAGGCTTATTACAGGAAGATCTCCGCATACACTGACGATGAGAAGATGTGGATGTACTTTTTCCAAGACAGTTTGTCTGAAGCGTCTTTGGACTGGTACATGGATCTGAAGAAAGAATCTGTTAGAAGCTGGAGAGATTTGGGTGAAGTCTTTCTGAGGCAATACAAGCACAACATGGACATGGCTCCGAGCAGAACCCAACTGCAGAGTTTGTGTCAGAAGACTGGCGAGAGCTTCAAAGAGTACGCCCAGAGATGGCGTGAGTTAGCTGCAACAGTGCAACCTCCGATGTTGGAGAGGGAGCTGACTGATATGTTCATCGGGACCTTGCAAGGTGTGTTCATGGACCGCATGGGGAGTTGCCCGTTCAGTAGCTTTTCTGATGTTGTTGTCTGTGGGGAGAGGACTGAGAGTCTCATTAAAGCAGGAAAGATACAAGATCCTGGCTCTTCAAGTTCTTCTGGTACTAAAAAGCCATCCTCTGGGGCATCCAGAAGGGGAGAGGGTGAAACCAATGTTGTGCACCGTCGGAGGAATGTGAACAGAGGACAGTATCATCAGGCTGCTGCTGTGACTATTCCAGCAACTCAACAACAGCAGAGAAGACCAACTCAGCAATATCAGCATCAACAACATCGTCCTCAACAGCAGGCTTACCAGCCTCACAATGGTAATCAAGCCAGTACGAGTAATGAGAGGAAAAAGATCACTTTTAATCTGATCCCTATGTCATACGCAGAACTGTATCCCTCTTTGATAGAGCGGAACTTGATTACTCCCAGAGACCCACCGGCTATACCCGTCAACCCTCGGTGGTGGTATAAGCCTGACCAGCATTATGTGTATCATTCGGGTGCTCCTGGCCATGATGTGGATAGTTGCTTTCAGTTGAAGATTAAGGTTCAGGACCTTATGAGATCAGGTATTCTAAACTTTGAGGACTTAGGTCCCAATGTTAATCGAGCTTGAAAACAGCAAATCCCGGGCTGACGGTGGCTGTTCTTCTGAGGTCTTCAACGAAAAGGGATGTTCAAAAGCGGAGGTTGCTGACGCAAAGGATTCTGACATTTGTCGTCCCTGGCGGGGTCTGTCACAATTGGGTCGCTGTGGATGTTCCTACAGTCGTTTCTAAGTCAGAGTAATAATCACTTTGTTTAAAAACCCTTCTCCCATGCCAAAAGGAGAAGTGATGACATTGTTGGCAAAATAAATACAATGATATTTTCATTCAAATAAAGCCTGTTAAAACATTTGTTTTTCCATTTGTTTTCCCTTTTCTCTTTTTGCATGAAATTGGTGATCACAAAAAACCCTAAAAACAAGAATAAAAGCAATCTTTTCATCTGCATAATGATTGCCTTGTCTGATTTCCAAAAAGCTTTTCATATCAAAATCATTATGCAGGTTGATTCTTAAACCCATTGAACATAATGATCCAACGCCATCTCCCAAATTTGAATTCCCTGTATTCGAAGCAAAGGAAGATGATTTTGAAAGGATTCCTGACGAGATTTCCCGACTTCTTGAGCAAGAAAAGAAGATCATTCAGCTGCATCTCGAGAATCAGCAAAATAGTCCAACTGGGGCATTACAAATGTAATAAAAAAATAAAAAAAAAGAGAAAAAAGAAAGAAAGAGGAGGGTAAAAAATCAAATCAAATCAAAATCAAAAGAAAGAAAAAAAAGGAAAGAAACAAAAGAATAATAGCACCCCTAAGTCCCAAATTGACTGATGCTGAATGGATTCAGAGTCGTTACGACCAAGTGAATCTGATCGAGAAGAAAAGATTAACTGCCATGTGTCGTGGTCAGTTATATCAGCAGAGAATGAAGAAAGCATTCAATAAGAAGGTCAAGCCTCGTGTGTTCCGAGAAGGTGACCTTGTGCTCAAGAAAGTCTTGTCTTTCGCGCCCGATTCCAGGGGCAAGTAGACTCCAAACTATGAAGGTCCAGATGTTGTCAAGAGAGCCTTTTCAGGCGGTGCTTTGACACTTACAACAATGGATGGGGAGGATTTCACTCGTCCTGTGAATTCAGATGCAGTCAAGAAATACTTCGCCTAAAACAAAAAAGCAAAATAGCTCGCTAAGTTGAACACCCGAAAGGGCGACTTAGGCAAAAAGGAGCGTCTCGGTGGATTGAAAACCCGAAATGGCGATCCAGGAAAAAGTTAGAGACATTGAAAAAAGAATCTGCATCCCGCTAGATTGAGCACCTCACCCTGGGGCAATCTAGGCAAAAATTAGGGATTTGGCAAGTAACTGCATCCTGACAACACTGTGTTCTACATCTGTCATCCGCCAGAAAATTCTCGATTCATCGTCGACTGAAGCTCCGAATACATCGAAATTCGGAATTGGTAGAGAAAAGGTCATTATGTTCAATGTAGCCCTCTCCAATATATATCACCGATTTCAAACTTGTATAGATCTGTGGAGTCTTGCCATTTGCAAACTACCATTCCATCAAATCAATTTGAGCTTTTATCCAATTATTTGCACTCTTATTTGTTTCAACTCAACAAATGTTTTGCATGTTTTAATTGATAAAGTATCATTGTTTTCAAAATAAACAAATCTTTCACAAAATTATTCTTAAACAAAGTGAACATTCACAATGATGGAAGGATACTTAGGAGATACGCAGTGCTCTCCCAAGGGTGGTATGATTACCAACAGGTAAGACATTTGTTCGTATCTCGAGCATAACTACATCTTTTCCTGTAGAACCTCTTATGGTTTCTCCTCAGCGAGGTTGCTCAGTGTAGTGTTGGTCGAAGTTGTTCATCTTCATGTCCCCGGCAGTGCAACATTCTTCCTCCAAGTCCCTGTTAGCCCCTATTGTGGTGCATCCCCAGTAGAGTGTTGTTTGAGCCCTATTGTGGGGCATCCCCAACCAGTTTGCTGTTGGAACGCTTTTGTGGGCCAGTTCCCAAGCAGAGTGTTTATTGAAGACTTCAACTTTCGTCTCTCCAGCAGAGCAGTCTTCTCCTCTCCCCGGCATGGGTGGTTTTCTTTGGAAGATTCGATATTTGGTGGATTGACATTCCAATAATCCGGCATTCCCTCGGATAGATTCCTCAGCGGAGTTGTTGGCATGATGAGCTTTATCAATGCCTATCTATCCTCATCAGAGATCTGGTTGCTTCTTGGTATCTCTGATCTCCAGCATGAGTTGTTGTTGTGGTGTGTCTGCCTGTATATTGAACTCTTTCATCCGGTTGTGATTGATGATTCCTCCGGAAGCCTATTGTGGCCTTCCTCCCCTGCAGGATGATGTTGTTCCCTGATGTCCTGGTCTCCAGCAGGTTTTCTTGGCTCTCTGGTGATTTTGGCCTTCTCTCTGGAAGAGTAGCACCGGATGGTTGATTCCTGGACCTATGTGTGTTAAACATGTCTGTTTGTCAGCATTCATCATACATTCCTCATGCATAATGCATACATGCATAATCATAACATTCAGATACTCATGTTGCATCTTTTGCCATGTATCGGTTGATGGTTGTCTCCTGCTAATTGGTGATACAAATCTCCCCTAGCAGATGTGGTTGTGTCTGATCTCTCCATATAGAGTCGACCCCTTAATCAGAAAGTGTCTGTCATTTCCTTCTGCGCTCCCCACTGAGTCATATCCTCGTGGATGACGGTTGTTTCCGTTCCCTCCCTGCACACATAACCGGATGGGTTTTCCCTATTGAGTTCTTTCCTCATTAGGATGAGTCTTGATTCAGTCTGCTTTTTTGGATCGATCCTAAACTGGCTTCCTTGTGGCTGTCTCTTGTGCTTACCTGTGGTATAAATGAATAGTTGCTCACTAACCGGCACTCATTCATCTCATCCTCAGCGGAATTTGTGGCTTCTACCTACTAACCGGTAGTTGTAAGTCCTATCTTTGTGGTTTTCTACCTACTAACCGGTAGTTATAAATCCCACTTTCATCCCCTAGCAGAGGTAACCTTTGTGGGTCATTCTGGTTGTTGGCGGGTTTTTGCGGTCTTCTACCTACTACCCGGTAGTTGTAAATCCTTTTTTCTCACTCTGTCCCTCAGCAGATTGTTTGTTGGCTTCTACCTACGAACCGGTAGTTGTAAGTCCTATCTTTGTGGTCTTCTACCTACTAACCGGTAGATGTGAATCCCCTTTTCTCCCCGTTGTGGAGTCAACCCTTATGCTCATCCTAATTGATGACGGTTACTTTTCCGTGGTTTTCTACCTACTAACCGATAGATGTAATCCCCTCTTTGCGGTTATCATTATCCAGTTTTCGGTATTGATATTCCTTTCCCCTTTTGGATATTTGCTTTGATTAAGCAATCTTATCCCCAGCGGGTCTTCCCCTTCCTTTTAGATAATTGCTCCGTGTAAGCCTTTTTATCCTCAGTGGGTCCTCTTTCATTCGCCGTTTGCCGGTAATGTTTGTGGTTTCCCCTTTCGATTGGTCATCTTTACATACCTAGTCTGGTATCCCGATGCCTTTTTTTTTCGGTTGATTGATCCTTTAACAACCTACAACCCGGTTATGGATAATCTGCCATGCGAGTATATTATCCACGTTTTGACGGCTATAGATAATATATCTCATGCGCTCCTTGGTCGAAGTTTTGTCCTTCCCAGTTGAGTAAGATTCGTATTCCTTGTGGAATCGAATGTCCATCCTTTAACAAGTTTGCTTTCGCTCTCTTCAGGATGATGAGTGTTTTGGAACACACACCAATTCACGATTTCGGTCGATTTATCCTTTGACAACCTACAACCCGGTTATGGATAATCTTCCATGCGAGTATATTATCTACGTTTTGACGGCTATAGATAATATATCTCATGCGCTCTTTGGTCGAAGTCTTGTCCTTCCCAGTTGAGTAAGATTCGTATTCCTTGTGGAATCGAATGTCCATCCTTTAACAAGTTTGCTTTCGCTCTCTTCAGGATGATGAGTGTTTTTGAACACACACCAATTCACAATTTCGGTTGATCTATCCTTTAACAACCTACAACCCGGTTATGGATAATCTGCCATGCGAGTATATTATCTACGTTTTGAAGGCTATAGATAATATATCTCATGCACTCTTTGGTTGAACCCTTTGTTTGTTTCCCCGACTGAGTAAGATTCGTATTCCTTGTGGAATCGAATGTCCATCCTTTAAGAAGATAGCGTTTCTGCTTTCTCCAGGATGATCAGTGTTTTGGAACACAAACCAATTCACGCTTTGGTCGGTCACCTGTTTCATGCCTACAA
The DNA here is from genome assembly GCF_024323335.1 of Lathyrus oleraceus. NCBI lineage: Eukaryota > Viridiplantae > Streptophyta > Magnoliopsida > Fabales > Fabaceae > Lathyrus > Lathyrus oleraceus. The sequence continues at coordinate 230,333,832 of NC_066584.1, forward strand.
CCTGGTACCCTTGGTGTTCCTTCCTTCCTGCTCCCTTTTGCGACCTTGGTCCCCTGTGGAGTCAGATTTTCCTGAGTCGAAACATGCCTCTTCAGGTTTTCCTCAGATGTTTCTGGTTGATTGATGTCTCTCACCCGTGCACTGGTCTTAGATATTCCTTCTTCCCGAGCTTGTTACCTACTAACCGATAACACCTCACCCCTTTCTTTCTCCCATTCATCTGTTGATGTCTGGTCACCTCTCCGTTGGTGTCGATAAACGTCGAGCTTCTCCCGTTCGTCCGTTGACGTCTGGTTGTATCTCTTTCCCCAGGTCGTCCGTTGATGTCTGGTCACCTCTCCGTTGGTTTCGGTAAACGTTGAGTTTTTCCTGTTCGTCTGTTGACGTATGGTTGTACCTTTCTCCCATTCATCCGTTGATGTCTGGTCACCTCTCCGTTGGTTTCGGTAAACGACGAGTTTTTCCTAGTCGTCCGTTGGCGTCTAGTTGTGATTTCTTTGTTCCATCCATCATCCTTCGATGACGGGTCGTGGTTCCTTTTCTGAAAAATCAAAATCCCAAGTGAAGTCGTTGGTAGACGTCTTGTCTGGTTTAGTGACAAACATCAGATCCCAGTGGAAGTTGTCCTTGGTGGACAGTCCTTTCTTGGATCCTCGCAGAGTGCAAATTTCTGCGGTTCTTCGGTATTCAATCCCTGTTTACCCTGAAGGTCTGACAGCCGTTGCTCTCATCCGTTCGGGTTCCCACCTGATTGAATAGGGGCAGCTGTAGCACCTCAAATTTGCACCTCCAATTTGTATATACATTTTCATTTTAGGTCATTAACATTGCATTGTTCATTCTATAGTCCATAAAGTCATCAGGCAAGACTGGTTAGAAGATTCAACTATGCAAGGCAACAAGGGCATTTTCCATGAGATCAAAGCCCTAGGGTTGGCACAATGAGTTCATATGACCCAGGGATCATTTTGAAGTGATTTGGCCAAGTGTTGAAAGCTCAAGGCTCATCAGTCCATGTACAATTCATCTGAAAAAAGTCAATAGAAGTCAACTGTCAGTGCAACTGTGGATTTGAAGGTGGGAGATGGTTAGAGATGCCTCATTCATGTGCTAACAAGTCTCATTTGACATTTTAAGTATCAACATTGAAGAATTTGAAGTCGGATCAAGACTTTCCCAAAATAGCAAGTGACCTGTAATTTGAACTTTCCAAAAATGGAAAGGTTTTGGACCAACTTCAACTTCGGATTACATCATCAAGAAAGCTTCAAATGAAATTTTGTCCAACATGACAGTTGAAGATCTTTCTCTCCCATTTCCAAAATGTCCAATATCATGGATTTCTAACGTGTGGTTGAGGATATATGATTAAATCATTGCCAAATATGCATGGGACTTCAAGTGGCCATATCTTTTGATTCAAAGCTCCAAAATCAGTGATTCTTTTTACAATATTCTCCTTTTGACTTCTAATTTCCAAATCATGCATCACATTACGTAAAATCTCATCACATAATCACTTGCATATCCATGCCTTTTTGGAGGGAAATTGCAAAATTCAAAAAATGGTGCATTGTATGGATTTTCTACCATTGTCATTGTGTTTAAAAGATCATTTTAAGTGACTTTGATGAAGGGTGTGGTACTGTTCACGTGTAATTACTACATGCACCATGCAAATTTTGATTTTTGCAAAACATCTTATTTTCATTAACCAAATTAAACATGGATTAGCAAGGTGATTAGTAAAGCATATATATACTCTAACCCTAACAGAATTGGAAGAGGTTAATCATTTTTCACATTTTCTAGATCCAAATTTCTCTCTCACTTCAAATTTTTCTCTCATTCATAACTCAATTTTTTCAAAGAACCTTGCAATTTTACTTCATATACTTGTTGCCTAGCTTTGATTCTGTGCAGATCAAGCGTTGAATTGGTGAATTCGTGCAAGAATCAAGTGGTGGAAGTTCATGAAGATGACAATGGAGTTTCTGTTTTGAGCTAGATCTACACGTGTGCAAGCTTCCTTTTCTTCACCAAACATCATTTCAAGCATTGTAGAGTGGATTTGGATACTTACAAGCTGTGGATCATGCAAAATCAAGAACTGCTCTTCAAGAGGTTCAGTTTTCGAATCTCTTAATTCTTAAATTCATGTATATATTCTGGTAGATCTTGTTCTCCTGGTAATTCCGATCTAAATTTCGTGTGATTTGATGCATTATGAAGAGAGATATGCTTAATTGAAGTCTCGAATGTTAATTTGATTTTGCTTCGTTTTGCATGAATCATGATGAAATAACATGAAATATTGCTTGATCTATAACCTACATGTCATGAGGATTTGTTTGATGTATTTGTTTTTGAGTTCTGGAAAAAATTCTGGAAAAATGTTGAATCTCGCGCACTATTCATCTTCTTCTTCATGAAGAAGATGAAGATCTTCAGCTATGCGTTGACCATACAGCAAGGTTGCGTCGACCATACAACAGTTTTGCGTCGACCGTAGCTGGTCATGCGCTGACCCGAAGCTCTGGCTGTGTTTCTTTGAGTCGACCATAGCTGGCCATGCGTCGACTCTTCTCTGGTTAGGGTTTGTGCTGGCGCCACTTTTTGAATTTGTACATGGTTCGAATCCTGGCCAAGGCAGATTTTCAAAATTTATTTCATATTTTCATCCTTTCCCTCCATAAGCCATGCTATGTGTTTTCTTTCATTTTTATTATTCTCTCCAACTTCATAAAATCATAATAAATTGAAAAATGCATCAATTTCACTCCAATTTTTTTCAAAATGTTCCTTGGTTTGTCTACTTTTTTATGAGCATAAATTTGCAAGTTGTGCTTGGCTGGAAAAATGATTTGTGCTAGGATGTTTGAATATAAATGCAAGTGTGATATTGCCTTATTCCTTTCATCATAAAATGCTCAAAAATGATCCAATGACTCTGAAATTTTGTGTGTAGTTTCTAGACATGTTGATGAACATTTTGGCCTTGGTTTGACATTTTTCCCATGCACCTATTCTGTTTTGTGATTGCGCTAACTTGGTGTGACAATTTGTGTCACACATTTGGTTGTCTGTTTTGTGCAATGTGATTGCCATGCCTAATGATGTCCAATGCTCCTGATTTTTTGTGTGATGTATGTTATGGATGTTTAGATTGCTCATGATTTTTTCCATATTTATTTGAATAATTTCTGTTTTGATTTGAATTTTTCATTCATGATGATCACATATGAACTTTGAAATTGCCTTTAACTTCACTTGATCATGAAATGCATTTAGTTAATGATTTTGATATGAGCCTTTTTAGGATATGTCAATAAGTGTTTGGAGTTTCTTTGTGTCAAGTTTGAAGTTCTGTTTTGACTTTTTGACCCTCTTTTGACCCTAGGCTTTGACCTAGTGGTTTGGACTTACCATTTGGATTGTGGATTTCAGGTTCAGATGCACATTGCCATGATTGGAGTGGCTCATTCATTTGAGATTGATTATTGGTTAATGTTGACTAACACTTGTGTGTTTTGTAGGTTGATGCCAATTCATTTGTGTTTGCCTTGTGCCTTGCTCATTGTTGTCTGATGATGCTTTGTTTGTCTGTTTGATATTGACTGTTGATTGTTTGTCTGAGTATTGTACTGATCTGTTTAGTTGTTTCCACATGTACCTAAGTTTCTTTAAGTTCATTTGAACTTTGCTTTTGCTTGGTTGCTTAACCAATTAGGTATAATCCCTAATCTTCATGTAGTCTGGAAGACCTGTCCTGTTATATGGGCAGGCACATGTCTGAAGCCCTCCTTAAGAGGCAATGCTTGTGAATGTTTAATTTTGTGCCAAGCAGGTAAAGACCTCTTAAGAGGCAATTGGAAGATAAAAGAGATGTGTAATCCATCTCCTGCTACTCAGTGTGTCATTCACTTTGCTCACACACCATGTGTTGATGCATTATGAATAAAAAACCCAAAATCATGTTGAGTCAGTCATCTATGGAGAAGAGTTCCTATATTCTGAACTCCCACACTTTCTACTTTGAGTCAAGCTCTCCCAGACCAGTAATAAGAGCTGTGAGGTCTTACCCTCACTTCCCATTTCATCTGCTTCACCCTAACTCTCCATGTTAGGGTTAAGAGCTAACTACACCCGATTCCAGTTGGCTTGTGTTTCACAGCCTAACCTTGTATGAGCCCAATTGTGCTTGTGTATTTGCTTGTGCTGTTTAGGATAGCTTGCTCCCTGTGCAAGTTAGATAGAAACCTCAACCTAGGACCATGGTGAATTTACATGATAACTGTTAGGCTCGAGTCAGTCTCCCTTCTAGTTTGTCATTTCCCAGTCTCTGGTTAGGTTAGAAGTTCTTTCCCTGCGTAGGGGAACTACGTCGCCCTGATCCTCATACCAGATGAGGTACGTAGGCAGGAGATGAGCTGATCTCTCCGGGCGCCCTTTTTCTTTTTCAACCCCTTTGTGTTTGTTGGAGTCTGACGTAAGTCCATCGATTGGCAGTCGGTTTCCTGCGTGTGTGTTTGTTGGTTCGGAGTCTGATGTAAGTCCAGCGATTGGCATCCGGTTTCCACGTTTGCCTGTTTGTGTGGAGTCTGACGTAAGTCCAGCGATTGGCAGTCGGTTTCCTGTTTGTGTTTTATTTGGCGTGCGTTAGCCGAGCTACGATTGTTCTGATTCTTCTCCAGTCAGAGAAGATACGTATGCATAGGATGCGATATCCTAGCGAGCATGTTTTCCCCTGTCCCGAACTATGTCGACTCTGATGTCTGTGCCTGACAGACTACGTAGGCCCAGGATGTGATATCCTGCCGAGTTAGTTTCTCTTGTTTTCTTGTGTTTCCTTCCAGCCTTGTGTGCAGTTTGTGATCAGTTTATAGCAACCTTTCTTCTATTTTTTTGAGCGTGGATCCCTTCGAGTACGACGGATGCGTAGGGGTGCTAATACCTTCCCTTCGCATAACCGACTCCCGATCCCATCTTTCTCTGGTCGCGAGACCATGTCTTTTCCAGGTTTACTTCGAGCGTTTCCTTTCCCTCTTTTGGGATAAATAACGTACGGTGGCGGCTCTGTTGTTTCGTTTTCCCGCCGGTTTTTCGCGTAATGCGACACACATGTACCTTATTAGCATAAATCTGGCATTTATGACACTTCCGACCATATTTAAAACAATGAGATTCCATTGTCATCCAGTAATAACCCGCTCTCAACAATTTCTCAGTCATTGCATGTCCGCCAGCATGAGTACCGAAGGAGCCTTCATGAACTTCCTGCATTAACATGTTTGCTTCGTGTCTATCCACGCATCTGAGCAAAACCATGTCGAAGTTTCTCTTATACAGCACATCATCTTTGCTCAAAAAGAAACTGCCTGTCAATCTTCTCAAAGTCTTTCTATCATTTTTGGATGCCCCGGCAGGGTACTCTTGATTCTTCAAAAAGCACTTGATGTCGTGATACCAAGGCTTGTCATCAACTACCACTTCAACAGCAAACACATACGCGGCCCTATCAAGGCGCATAACATCCATCCTGGGAACATAGTTCTACCGAATCACCTTGATCATGGAGGATAGAGTAGCGAGAGCGTCTGCCATTTGGTTCTCATCACGAGGTATATGATACAGCTTTACTGTCGTGAAGAAAGTCAACAGTCTTCTCGTGTAATCTCTGTAGGGGACCAGATTAGGCTGGAGAGTATTCCACTCACCATTCACTTGATTGATCACTAGAGCTGAATCTCCGAAGATGTCCAGAGTCTTGATTCTCAAATCAATGGATTGCTCGATACCAAGATACAGGCTTCATACTCAACTTCATTATTGGTGCACTCAAAAGTCAGACGAGCGGCGAAAGGCATGTGGGCACCTTTCGGAGTAGTAATGACAACCCCAATTCCACTTTCTTTGGCATTGACGGCCCCATCAAACATTATAGTCCACTTTTCATCTGGATCAAGTCCCTCCTCGACAACTGGATCTTCACAGTCTTTCAACTTGAGGAACATGATGTCTTCATCTGGAAAATCATACTTCATTGGCTCATAATCATCAATCGGCTGCTGAGCAAGATAGTTTGACAGAATACTCCCTTTGATGGCCTTCTGGGACGTATATTGGATGTCGTACTCTGTCAGTACCATTTGCCAACGAGCAACCCTTCCGGTGAGAGCTGGCTTCTCAAATATATACTTGACTGGATCCATTTTGGAGATCAGTAAGGTTGTGTGAGTCAGCATGTATTGTCTCAATCGCTTAGCAGCCCTTGCAAGTGCACAACACGTCTTTTCAAGCATTGAGTATCTTGACTCGCAATTTGTGAATTTTTTACTCAAGTAGCAGATGACATGCTCTTTCCTACCTGTCTCGTCGTGTTGACCGAGAACACAACCCATGGAATTATCAAGTATTGTCAAATACATAATCAGTGGTCTCCCTGGGACTATAGGCATAAGGATTGGAGGATTCTGCAAATACTCTTTTATTTTTTCGAAGGCCCTTTGGCAATCATCATTCCACCTGATAGCCTGATCTTTTCTTAACAATTTGAATATTGGCTCACACGTGGCTGTTAGGTGAGAGATGAACCTTGCAATGTAATTCAACGTTCCTAAGAAACCACAGACTTGTTTTTCTGTTCTTGGCTCAGGCATTTCTTGTATTGCTTTTACTTTGGCAGGATCCACCTCAATCCCTTTCTCACTAACAATAAAACCCATCAGTTTTCCAGATCTCACCTCGAAAGTACACTTGTTCGGATTAAGCCTCAGCTTGAATTTCCTCAAACGCTCAAACAGTTTCTGCAAATTCACCAAATGTTCTTCTTCCGTCTGAGATTTGGCAATCATATCATCAACATAAACCTCGATTTCATGATGAATCATATCATGGAAAAGAGTTACCATAGCTCGTTGATATGTTGCCCCAGCATTTTTCAAACCAAACGACATCACCTTGTAGCAGAAGGTGCCCCATGGGGTTATGAAAGTTGTCTTCTCCATGTCTTCTGGTGCCATCTTAATTTGATTATAACCAGAAAAACCATCCATGAAGGAGAATACCGAGAACTGAGCCGTGTTATCCACCAAAACATCGATGTGAGGTAATGGGAAATCATCTTTAGGACTAGCTCTGTTCAGATCCCGGTAGTCAACACACATCCGTACCTTTCCATCCTTCTTATGTACTGGAACGATATTTGCAACCCATGACGGATAATTCGTAACTGCTAAAAACCCTGCATCCAACTGTTTTTGCACTTCTTCCTTTATCTTGACAGCCATCTCCGGTCTTGTTCTTCTGAGCTTCTGCTTGACCGGAGGACAATCCTCTTTGAGGGGCAAACAGTGTACCACAATGTTTGTGTCAAGCCTTGGCATGTCCTGATAAGACCAAGCGAAGATGTCAACATACTTTTGCAGCAATTCAATCAGCCCTTTCTTCACATTATCTTCCAAAGCAACCCCTATCTTGATTTCTCTCTTGACGTCCTCGGTGCCAAGATTAATCACTTCGACAGACTCTTAATGCGGTTGAATGACCCTTTCCTCCTATTTTAACAACCTGGCAAGTTCTTCAGGGAGTTCACAGCCTTCATCACCCTCTTCTTCAGCTTGAAAGATTGGATTTTCAAAGTCGAAGTGAGCCATAGCAGAATTGTTATCAATAGGATCCGGTGATGTGCATCTGCATGAGTGATGGTATGTGCTTATGAGTGTGAACAAGAAGTGAAAACTAAACAAAACATTGCCAAAAATATTTTTTTTGATTTTGAAAACTGTAAAAAGAGAAACACAGTGAACAAAATATTTGAATGCAAAAAGACGTCCTTTATTTATGATAAAAAATGCAGGTATCCACATAGATGAGGCTTACAATGAGTCATTACGCCCTGGGCGGAACGTAAGACTTGGACATGCACAAATAAACAAAGAAAATTACTCTTCAAGAAGAGTGTCTTGGATAATCTCCTCAGAAGACCAGTTGCAGAGAACTTCACCCGGGACCCTTGGACGCACCCAGTTGTCAATGTCACAATCACTATCCCCATCTTCTACGTTGATTGCAGAGATCTGGCCATACTGAATGATGCTGACACTGGAGAAAGTAATTAGCCCCTAACGAGTCTGAGGCGTTGAAGTTGTAGAAGTCAATGTTGGCTGATACCCAATCCCAAACTTGTCTTCCTTCACAGGTAAGTCCAATAGACGTCCCCAACCGGGAGCAACACCTGAATTTACCAAGGCATGTGCCTGCTTGAAGGACAAAATAGAGGCACTTGCTTCAACCTCTTCCACTAGAGTCGCATCCTTGACTTGAACTGCCTCAAAGGCCTGATCCAGGGTCTTATGAATCTCACCTTCTACTTCTACATACTTGAATGTAGACAGGTGATTGGCCAGAATATCCTCCTCACCACAGACAATGATAATTCTTCCATTGACCGGGAACTTGACCTTCTGATGCAAGGTTGAGGAGACTTCCCCAACATTGTGGATCCAAGGACGATCCAGCAGGCAGCTATATGAAGGACTGATATCCATCACATAGTAGACGGTGTTGAAGGTTTGTGATCCAATCTGAATTGGCAATTCTACCTCTCCGAACACCGACCTCTTAGAACCACCGAAGGCTCTCACCACAAGATCGGAAGGCTTTAAGATCAAACCTTCTACATATAACTTTGACAGGGCTCTCTTGGGTAGCACATTGAGAGAGGAACCTATATCCACCAGAACATGTGATAGCACAGTGTCTTTACACTCCATCGAAATATGCAAAGCCTTGTTATGATCGCGTCCAGCTGGCGTCAAGTCAGAATCAGTAAAACCCAACCTGTTGCTTGCATGAACATTTGCAACGATCCCTTCTAGTTGGTTCACTGAGATCTCTTGAGGCACATACGCAGCATTAAGGACCTTCAGGAGTGCCTCCCTGTGTGCCTCCGAACACAACAAGAGTGAGAGAATAGATATCTTAGACGGCGTCTGAATCAACTGATCAACTACCTTGTAGTCGCTTTTCTTTATAATTCTCAAGAGCTCGTCCACATCTTTCGCGAAAGCAGGCTCAGAGCCAGCCTATGGTGCAGAGGTACCCACATTCACAACTTGGTTGCCTTTGGCCTTCGCCGCGGCGTCAGCACTGTCGAGTTGGGTAACTGGTGGTGTTAATAGTCTACCACTTCTGGTGAATCACCCGATTCCACCAACATTGTCCACTGCGGGATCTTTTATCTCAATTCCAGGTTCAGACTTCTAATGATGCACCTCTTCTACTTTCAGTGGCTGCTCCACTCCATGATCATGTGTGTATACACTCCCCCGTAATGCCAAGGAATGGCCCTTTCGCTGGTGAAAGGTAAAGGACCAGGGGTCGTGAAGGTCATAGTGGATTGATGCGATCGCACTGGTGGTACCGGTTGCGCTACTGGCACATTGATCTGAGCGGTTGGGTAGAAAATTGTGATAGTGGCAACGTCACAGTCATACTCAGAAATCTTATTCACTGAAATGCAAGCATCCGAAACATCAGAATCAAGTTCAACAAGTGCATCGGAATCAAGCACCATGTTTGGAATATCAGCAACAACATAAGAAAAATTAAATACATCATCAAGAATTACAAGATCAACAGGAACTATATTTGTAAAATCTTCAACAGCATCTTCAAACACCTCTTCAGCAACCCCTTCAATAGAATTTTGGGCAGACAGGTCTTCAGCCTGGAGGATACCATCGTCAAGCAAGGCCTGGATACCCTGTTGCAACCTCATGCAACCTCCGCTCTGTGCAGCACAACCCAAACAACCGCTCCCACAACCGGGGAAAACATCGGCCTTCAGCAAGTAATCTTTGATTTCCAACAGCGGAGTCTTCAGCTTAAACACCTCCTTCACTAATTTGACTTCTCCTTCAACCATGTTGACATTTGCTCTACCATGCTGCGACATGGGATTGTTGACAACATTAGGAGCCGGCGCAAAGTTAATGGCCTTTGAATCAATAAGGTCCTGAACTACATGCTTAAAAGCTTTGCAGTTCTCAATAGTGTGGCCAGGTGCCCCAGAGTGGAACTCACACCTAGCATTGGCCTCATAACCCACTGGAAGCCTGCCAACGGGAGGAGCCAAAGTGCGTAACTGCACAAGTTGCAACTGTTGAAGGTTGGGAAGCAATTGGGCATACGACATCGGAAGACTGTCGAAACGCCTATCCATAATCCTCTGTCTCTGTTGATAAGCAGGTCTGTTACCCTGTTGTTGCTGGTATTGATTTTTTTGACATTGTGGTTGTTGTTGTTGAACTGGTGCTGCAGTCGGAATGGTCACAGCTGCAACATAAGGTTGTTGATGGTAATTCTGAAAACTGTTCCTCTTGTTACCTCTGCTCTGATAAGAAGACACATCATTTGCATCCCCTTCTTTCCTCTTTTGTCCTCCTAAGAACGACTTCTTTGACCCCGAAGATGATCCAACCCCATTTTGGATTTTACACGTCTTCAAGTAGTTCTCCACCCTCTCATCGGTAGAGACCACATCAGCAAAATTTGAGGCGTTGCAACCCACTAGACGCTCCAAATAAGATCCAGGCAGCGTGTTCATAAACATGTTTGCCATCTCTTTCTCCAACATCGGAGGCTGAACACGGGAAGCCATCTCTCTCCAGCGTTGAGGATACTCTTTGAAGCACTCGTTACTCTTGAGAGACAAACTCTGGAGTTGAGTCCTGTCAGGTTCCATATCCGCATTGTACTGATAGTGCTTCACAAAGGCCTCAGCCAAGTCTCTCCAACAGCAAATATGGGCTCTGTCCAGCCTGATATACCATTCCAAGGATGCCCTAGCTAGGCTATCCTAGAAGAAGTACATGAGCAGCTTTTCATCATCAGAATACATAACCATCTTGCGGAAGTAAGCTTGTACGTGAGTCTTCGGGCAAGAGTTGCCATTGTACTTATCAAACACGGGGACTATGAACTTTGGTGGAACTCTCACACCTGGGACCAGCCCCAAGTCAGCAACATCCACACCAAGAGCATTCTTCCCTTCCATAACTTTCAACCTTTCTTCCAGTCTCCGAAACATAGAGTCCATACCATGGCGCATGCCAAAGTCCTCATGAAGCAGGGGGAACTGATCCTCCTGATCATCATGGATGGGTTGTTGATCAAGGTTGACATGTGGTATAGGGATAGGCCCCGGTCCGTTGGGTCCGTTAGCCTCTCCAGCTGGAGGATCAGCCACATCCTCCGGTTGAGTAGTAGGAGGATTCCTCTGTACTAACAATCTAAGCTCCTGTTGTCCCTGAGCCTCTGCTTGTAGACCTTCCATTGCTCTTTGTTGATTTCTTCGGGTACCGTACCGGTGAATGCCTGAGTCAGCTATCCTGCTAGTGGAATACCAAACAAAATGAGAACACTGCGGCGGTACCTGTTATGCAAGACATGCTAATGAATATGCAAATGCAATGACATGTTTATCAATTCCAAAGGGTATTCTACCCCTTGATTCCAGTCTCTCAATAGATAAACGGTGTAAGAAGATCGAGCCGTGGATAAACTTCGGAGACCAAGATGCAATAAAGAGAATCTGTCATACCAATGAGTTCAAAGAGAAGGGCCTTAGCCAACAGTACATCAAAAGAGGATCTCCACAACAATCCTGTGGATCATCACTACAAAGCAACAAAGAAACACAACAAGTCAAAAGAGGAACAAAAATCAGGAGTCAGCCTCATGTATACAACCCATAAGGACTGCTCCTAACTTCAGCCAGCAGTACCACCGTGTCAGGATGATCTGGAGATTCTGTCAAACGCCGGATAAGCAAATTCCTCTTGTGAATAATCCCATCATCCTCCCCGAATACCTCTTCAAGTCTAGATTTCTTCAAACCTGCCAACATCTTGAGTTCTTCAACCTGTTCTTGAGCCTTGTCGAGTTGATCTGTGATGTAACCATTGGTTGTACGGGCACACAGGAGCTCATTGTTCTTCTCCTTCAGCAGAGTCTTCAACTTCTCCATCTGACCTGTCAATTGGGCCACCATCTCCTCCTCTTTTGCCTTCCGAGAAGCTGAAAATGCATCCCATTGTTCTTGCCACCCAGCTAATTTACCATGGGCATCTGTTAACTGCTGCTTGACTCGCCTCAACTCAGAACCGGATGACCCCAAGGCTTTGTCAGTTTTCCTGAAGAAGTTCACCTCCATAGCCAATTTCTTCTCTATTTCCTCTTTCAATCTGACGGCTTCCCCCTTCTGATACTCTGCCTCATGGTATAGACGCACAAAGTCTTGTAACTTCACACTCAACTCCGAGTCCTCAGTTTGAAGTTCCTCCATGGCATTCTTCAATTTGTCATACTCCTCTCGGCTCACCATTGTTGACTGCTCAGGAGTAAGTGAGTACAAAGGTTCTTCAATAGGAAATGGCAGACTAAACTCTTCGACTCTTCCCCGAAGCCAATCTTCATACTGAGGATAAGTCCCGCAATCTCCCTTTCCAAGCACAATCCTTCCTCTCTTGATTAGCTTGAGCCAGGCCTCAGCTGCCTTACAGGATATAGTCAGATCAGATGAAGAATGGAAAAATAGAGATTCTTCCATATCTTTTTCCAAAGGCGGAGTTTTTAAAGCATACCCAAACTGTCTGATTTCTAGAGAAGGATTATAGTTGATTCCTCATTTTCTTCCTACCAACGGTACATTTGGGAAGTTCCCACAACTGTGAATAATATCCGCTCGAAGGAAGTTCCGGTAAGACCACTAAGAAATATCTTTAGCTATTATCCCCATCAATCTCTTCGACCAACTCAACGAGTCCTCAAAATCAACGAACGCTCCTATCTTGGGCAGGTGAGAACTGAACCACTTATAAAACAAGGGTGCACAAAAATTCACGAATCATCCTTTTCTATTCTCATTCCTGTGATGCACTGAATGAAAGAAATCTCCCAGCAAGGTCGACATTGGATTTCCCAACACGAAGAGGCGTATTGCGTCTACGTCCACAAATTTTGCAACATTAGGAAACAGGACAATCCCGTATACACAAAGAGCCAATAGAGCATTAAAACCCCTCCAATCACCATCTTCAAGCTTCTTCTTGGCTTCTCCCACTAAGAAACTCAAATGAAAACCACTGACTCCTCCTTTTTGACACATATTAGAATCCAAGACTGATTTTCCCAAATATGTGGCTGAAGCAGCCATGCTGAAATCGGGCCGAAACTCAGAACTGTAGAATAACAACTGCGACTTGATAGGAACTCTGAGAAAACTGGCAACCTCCTCCAAAGTAGGGACTAAGATATAATCTGGGAATGTAAAACACCTAAATGGAGGATCATAGAACTACAGCAGTGTAAAGAGAGCATCGTGTTGATCTTTGGAGAGACCCGTAACGAAGCTTAGAATCAACCCGTAATCCTTTCGGAATGCTTCTAGAGAATCATGACCCATTAACTTCATCAACTGTTGAATGGGATCCAAACAAACCACAGGAAACTTGTAGGCGACATGTCTTTTTCTGCCAATATCCATCTTAGGAGAACCAGAAAACCTCGATTAGAATCAAGAAGAAGATATAAACCCCTAGGAATAGATAAACATGTGTTAAATGATATGAATGCGAAATGATGTGATGCAATGCAGTGACATGGGAATCAGGATTGCTGCATCTGCTTGAACAACTATCAGGTCACACTGTCCGAAGAGAAACCCACTGAGGAATATATAAGAGATCACAACTCTACTGCAACAAAAATAACAGAAAACCGGGTTGGTTGAAGGCTAAAGTTTCCTGAATTTAGCCCGCCCCTCACTAGTAGGTTCTAAGAAGAGAAGTTCGTCAGTTTCTTGCCCTTCAGTCGAATAATACGTTTACCACTGATGGTTTGGCATTATTACGAGACAAAAGACCTCCACTGACTCCCCTCAACCGGACATCCTAAAAGCAAGTTCCCAGCCTCGGGGTCCTCGGGTTGAGCAGCGAGAATGCGTCCACCAGAGCTAACATAACCGCGTCTCGGAGGAGAGGCCTTGACTGAGTCCTCGGGAAATGGTCACCAAAGTCGACAATTTCTAGAGGAACATAGTGTCGTTACGGAACACCCGTAGGACAGAATATATCCAAAAGAAACCTCGTCTGGGTGTGGGTCTTCATGAACGACTTATATAGCAACATGCTACGCAAGCCTCATGACTATCCACTCTAAAACCTGTGTGTACGCTCAAGCCTGGGTAGTGGGCTTATCTCTCATAGAACAAACCATCCCAACAAACAACCAACCCCACATAGCCAACAGATACAACAATGATATGTACACAATGCAATAAGATAAAGCAGAGAAATGCTGAAAGTAAATAACTGTACAAAAGAATAAACACCCAACAAATAAGAAACTCACAAAAGCTAGGAGGGACTCGCATAGGGAAATTGGGGTCCCCAGCAGAGTCGCCAGCTGTCGCAACCGGTGCAAAAAACAACCGGGGAAACAAAGAAAACAGAAGAGTCGCCACCGTTCATTATTTATCCCAAAGGAGGGAAAGGAAACGATCGAAGAAAACCTGAAGAGAAAGGAAAAGACATGGTCTCGCAACTAAATCTTGGGTTCGGGAGTCGATTATGCGAAGGGAAGGTATTAGCACCCCTACGCATCCGTAGTACTCTACGAGATCCACTCTTGTTGTTCTAGTCTAAAGGGTGTATGTTTATCTAATGTACTATTTACTAAAAGAAGGTTAAAAGAAAAATGACTCGCAAGGATGTCGCATCCACTGCCTACGTATCTCAATTGAACATGAGAATCAGAGTCTTCGTAGCTCGGCTACCTATGGGTTATAGAGAAGTGTGCTTGCTAAGACATCGCGTCTTATGCCTATGTATCTCATTCTGAATGAGAATCAGAGCAAAACGTAGTTCAGCTAACTAGGGGAACAAGGGTCTCGATTGCAACTAGGGCAAGAGAAAGGGAAGGTCTCGATCGCAACGAGGGCGAGAGAAAAGAATCGCAACAAGGGCGAAAGCAAGCAAGGATTAGTTATTAGTCGTCAGTCAAAAACTCGGCACTCTTGTTGTGTTCTCATATGAACATGAGAATCAGAGTCATCGCGAAAGAAAGGGCGAAAGCAAGCAAGGATTAGTCATCGCGTCTCGTGCCTACGTATCTCATATGAACATGAGAATCAGAGTTGTCGTAGTTAGACTAACTAGGGGTTAAGGATTGCCATATGAACATGGACTTACAAAAGAGGACACCAGTTGTGTCAAAGGAGATTGTGCAATGCGTTCAACGTCCTAGAAGTAGGTGTCGCGGCTCGCTGAATCGAGTCTTAGGCAGTTACCTCTTTGCAATAGAACGGATTGACATGCCACAAGATCGGAGACGCACGGAAGGTCTAAAAGTGGGGAAGCTCTACCCTAGTGTTGTCATGCAATGTGAACCTATGTGTTAGGATTTACATAGGGAATATCTACCTAATATTAGCATGCAAAGAATAAGGGAATTCTACCTATGTTATCATACAAAGGGTTCTACCTAATGGGTGCTACCTAAACAAAGCAAGAGTCGACAAATGGAGTGAGGAGAGGAGCCACGGATAAGGGTAGATGGCGATGCATGAAGCAATCGACTTACAGGTAGATGGCGATGCATAAAGCAATCGACTTACAAGGGAAATGGTGATGCATGAAGCAATCGACTTTCAAAAGGATGGATGAATACGTGCTGGTTCTGTTAAGTTTTGAAAATGATTACTCGATGTTGGATCGAGCTTTTGATCTTGTTTTGAAATGATTATCGGATGTTCGTTTTAATTCTTGTATTAACAGATGAATAAAGAATGAAAGAATAAATATTATACACTTCATGGGAGAGGGGTACATTTGTTATGAATGGGGATTATTCATGGCAATCAAACAATAATAATATATGCCTCATACATCATACAAGTAGGCAACAGTTATCAATTAAATCAGATAATTCGACAAGTGTATAATCAAATCAAAGAATCAAAGAATGAAATAATGGGGCATTAAACAATGTATGGGAGTATGAACATGTTAAACAATCAAGCAATGGAAGGCATGGATGAAAGAAACAAGTATAACAAACGACAGATGGATCAGATAAATGAAAAGATGCACACAAGGGGTCCAATGAATAATTTAATCAGGAAATGAGGTGAGGCTCAAATAAAATCAAGATGAAAGGCCTCTAATACATGGCATATGAGATGAACAAGGGAGGATCAAAAGATCTCTTCAATTGCCATAAGCAATCCCTAAGTCAAACATCGATCATAGAAAAGTCAACTTAGAAAATAAGAAATAAATAGCAAATTAATTAAGAAAACTATGAAAAATTAAACTAAGTTAGGTGGGGTCAGGACATCATCATCCCCCAAAAAGATTTTAAAAATAATGAAAATTGGTACATAAATTAATTAAAATAAAACAAAAGTCAAATTAAAAGTCAACCAACCAAACTAGGTCAAAAGTAAACCCAAAATAAATTGAAAATGGGAAATAGAATTCCTAGAAAAGTTCAGGTTGACCATGGGACATTGTTCTACCTTCATCCCAAAAATCAAAAGTTAAAAATAATTTTAAGACCTAAAACTAAAATCAAGAAAAAAAAGTGTGTTAAAATGGACCATTTAGAATAAATAATTAAAATAAAATATTAATATTAAATATACGAAAATAAAAATGAAATAAAATTAAATAAGACTTAATGAATAAAGAAAATATTTTAAAATAATTAAAAGCAAAATAGAAATTAAATAAGAATTAAAAAGAAAATGAAAATGGAAGTGAATTGGTGCTAATGGGCCCTGAAAGGGAGGCGTGAAGAGCGAATGGCACACGGGCCCAGTCCAAACAATAATTAAATATGGCGTGACAAGGATGAAATAACATTTTATTAAAATAAATCATGTAAACCTCATGTCAAAACAACACAAATGGCCATGATTAAAACAAAAGCAAGTGATCCAAGGGTTCTTAGGGTGCCACATCATCGTCTTCTTCATGAAGACAAACCCTAGCCATGCAGCCACGAAAATGTGAAAAAAAACAGTGGATTTCTTCAATTTTCCACTCAAGAATGCAAGCGCTATAGTGCACCAAATTCCACGAAATAAAAACCAAAATTCAAGTACGAAATGTGTAGATTATCATGGTATCCTTGTTTGAGTAAAATGATGGCTTGATCATGGAGAAAAGTTGACCACAAGATGTCATCATGGACACGGGCTAGGGCAAAAAATTCAACATAAACCAATAACAAGAACACAAGCATGATTGGCATGGTAATGATGATGAAACAAACATGAACACATGATTAGCATGGCAAATAGTGATGAGCATAGATGATGAGCATGGTAATGATAATGATGATGAACATGGATATATCCATACATGGCCATGGAAGATAGGGTGAGATGATTACCTAGTGGAAGTTAGGTCCACTGCCTCTTTGATTGAAGAAGATGATGGAAGAATATGATGCCTCCTTTGTGTTTCAAGAATCCTAACTCAAGAGCTTGTTGAGAGAGAATGGAAGCTGACTTGTGACTTTGCCCTTGCTTGCTTGCACAAAATTCCAATGCTTTCTCTTAGGCTTAGGGTTTGCATCTTTTAAATATGTAGGTTAAATGTTCTAATGGGTTTAGAACTCCATGATGTCCATAATTCAAAGTGAGGTGTATTAGGTTTGTGTTATTTGGCAAAGTTTAAATGAATGGACATATTGCTGCAAGGCCCAAAATGAGGTAGCAAAACGTGACTTGGTTTGTAGCATGGCTTGGCAAGCAAGAAATCTATTCCAAGGTGGTGACTTTGAGGCCATGTAACTTGATGATCAAGTCACCAAATGATGAAATAATACAAACAGTAGAAAGACCTCATGGAGTATGTCATCTTTCATGTTGAACACAAGTTGAAATGAGGAGTGGAAGAAGGTGAAAAATGGCCCTCAAGATCAGGTTGGGCCAGGTAGGCCCAAAATCTGCCTAGAAAATCAAGTCATGATGCCCACTTTAGGTGAATGTATCTCTCAAACCATAGATCAAAATGAGATGATTCCAAATGGATGTGAAAGAGGACATGGCAAGGTACAATTGTTGTGAAGAAAACATTTTCAAATGATGTCTTGAAGTGCAACTAAACTGGCCAAGAAGTCTTGACAAACTTTGATGATTTTGAGACTTAGAAATTTTTCTAAGTGTCCTAAAAAAATGTCTCACTTTGACTAAGCATAACTTTCTCAATCTTGATCCAAATGGAGCAAACTTAATATCTTTAGAAAGATTGGAACAAGAGGAACAACTTTCATGCTGGAAAATTTTACAAATGGAGCTTTTATCTTGATGGAAAATAGGCTTAAAGTGAATGCAACAATCATGAAAACTTGCCCTAAATGGAAAGTCAATCATTTCCAAATTAAGTAACTTTTCAAATTCCTGATTAAATGATGAATCCATGATCCAACCTTGATCAAATTTCACATGTAGGCTCCCTTAGGCATGGATTTTGAGATTCCACTCTCAAAATGTCAGGAGTTGACTTTTCTGGTCCCATAGTTGACTTTTCCCAAACTGTCTGATCCCGATTCCATTGATCAATTGAAGCACTTCTGGCTCAAATATAGAGCTGATTTTTTGTATATAGACCCTTGTGGGCATATGGAGGGCCATGGGAAAGAGTTTCACCCAAGGAATCAGAAATAAACTGATTTTATACCAAACCCTAATTTTAGGGCAAAATTGATAAGAAACTGATTACATTGATTGCCAATGGATCTTTCTGAGATAATTGTGAGTCTTCCTAGGCCAAGATGCCTCTATAATATTGACATGGATGAGCCGCTCTACTTCCAACCAAACATTTCCTGTTGCAGGTAGCCATGAAACCCTAATTTCTGATTAAATCCAGATGAACACTCTGATAGCTCTGAATCCTTCACTGATGAACTGAGGACCATAATAAGACACATGGATCTCCCAGAGAACCTTGAGACTTGTTGATGCGTTGTTAAACTTGGTGTTCGCAAGTGTACGAACGCATCAGAGTAATATAAAAGATTATCGAACCACAGAGACCAAGTGTCAATCTATCGTTATCTGTTGTTATGGTGTTTATCAAAGGCAGTCAAAATAGGTGTTTTTGTAGTGTGCAATGAAAAGTAAAGTATTGAAGATAGAATATAATTTATAAAGACAGGGTCGAATGTAATTCACGTAATCAATTGATAATCCAAGTACCTGCTAATAGAACTACTTATGGGCAATGTTTCCTACTTTGAAAAGAACTAATTTAACAGGAACTGTCGCTTTCGCGTATTCAGAACCAAGTTGTACTCCCTAATCGAACCCTCTTATTGTCACTTATGAAAAGGCGCGCATTGTGTTAGAGTAGTAAACTTATTTTTAAGAAATATAGTATCTTGACTAAGTTGAAAAGTATTATAACCTGGATTTCTTAACCGAAAGAGGTTCTTACGAACCAGACTCTAAACTTATAAACGCGTCCTAAAATAGTTTTAAAATCTCTTTTCTTCTTAATGTTAAAAACTCCTAATGAACTAAACAAAGCGCTTTCGCTCTTTTTGAAATAGTTAAAAACAATTAAGTTTAAAAAGACGTTGGACGGCTTTCGATCTTACCCAACGGAATTGAAGTGCGGGAAAACTTAATTTGAAAGTTAAAATAGCCCTTTAAGTGTTTCTACCAACAATTGTACGGATTACTGGTTTAATTACGATCCTTACATTCTAGCCTTATAAATTTAGTTAGACATGGTAAAGTAAAAGTGCATTAAAATAAATAAAAGTAGTGCGAATGCGGAAAGTAAATAATTTAAAGCGAGTGCGAAAAATAAATAAAGTAAAAGCGAGTGCGGGAAATAAATAAAGTAAAAGCGAGTGTGGGAAATAAATAAAGTAAAAGCGAGTGCGGGAAATAAATAAAGTAAAAGCGAGTGCGGGAAATGTATAAAGTAAAGGCGAGTACGGGAAATAAATAAAGTAAAACCGTGTGCAGGAAATAAATGAATTAAAAGCGAGTGCGGGAAATAAATAAAGTAAAGGAAAGTAATAAAAACCTGCTCCAATCGGAGGGTTGAGTAAATTACAATGCGGAAAAGAAAATGGCGGCAGGATTAACTTCCTTCTAAAGTGCTCCAAACTCGAGTACAGACTCTATCACGGACTCAATTACACAATTGTGGTAACACTCCAATGCGAAGCGATTACCACTTTATAAAACTGAATATATGCCTAAGTGAAACAAAGTTGCTTCTGATTTCGCCTTGTTCCAACGTTCGGATCTTCGTCTGCCCTAAGTTTGGGTGGTCGTAAAACTGAATTCACGTTTCTATTTATAAGCAAATAAAAAAGGTGGAATTGACTTGGATGCCCTTCAACTTGAAAATGGAGGAAACTGTTTTCCTCTTGTGGCGCCCGCCACAAGGCCATGGCGCCCGCCACAAGCACAAAGTAGGGCGCCTTAGTGGAAGTGGTGGGAAAACGTGGGAGTTGATGGAAGTTTGAATTGGACACGTCATGGCTTGGTCTGTGGCGCCCGCCATAGGGTAAGCCATAAGCACAAAATGCTGAATTTTAGGGTTTTTAGCCCTTTTTCACTCCTTTTCTCGATCGGGGCTCCGATTAAAGTAAAAACCTGAAAACAAAGGAAAACACAGTAATAACACAACAAAACGATAATAAAATAACTAGAATGCATGTGAAATCGGAGTCGAAAATACGTAAACTTTAGTGTGATCAAACTCTCCCACACTTAAACCTTTGCTTGTCCTCAAGCAAAACATTATAAAGCTCATAAAAGAAAAACTGGTGTAAACGAGTGCTTCAGGTAGAAATTCTAAGTTCAAGTCGGGATGCAGTGATAGGTACTAACTGAGTGAACTAAGGGTATCATGATAACACTAATCCGCAAATACGGACATAAACTTCATTCCTATATTAACCAACCCATATTATCCCACAATACCTAGGCCTGCCTCTTCATCTCTTTTTGTGTCCTTTTCATTCAGGCGCAATCACATTAAGCCTGTTATCCGTACATGCTTCGTAGTAGAGTGGCCTGTTAGTGATTATGATCAGAGCTTGGGGTTTCTGGCACATAAATATGTGTAAACCCTTTTATTGGACCCAACTGTAGTTGTGGGGGATCGGATCGTAATCCGCCCTACCGAGTTCAGTGCCAGATACCTCTGAACCAACCAACAGTGGGTACTGCTTTTCTTTTTATTTTTCTTTTTTCTTTTTGTAGCAATGTTTTACAATTCTTTGGTTTAAATGACTTTGTGAGTGTCACCTGTACCGGAGTTTCCTTTTTTTGCTTTCTTTTATTTTTTTGTTTTTCTGGATCATTCACTTATTTGCATCGGTCCCCTACGTAGAGGATGCGTAGGCCGGAGCTGACTACTGAGATAAACTACTAAGGACTTATTCAGAAATGATGATTAAGGCCATGGTATATGGGGTTTCGGGAATGATTCCTATATTTACGAAGCTTATGGAGCTAAAACAGATACTGATGTTTCGCAAAGTTCTCCTAAGTCACCGCATCCTTACTCAAAACATGTCCTTAAAACCTGAAAACTTCCGGAATAACACTATTTTCTTTTGCAAAATTTTTTTTGGTGAGGCTAAAGGTATGGGGGGTAGGATTCTACTAAAGATCTATTGTATTTGGTGACTCGTCAAACTCATGCATTATACTAGAAAGCAAAATAAACAACTAAAAGGGAAATTGAACAACTAAAAGGAAATAAACAGTCTAAAAACAGCAAATAAAACTGAAAATAAAAGGAAAATGATAAATACTCCTCCCACACTTAAATCGAACATTCTCCCCAATGTTTCGAAATAAGATAAGGGAAGAGTTACCTGGCAACCTATTGATGACCACTAGTGCCCTCGCCATCCTGAGGTGGACGACGGGATCGGGTACGACGACGGTCTCTCTGATCCATCCTTGCCTGCAGGGCATCCTGTGCGGTCCTCACCTCTCGAAGGTTACCAATAATGGAACCTTGGGTGGCTTCAATTTGTGCCATGTGTCTCTGGTTGTATTGTTATTGACGGGCTTGTGTATCGGTGATCACTTGCAGGGACTGCAGGACAGTGTCATAGGACATGTCTGTCCTCCGCTGCGATTCTTGCATGAAGTTCATATTTCCCGTTATTTGTTGCTGGAGGGTAGAGAGTAGGTCGTCACGCCTTTTCTCTTTAGCCAGGTGGTCACGCCACATCTCCTCTGTAATATAGAAGCCAGGAGTGGTACCTGCAGAAGAAGAAGATGGTGCGGTGTGTGGTGGTGAAGGATGATGTGGGGACACATGTGGTACGGGAGATCTCTCTCTCCGATCATATTCATCATCTGTGTCTGGTCCCGCCTCATCAGGAATGTTGGGAGGAAGAGGACCAAAAGCAGGTGGAGCATCTAAATCGTAGGTCCAATTCCTCTCGTCACGTATATCGGTACGTCTAGTGCAAGGTAGAATAACAGATGGGATGGCTACACCATGAACCATAAGTGTATAACCTCCTTCTCTCCTTGAGCGACACAATTTCATGTCTCTCAGAAATTTTAAGTTAATTGTGCGAGGAGGTAAGGGGTCTAGGGTAGCCAACTCATTGTTCAGGTTAAGTGCCCGAGCAATAGACGTAATTAATCTACCAAAAGAAATCGGTCCCGCCTTATTCAGAGTTAAAATCATATGGGCGAGCATGAACGAAACCGAATTAATTTTTCTATTTGTGAGGCTTCCTTGCAAAAATAGAAGCTCTCTAGCGTAAACCTTATTTGGATTCTTCCGGCCAAAAACAGTGCATGCCAACAAATATCTAAAAACTCTGATGGCCGGGTTATGGATGGTTGAGGCAAGAACTCCTTCAAAAGAGTTAATGGAAGTGTTTGATAGACGCTCCCAGAAGGAAAATACCTCAACAGCCCATTCGGAATCCAAAGGGGCCTCACAAATGGCACCCTCCCCATGAGGGATCCCTGACAGACTGGCTAGTTCATCGGTACTGAATTGGTATTCAACAACAAACATTCTAGTGGCACCCTCCCCATAGGACCTGTGGCGCCCGCCCTGTGGACCTGTGGCGGGCGCCACAACGCAAAATCTGGCTGGGCCAGATTTTGGTCCTTTAGTTTGGGTTTCGCTTGTTTTTTGGCTTTGGGGGGGCTGGATAGCATTTGTCTTGTGATTCTCCTAGTTTCTTTGACTTGCATAATTATAAAAGTAAAAACGAAAAATAAAAACTGAAACTGAAATAAAAACAAAAACAGAGATTAAATATAAATAAATAAATAACTGAAAAATTAAAATGCAAATAAAATATATAACATATATAGATAAAAATAGAAATACAAATGTATAGAAGTAGTTTATATAATATCCAAATGCGATGATGTAAAATGAGTAATGCAAATACGATAAATATATAAAAGAGAAATAAAGTGAAATGAAATGGTGAAATCAGGTATTAGGGGTGTCGTCTGCCTGAGTGGATCCACGGAACACGGCTATCTCCTGCCTGAGCTCTGCGATCTCCTGATATAGACAATCGGCTTCAGTAGCATGGGTGAGATCAGACACTCCTATCTGTAAAGTTAGGTCCGCCACTTCCTGTCTAAGCGCTGCAATCTCTCTACGGCACTCAGCAATCTGGGTGCGTATGTCGGGTGTCTGCAATGAATGATTATTAGAGAAGATAGTGATTCTAGGAGATGGTGGTGTAGGCGTGTATTCATCAGTGGGTGGTGATCTCGGTGCCTCGACGGTCTCTCCCTGGCCCTCTAGAGAATAACTCCAATTCGCTGGATCATGCACACTGGTCATTATAGGGTCTGGCAGTGTGAAATAATGGATA
Source organism: Lathyrus oleraceus (assembly GCF_024323335.1). Taxonomy (NCBI): domain Eukaryota; kingdom Viridiplantae; phylum Streptophyta; class Magnoliopsida; order Fabales; family Fabaceae; genus Lathyrus; species Lathyrus oleraceus. The sequence continues at coordinate 230,357,748 of NC_066584.1, forward strand.
GCCTCATTGTCGACTAGCAATCGGAACTGACATGGGTGGAAAGAGGCTCTCCTCATCAATCCTCTGGTCAAACAGAAATCGATGTCCATGGTAGTGTGTCCACAGTAGATCCGAAGATGTGACAACTTGCGAGACAGACCTAAAGCGACATCAATCTGTGTGATGATTCCACCAACATGGATGACTCCTTCGGTGGATCTAGAGATACCGCTGAGATTATTCAATAAAAAGTTCCCACATGCTACTAGGCGAGACTGGGATGCGCAAAATAGTAGGAAGATCTCCTCTTCACTTAGTAGAGTCTCTACATCCTGTCTTCCCAAGAAGGAATGTGCTAATATCATCTAAAAATATCTGAAGGCCGGGTTATGTATGAAATAAGATACTTGTGTAGATGGATCTTGGCTTCCGCCACCTGATATATCACTCCAAAACTTCTCCACTTCCTTACCCAGAAAATATCTCAAAGGTATCTCCGGGATAGCATCAGGAGTAGTCTGGAAACCCAATAAGTCGCCGAACTCTTTCTGGCTGAAGGAGTACTCATCTCCAAAAAGTCTGAAAGCAGCATACCCATCTGGTCCAGAATATGGGTCGTAGTCGAATGAACTCAGGAACTCCAAAGTCAGGTTCCTATATGTGTTATTCAAGTCATCAGCAAATTCGTCCCAGTGAAGCTGGTGGCTAAGGAATCAGATATTAGGCTCGATACCCAGTGCCTCCATACAATGCTGATCAGGGTAACGTGTGGGTGCCATAGGACGCTGGTATAAAGCAATGTAACGCTCCCTCTGAGCATTGTCTCTATAGGCAACATGCATGTCATCAAAACCCTGCATCCTGTAAAAGTTAGGAAAGTGATCCTGAAAATACAAACCATTCAAACTTTAGTCTCAATGCAAAATAAGATAAAATAAAATAAAAATAAAAATAAATGTAAATAAATGAGAGAAAAAAAATGAATAGAAAAACCATGGGTTGCCTCCCACGCGGCGCTTGTTTAACGTCATTATCTTGACGGTTAGAACTTATACACCTGTAATAATATGAATCGGTGGATCAATCAGGGTGTGGCTTGAGTAGTATGCTGGAAAGTCTCCTCCTTCATAGAGCTTCAGTCTTTGTCCATTTACAATGAATGGACTACAGGTATCGTTCTTGATTTCTACGGCTCTGGATCTCAGAATCTTGGATACTTCGAAGGGGCCAGTCCATCTTGAACGTAGCTTTCCAGGGAAAAGTCGTAACCTAGTGTTGAAAAGGAGAACATAATCGCCTACATTGAAGTTTTTCTTTACTATTCTTTTGTCATGATAGGCTTTTGTCCTCTCTTTATATATTTTTGCATTTTCATAGGCAGATTGCCTAAGTTCTTCTAATTTATGAATGTCCAGGATACGCTTTTCTCCAGCGGCTAAGTAGTCTAAATTCAAAGTTTTAATGGCCCAATAGGCCTTATGCTCTAACTCGAATGGTAAGTGACATGATTTTCCATAAACTAGTTGGTAAGGAGTAGTTCCTATAGGGGTTTTGGAAGCGGTTCTATAGTCCCATAATGCTTCTTGAAGCTTCTGAGACCAGTCTCTCCTAGAAATAGAAACAGTTTTCTCTAGGATTTGTTTTATCTCCCTATTAGATACTTCTACTTGGCCACTAGTTTGTGGGTGGTATGGTGTTGCTACTCTATTCCTAACTCCATATTTTCTTAAAAGTTTGTCAAATATTCTCGATATAAAGTGTGATCCTCCATCGCTTATGACAAAACGTGGTGTTCCAAATCTAGGGAATATATAGTTTTTAATTAGTTTGATTACTACCCTAGTGTCGTTTGTGGGTGCAGCTATAACTTCAATCCACTTAGACACATAGTCTACAGCTACTAAGATATACCTATTTCCTAAGGATGGTGGAAAAGGTCCCATGAAATCTATACCCCATACGTCAAAGAGTTCTACTTCCTGAATGTTTCTTAGAGGCATTTCATCACGTCTAGAAATGTTTCCAGTGCGTTGGCATCTATCACACTTGACAATGAAAGCATAGACATCACGCCACATGGTAGGCCAGAATAGGCCCGCTTGAAGAATCTTGGCGTATGTCTTAGAGGTGCTCGCATGTCCACCATAAGTTGCAGAATGACAATGCTCGATAATATTATTTACCTCTTCTTCTGGGACGCAACGGCTAAAAATGCCATCTTTACCCCTTTTGAAAAGGAGCGGTTCGTCCCAATAGAAGTTTCTTACATCGTGGAAGAATTTCTTCTTGCGGTGGTAGTCAAGATCAGGGGGTACTATATCAGCAGCTAGGTAATTAACGAAATCTGCATACCAGGGTACGTTACTTATTGCTAAGGAATTTTGGGAATGCTCATAAGGATCTAGGTTATTGTCTTCAATGGTTTCTACTTTAGCTATCAGTCTATCGTAGGCGAAATCATCATTTATGGGTACTCGTTCATGTTTTAGATGTTCTAGCCTAGAAAGGTGATCGGCTACTACATATTCAGTGCCTTTTTTATCTCTTATATCTAAATCAAATTCTTGTAGTAATAGAATCCATCGGAGTAACCTGGGCTTGGCATCTTTTTTACTTAATAGGTAACGAATGGCAGCATGATCGGTGTAAACAATAATTTTTGCTCCTACTAGATAAGATCTAAATTTGTTTATAGCGAAAACTACAGCGAGTAATTCTTTTTCAGTTGTTGCGTAGTTATGTTGGGCAGCATCTAGGGTTCTACTAGCATAATAAATGGCATGTAATTTTTTATCTTTCCTTTGTCCTAGAACGGCTCCAACTGCATAATCACTAGCATCGCACATTATCTCAAAAGGTTCCGACGAATCGGGCGGTTTCATAATGGGTGCTGAGATTAATGCTTGCTTTAAAAGATTAAATGCATCATTACATTTTTCGTCGAAAATGAATTCAGCATCTTTCATTAAATGTCCAGTTAACGGTTTAGTTATTTTGGAGAAGTCCTTAATAAAACGCCGGTAGAATCCAGCGTGTCCAAGAAAGCTTCGGACTTCTCTGATTGTTTTTGGTGGTTTTAGGTTTTCTATAACTTCTATTTTAGCTTTATCTACCTCTATACCTTTTTCGGAAACTATATGTCCTAAAACTATTCCTTCGGTCCCCATGAAATGACATTTTTCCCAATTTAGCACGAGGTTCACCTCCACGCATCTCTCCAGGATTTTCTCAAGGTTAGCAAGACAATTGTGGAAATTGAATCCGAAAACCGAGAAATCATCCATAAACACTTCCATAATACCATCTAGGTAATCTGCGAATATTGACATCATGCAGCGTTGGAAAGTAGCTGGAGCGTTACAAAGGCCGAAAGGCATTCGTCTGTAGGAAAAAGTTCCATAAGGGCATGTAAAGGTAGTTTTTTCTTGATCTTCTGGGTGAATAGGTATTTGGAAGAATCCAGAGTATCCATCTAAATAACAAAAGTAAGAGTGTCTGGCTAGACGCTCCAACATCTGGTCAATAAATGGTAAAGGGAAATGGTCCTTCCTAGTTGCTTTATTTAATTTTCTATAATCTATACACATCCGCCATCCTCCTTCTAAACGTTTTGCTACATGTTCGCCTTTATCGTTTTGCACGATTGTGATGCCTCCCTTTTTAGGTACTACATGCACAGGGCTCACCCACTTACCATCCGAGATCTGATAGATTATACCTGCCTCAAGTAACTTAAGAACTTTCTTCTTAACAACATCACTCATTATAGGGTTTATTCTTCTCTGATGCTCCCTAGAGGGTTTTGAATCTTCTTCGAGCGAAATCCTATCCATGCATACGGATGGGCTTATACCTTTCAGGTCAAAGATATTATATCCTAAGGCTGAGGGATATCTTCGTAAAACGTCTAAAAGTTGGTTCGTCTCCTCTTGGCTCAAGGTAGCACTGACTATAACTGGGCGGTTCATCTTTTCATCGAGGAACTCATATCTCAGGTTCTTAGGCAGTTCCTTAAGTTCTAAGGTTGGTTTCTTAGGGCATGGCATAGGATCTGGAGTAAGGGATAAACATTCGTAAAGGTTATCATCGATGTACGGTTCTTTAAAGTCATCATCTTCCTTTATGGGGGTCGATGGTAACTTAATAATTTCTTTTTGTTCTAATTCTCTAACACATTCATCAATGATATCTAAGGCATAACACGAGTCTCCCATCACAGGTGCCATAAGAAATTTCGAAAGTATAAATTCTTTTTTCTCGTCACCTACCTCAAATGTCAACTTTCCTTTCTTGACATCTATTATGGCTCCTGCAGTTGATAAGAATGGTCTACCTAGCAAAATTGGTATATCATTGTCCTCTTTGATGTCCATGACGACAAAATCAGTAGGGATAAATAGTTGACCTATCCTAACAGGAACATCTTCTAAAATGCCTATCAGATATTTAACAGATCTATCGGCTCACTAAAGTGACATCTTAGTGGGTTGTAATTCTCCTAAGTTTAATCTCTCACAAATTGCTAGAGGCATTAAGCTCACACTAGCTCCTAAGTCTAGAAAAGCCTTATCGATGACATGATTACCCAACAGGCAAGGAATGGAGAAATTTCCAGGATCTTTATCTTTCTTTTCTAATTTGTCCTCGGAAATAGCATTACATTCCAAAGGCTTCGGATCGTCAAGTCAACGTTTGTTGGTAAGGATGTCTTTCAGAAACTTTGCATAAGAAGTTATTTGGGTGATGGCTTCCGTGAAAGGGATTTCTACATGAAGTTTTTCTATAACTTTAATAAATTTTTGGTACTATTTATTGATCTGGGTTTGTTTGAGTCTTTGGGGGATATGGTATAGGTGGTTTATATGGCGGGGGCGGTATGTAAATTTTATCTTTAGGTTCTTCTCCTTTATCTCGACCTTCCTGGTTTTCAGATTCCTCGGGTTCCTTTACTTCGTCCGGGGGTTTGGTACATTCCTTAGAAGTTTCGGGTTCACTCAATCTTGGGTTTGGTGGCTCATCATAAGCATTCCCACTTTGTAGGGTAATGGCATTGGCTTGTCCTCTCGGATTTTGTTGAGGTTGTCCAGGGAATTGTCCTCCAGGTGTAGTCTGAGGGGCTTGGTTTAAAGCTACCTGAAAGATCTGTGTTTCAAGCATCTTGGTATGAGTAACTATTTGGTCAACCTTGGTTCCTAACTGAGTAATCAATTCGTTAACATGAATGTTTTGGTTCATGAACTCCTTGTTTTGTTGGGTTAGAGCGGTGATAAAATTTTCCATAATTTTGTCAAGGCTCGGTTCTGGTGGTACAGGTTGCATAGGTTGATTTGATCTAGGGGCTTGATAACTAGGTCTCGGAGGTGCATTATTTTGAATTGGATTATTATTTCTATAGGAGAAGTTAGGGTGATTCCTCCATCCAGGGTTATAGGTATTTGAATATGGGTTCCCTTGGGTGTAGTTCATTTGCTCGGAGTGGGTTTCGTTTAATAGACTGCATTCGGAAGATTGGTGTCCTTGGGTTCCACATATCTCACAATCCTACGAAACTGCGGCTACAGTATTCGGGTTTATGCACATATGCTCGACTTTAAGGGCTAATGCGTCCATTTTAGCCTGCATCATGTCTATAGAGCTTAGTTCATGCACTCCTCCTTGGGCTTCCTTCTTCTCAACTGTCGCTCGTTCAACTCCCCATGATTGATGGTTTTGAGCCATATCTTTGATGAGGGCACTAGCTTCAGGGTAAGGTTTGTTCATCAGAGCACCGCCTGCGGCAGCGTCGATGGTCATCTTTGTGTTATAATGAAGTCCATTATAGAAGGTTTGAATGATTAACCAATTTTCTAAACTATGATGTGGGCATGCTCGTAACAACTCTTTATATCTCTCCCAAGCTTCGAACAACGACTCTCCTTGGTTTTGGGTAAATCTAGTTATATGGTTTCGAAGAACGGCGGTCTTACTCGGGGGAAAATATCTAGCAAGAAAAACTCTTCTAAGGTTATCCCAAGTCGTAATGGAATTGGGCGGAAGGGAATCTAACCATGATAGAGCTTTATCTCTGAGGGAAAAGGGAAATAATCTTAAACGTATTGCCTCAGGAGAATCTCCATTGGTTTTAAAAGTATCTACTAATTGAAGAAATATTTTTAAATGTTGGTTAGGGTTCTCGGTAGCGAGACCTGCGAATTGTCTCTGTTGCACTAGTTGCAACAGGGATGGTTTAAGTTCAAAATTATTGGCTGGTATAATTGGGTTTACTATACTAGAACTAGGTTCTTCGTTAGATGGTTGAGCGAAATCTTTAAGAGGTCTTTGGTTTTGATCTTCGGCCATAGCTCTCTTAATTCTATGAAAGAATAAACGTGCGCGAGCGTAACGTTCAGGTTCCGCCAGAGGGTATACTAAACTTAAACTTCTGGTGCTGCGAGTTCTTCGCATCGACCGGCGGGAAATAACCTAAGTCTAAATGATATAACAACAGGAAAATGAAATTTGACGAAATTGGTCCCCGGCAACGGCGCCAAAAACTTGATGCGTTGTTAAACTTGGTGTTCGCAAGTGTACGAACGCGTCAGAGTAATATAAAAGATTATCGAACCACAGAGACCAAGTGTCAATCTATCGTTATCTATTGTTATGGTGTTTATCAAAGGTAGTCAAAATAGGTGTTTTTGTAGTGTGCAATGAAAAGTAAAGTATTGAAAATAGAATATAATTTTTAAAGACAGGGTCGAATGTAATTCACGTAATCAATTGATAATCCAAGTACTTGCTAATAGAACTACTTATGGGCAATGTTTCCTACTTTGAAAAGAACTAATTTAACAGGAACTGTCGCTTTCGCGTATTCAGAACCGAGTTGTACTCCCTAATCGAACCCTCATATTGTCACTTATAAAAAGGCGCGCATTGCGTTAGAGTAGTAAACTTATTTTTAAGAAATATAGTATCTTGACTAAGTTGAAAAGTATTATAACCTGGATTTCTTAACCGAAAGAGGTTCTTACGAACCAGACTCTAAACTTATAAACGCGTCCGAAAATAGTTTTAAAATCTCTTTTCTTCTTAATGTTAAAAACTCCTAATGAACTAAACAAAGCGCTTTCGCTGTTTTTGAAATAGTTAAAAACAATATAGTTTAAAAAGACGTTGGACGGCTTTCGATCTTACCCAACGGAATTGAAGTGCGGGAAAACTTAATTTGAAAGTTAAAATAGCCCTTTAAGAGTTTCTACGAACAATTGTACGGATTACTGGTTTAATTACGATCCTTACATTCTAGCCTTATAAATTTAGCTAGACATGGTAAAGTAAAAGTGCATTAAAATAAGTAAAAGTAGTGCGAATGCGGAAAGTAAATAATTTAAAGCGAGTGCGAAAAATAAATAAAGTAAAAGCGAGTGCGGGAAATAAATAAAGTAAAAGCGAGTGCGGGGAATAAATAAAGTAAAAGCGAGTGCGGGAAATAAATAAAGTAAAATCGAGTACAGGAAATAAATGAATTAAAAGCGGGTGCGGGAAATAAATAACGTAAAGGCGAGTAATAAAAACCTGCTCCAATCGGAGGGCTGAGTAAATTGCAATGCGGAAAAGAAAATGGCGGCAGGATTAACTTCCTTCCAAAGTGCTCCAAACTCGAGTACAGACTCTATCACAGACTCAATTACATAATTGTGGTAACACTCCAATGCGAAGCGATTACCACTTTATAAAACTGAATATATGCCTAAGTGAAACAAAGTTGCTTCTGATTTCGCCTTGTTCCAACGTTCGGATCTTCGTCTGCTCTAAGTTTGGGTGGTCGTAAAACTGAATTCGCGTTTCTATTTATAAGCAAATAAAAAAGGTGGAATTGACTTGGATGCCCTTCAACTTGAAAATAGAGGAAACCGTTTTCCTCTTGTGGCGCCCGCCACAAGGCCATGGCGCCCGCCACAAGCACAAAGTGGGGCGCCTTAGTGGAAGTGGTTGGAAAACGTGGGAGTTGATGGAAGTTTGAATTGGACACATCATGGCTTGGTCTGTGGCGCCCACCATGGGGTAAGCCATAAGCACAAAATGCTGAATTTTAGGGTTTTTAGCCCTTTTTCACTCCTTTTCTCGACTGGGGCTCCGATTAAAGTAAAAACCTGAAAACAAAGGAAAACACAGTAATAACACAACAAAACAATAATAAAATAACTAGAATGCATGTGAAATCGGAGTCGAAAATACGTAAATTTTAGTGTGATCACTTGTATACTTAGATAATGAAGTCCAATTCTCAATCTTGCTTTGTGTGGGCTCCTTCTGTTAAGGAATGATCAATCGTGCAGGAGAATTGCCATCCAAGGCGCAGCGGAATTTAAAAATTTCTCCATTTAGTGATCCTTACGAATGGGCATGATCAGTGATAGAATCGTTACCTCTTGTGGCGATTCAAACCTTTGGTGCAGATCTCTGATAATGATCAAAACCTTTGATACAGATCCACGGGGCGATCACGAACGTTGAACGATGACAACGTCTCTACTCAGTCCACACGAACGGATTCCTTCAATCGCAGTGCTAGCTGTTATGAGTGAAGGCTTTGAGTGAGAGAAAGAGGGAAACAAAATTCCAAGTCTCTACTTGAATTTCTGTCTGAGTGGAATGGAGTGACAATGCTTCTACCCAAGGGGTTCTATTTATAGAACCACTTGTGTGGGCTTCAAGCCAAAAAGCCCACTTAAGTGCATTTTGGACCATATCTCATAATATGCCAAAATCACTTAAGTATTTGGTACCTTACCATATTTCGTCTCCCACTTAAGTGCACCGTACCTTACGGTGTTCCTTAATTATTCTATCTCTCATCAATCCGTCCTTTGTGTGTGACCCTATAGGTTTTCGCGACGTTGGCAATTATATTAAATCGCGCATTTAACATAATAAACAGTGAGCGGTATCTAGCAACACATCACTGCTCCCCAAGTCACGAAAATGTCATGTGATCTGACAAAACCTCCTGTGATAATAATTATGTGTATAATTACCCCTTTGCCCTTATGTCTATATTGAACACAAGGTATAGACCGTGTCACCCTTGTCCAGTTCAATATTGGGCCCATAGACATTTATCCTGTTACGCAGGATTGGCAAATTCCATCTAGGACACTCATGTCCCTCAGCATGCTTCGTGGAGTACTCATCAACTGTCTTTATGGTCATCCAGTTACGGATAACGTTGGATCAGTAATAAAGCACTCAACTCTACATCTAGGATCCATAGTGGTTTCAGGTCGAAGAGTGGTATACACTATTATCACCATGAGAATAACTTATGACACTTTGCATAACTTTCTATATAGTATTCTCATAGCGGGTCAATCCGATATAAATATTACTCCTAATATTCATACCTATGTTTAAGACTTGATAACTCTTTATCCATGATCCATGAGATGTGATCATCAGTATACAAACATAATAGTCTTAATGCTTTAATGTTATCCCACTTCATATTAAAGCTCGACTACGGATACTTTAAGAATAGTGCCCTTATGTTTAACGTGTTCTCATGATTAAGTCACACTTAATACATTAAACGGACTATCTATTCCAGGGACTTTATTAATCAACCATAATAAAGAAAATGCCTTTTATTATTAATAAATAATTCGATACAAGTACCAAAAGTATTGGCCTCTAGGGCTTACACCAACAAATCGAACTCTGATTTCCATGTCACTAATGCAGTATGCAATGAGTATGACCTAGTATGATGCCAATGAAATGTGAAACATAATCTTATGCTTCCAAGAAAAATGAAGGGTAAATTTTGGGGTATTACAATGCCTCACAATGTTCACTTCTCCCTCAGGCAGAGGAGAAGGATGTTTTTTCAAAAATAATAAACACAATTACTTAGAGCGGTGGAAAATAACAGGAACATCAACAACGACCCAATTGTCACAAGCCTTTCCATGCGTCACAAGCCTTCCCATGAATGAATGCTACGCTACGAAAACTAGGTTTCATATCTTAAGCTTTGACAACAGACATCTCTTGCTGGAAACCCAAACCGGATCAGTTCCTGTTCTCGGCGACCTCTACCATCTGGCCCCACTAGTAAGAACTTCCATCTTCGATAATCTTCTGAGCATCTTTAAAAGAGGATATAGGTTCCCCTAATTTCTTCTCCTTAGCAATAGATAGAGCCTGGAACGGGGATCCAATCTCATCCTCAGCTTCCAAATATGAGAAAGACGACAAGAGACTTACCAATAATTCTTTCTTTCCGCCCATAATGACGAGCTTGCCATTCTTCACAAATTTCAGCATTTGGTGTAGCGTGGACGTAACAGCTCCATCCTCATGGATCCATGGCATTCCCAACAAGCAGCTATAGGCCGGGTGGATGTCCATTACTTGAAAAGTAATCTGGAAACAACTCGGACCTGTCTTTACTGGAAGGTCCACTTCTTCTATAACAGTCTTGCGAGAACCATCGAATGCTTTGACGATCACGCTACTGTACCTCATCGGAGTGCCTTGATATGATAACTTTAACAGATTTGACTTGGGGAGCACATACAACGAAGAACTGATATCAACCAACACATTTGACAACACATCCTCCTTACAATTCATTGATATATGTAGTGCTAGATTGTGATTTCTGCCTTCCTCAGGAAGTTCTTCACCACAAAAGCTCAAGTTGTTGTAGGAAGTGATGTTAGCCACAATGTGCTAAAATTGATCCACTGTTACATCACATTCAACATAAGCTTACTCCAATACTCTTTGCAATGCTTCTCGGTGCGCTTTAGAATTCATAAGCATAGACAACACTGAAATCTTCGAAGGAGTTTGGAGCAGCTTCTCCATCATATTTAATTCACTCTTCTTTATTAATCGTAGTACCTCATGATCATCACTAGGATTCAAATTGCTGGATTCACCAGACTGGCACTTTGGAGAACTAACTGGATTTGCCACAGGTACATCGACCTTCTTACCAATAGACACATCTTTTGGGAAAACGGGACCAAAAACATGACCGCTACGGGCCTGTTTCGTAACATTAGCAATGTTCATAATGGAATTAGTCGTCGGCATTGGAACCTCTTGACCATCCTCCAACATAGTAGCATTATATGGATATGGAACATCTCTATCGGATGCATATGGGACGGGGCCCGCTAAACGTATCACTAACAGCGATATCAATCTATTGATGTTGTTACTGTTGTTTTTATCGAACTGGATTTCCACTCTCTCCAGGGTCTTAAATACTGGTGGTATAACATTCACATCGTCACCCAAGTGACGAGACTGAAAAATCATAATCATACCCTCATCCATCAGCCTTTGGATATCCCTCTTGACGATGACGCACCCTCGAGGGTTTACACTGCAAATTGCACAACCATCATGGTCATGCTCACAATCACTTACCATATAGATGTATTTATGCATTCTAACCAAAGATCTTCTGATAAAGTGGACGTCATAGATTTTGAACTCCTAGGGACAACCATCTACCATGTTAACATAGGAATTACCATGAGAAGGCAATGTGTTAGCTTTCACATTCGGCGCGCGGTCTTCATAGGACACCTTCCCACTCTTTACTAGCTTCTAGACCTTATACTTCAAAGGTTATCAATTCTCAATATCATGGTAGAGTGTTCCTTGATGAAAGGCACAACGGAGTTCTGGCTTATACCACCATGGAAGTGGTTATGGAATTTGTCGCGGATTCCTTAGTTGAAGTAGGTTCTTGAGAACCAAAGACGGATGAAGTTCGACATAGGTCATAGGAATAGTTTCAAAATTTTTTTGTTATTGATTATTGCAGGTGTTGATGTTGTAGTTGTTTGTTCTTTGTTGTGGTTGTTGTTGTAGTTGTTGTTGAACTGGCATTGATTGATTGTTAGAAAATACCGGCATAACGGATGAAACTTGGTGATGATGTTGGTGTGGTTGCGTACTTCTTCTGATATGAGGCCTCTTTTTCCTCCCCACTGATACTGCATTGGTTTCTCCTTCCTTTTTCCTAGCAAAACCGCTACCATACTTCTTGCTTGATGATACCTCTTCCTTAGACAAACGTCCCTCCCGGACACCCTTTTCTAACCTCATCCCCATGTTTACCATTTTGGTAAAGTCAATGGGGGCACTAGCAATCATTTCTTCATAATAAAACGAACTCAGGGTCTTAAGGAAAATCTTAGTCATCTCTTTTTCTTCCAACTGAGGGTTGATTTGAGCAGCTAGCTCTCTCCACCTCTAGGCATACTCGTTGAATGTCTCTTTGTCCTTCTGAGACATCGACCTCAGTTGGTCTCTATCAGGCGCCATGTCTACATTGTACTTATACTGCTTCACAAAAGCTTCACCCAAATCATTGAACGTGCGAACACTTGCACTATCCAATCCCATGTACCACCTAAAAGCGGCACCAGTCAGACTGTCTTGGAAGTAGTGAATTAATAACTGATCATTATCAGTTTGCGTTGACATTTTCTTAGCATACATGACAAGATGGCTAAGGGGGCAAGTATTTCCCTTATACTTTTCAAAGTCAGGGACTTTGAACTTCATTGAGATCTTGACATTCGGCACTAAGCAAAGGTCAACAACACTCTTACCAAACAAGTCCTTACCTCTCAGAGGCTTCAATTCCTTTTGCAGCGCAATAAATTGATCCTTTATCTCATCCATCTTCTCATAAACATCCAGACCCTCAGACGGCTCGGAATGGTAGATGGTGTCCTCAACACGAGGCAAAGTGTGAACAATTGGAGGCGGAACAGACATGACCGGGCTAGATGCCGACATAGAAGCAAAAGTAGGCGCAAATCCTTCATACACAAAGTTCGGTGGCATTCCCCATGGGAATCCGACAAGAATAGTCGCAACAAACTGAGTGGCAGGCGCGTTTGAGGGAGCAACATCTGAAATGGTAGTCCTCTGAGGAGGAGGAGTTGAAGGCGTTGGAGAAGGCTGATTCTGAGCGGTTAGAATAGACTCCATCATGGCAGTCCAGCGAGCAATTTCGTCCTTCAACTCTCGGTTCTCTTGTTCCAAGTGTTCCATGATTCTCGGTTGATTGGCACGAGTGTTGTATCGGTGAGTCAGCTTGGCTGAAGCACATAAGAATAACCAATAAAACATCTGGAAGAAGAAGACCTGTTATGCAAATGATGCATGAAATGCAATGTTTGAATTGTTTTTATTTTCAAGGAACATACTATTTTATTTACAAATATACAATAACAACAATAACAGTTTGACTGACCATAAAAATCTCTTTTATTCATAAAATTTGGAAGCATTACACTGAGTATAACTTTCAGAAACCAAAATACAAATACAAGAGAAAAAGGAAAATAATCATCCTAAGGATCCACTAACAACAATGGCAGATGATCTAACTTTTGACGCATACTTCCTTCGGATGCGTCGAATCTCAGACTCAAAAGAAGTCTTCATCTGAGCCTTTTCAAGAACTAGCTGATCGACAATCTTCTTCCAAGCACCAGAAGGTTGAGGCATACTAGAGGAAGATGGATCCTTTGGATCTCTCTGTCTTTTCACTTCTCAGTCTTCAAGAATTTCAATAAGTGCATCCTTATCCTTAGACTCAAGCTGCAACTCCTCATGCTTTCTGCTCAAAGCGTGGAACTGCTCTTCCCACATATCTTTCTCTTGCTTCATCTTGGCGAGTGCGTCTTCCAACTCCTCTACATCTTGGTTAGGGAGAGTTAATGGCTCAACCACAACCACAAACATAGGACTTTCACAAGCATACGACATCTTCAACTCCAAAGCTCTCTTCTTCACCCAAGAAGTGTAAGCTTCCAAAGCTACACAGTTGCACGGACCAAACTCGAATCTTCCTTTCCTATGCACCTTATGCCAAGCATGTACCATATTCTTCTTCAAATGTTGGGTATCTTTACCCTCTTGATATAAAAAACCTTCTAACTGAGTGTTATTACGTTTGTCTCTCAAGGGGAACCCAAGTTGACGACGAGCCAAAGCAAGTTTATAGTTGATTCCTCTGTGTGTACCAATGAGAGGCACATTAGAGAATTCACCATAACTATCAATAATATCCAAAATACTCAATGAAGAATCATACCAAACTATATCGTCATTAGTGAGAGACATAAGTCTCTAAGACCACCGTAGACATTGTTTGTTCTTCACAAAACCAAGTGTCATAGGCAAGTGCGAAATAAACCACTTGTATAGAAGAGGAACACAACATACAATAGTCCCACCACCTTTGGAATTCCTTATATGCAAAGAGAAATACATATCACCCAACAAAGTTGGCACATGATTCCTAATCAAGAAGATTCTAATGGCGTTATCATCAACAAAACTGCCAATGTTAGGGAACAAAGCCAAACCATATATGAGTAAAACACAGGTGGCTTCAAAAGCATCTACACTACCGGATTGAGAAAAGGCAGTAGCTTTCCCAATAAGGAACTCATAAGTCAACCCCAACATACCTCATTTCTTCACCCAATGAGCCTCAATCTCAGACTTCTTCAGATGAAGAGCTTCAACTATCAGATGAGATCTGCGAATCTACTTCAATACACTAAAAGGCACCTAGTTAGAAACAGGTATTCCCAAGAGATGTTCATACTCCTCTAACATAGGCATAAGCTGATAATCGAGAAAAGTGAAGCACCAGTAGAGAGGATCATAAAACTGAACCAACACACTCAAGAGTCCTTCGACCACATCAGTAGACAACATAAATATAAGCTTCCCATGATGTTTCTTGAAGCCCAAGGGATTTAATACAAAAGATGATAGCTTACTTAACTCTTTCGAGTTGGGACATCTGAAACTGTACTTCTTAGTGTTCCTTTGTCCATAATCCATGGTATGAAAATATTTGCAAATAAAACCTCAGTTCCTTGAAGTTATTTTTCATCTGATGAATGTTATGATGTATATGAATGCATGAATGCAAAAATCACAAATAATGGATCACACGGAATGCAAACAAACAAAGGTCAAGGGATTAATCGAGGCATTGTCAAGATCAATCATCCATTTTGGTGGATTATGGTTTTCACCTTATCAACACCCAAGTTCCATTGATATTGACAAGACTTGATTGGATCAACCAATAATTAAAGGGTTTATTATGAGTCACGAGCATGGAGTCGGGTTAAGAATCATCCCAAAGGAGTTTACTAAGGATAAAACCTGTAGATCATGTTCTAAAAAGTTCCTAGAGTCTTAATTCCATCTATTGGATATTACAGGTTAGGATGACTGACTCATCAGCCCATAATATTCTTAAGAGAAACTCATCTGAGTGTAGTATCGCGTAACAACTGTTATCAAGTTTATACTTGAACAACCTCCGTACTACGTTCTAAATAGCCCAAGTTGGGTTAAAGGTTCTACAGTCCTCAGCTGCTCGGGCCCCAAATTAGAGAAAGTAATGCCTAACCACGAATAACTTGTGTGACATTCATAACTCAAAAATATTCTCCATTGAGTAGATGGGTCTCAAGCCAACTTGTTAAGAACTATTCCACACAAGTTGAACATGACTATACCATCATCCTATCTTAATTGCACTCAAGTTCGGGTTAGAAGTTATCTCACCACTCAGAGATCACCAAGCACAACAAGCAGATTATATCATACAAACAAATATACAAACATCAAATAAACAATTATATACACATAAAAAGTAGGCTAAACCCACTGAGGACTACTCCCCAGTAGAGTCGCCACTTAATTTCTATAGCGGTAAATTCATGACAATTAAGCTATGGATAAACTTAATATCAATAAAACCAGAGTCGCCACCGCGCTTTTATTGTTTCCAAAGCAAAAGGGAAAAGTACGATCAGAACCCAAAGATAAGAAGTTTTCAAATCAAAACTAATAAAATGCCAGAGATTACAGGTAAGGGGGTTGGTTACACAGAGGAAAGGTGTTAGCACCCAAAGTGTCCTAGGTACTCCTAGGGAGCCCTTTTTTATGTGTGTGTGTGTTTTTGGTATAAAATGATGTTTGCAACGAATAGATTGTAGGGATGAGAAAATAATTCATTTATTATAATTTTGTGTTTGACAAGACCTTCAGACTTGTGCCTACATACCAACATAAAAATGAGGGATCAAAATCTCGTAGTTTGTGGTATTAATTTCAAAGTGAGTGAATGGCTTTTAATAAAAATTTAAGTTTGAAAGAGGCACAAAAGGCCTAAAAGAGTTTGAATGAGTGTTAGTTCTTTTTGTCTTTTGAAATTTTAAGTCAATATGGTTAAGTTCAAAAAAGAGTTCAAAAAATGCAATGGCATAATGCCAAAGTTTCTAGTTTGCAATAAAGTCAAAGTTTGAAATCACAAGCAAAGAAGGTTTTTGAAAAGAGGGAGAGATTTGAAATTTAAGAGTTAGTAGGAGATAAAGAGACTAATCCTCAGCATAAAATTAAAAGATAAGAGTTGAAATTATCTTACCAATGGGACGCAATCCAATACACAAGAATGTCATATAGAAAACCCACTTTCCCTTTGGACTTTAAAAAATCAAGCAATATCAATACACAAGTAGCAACATGAAGAGCAAGGATTCAAATAAAGATATCCATATCCAAGCTAGCAACTTCATAGTCTTCTTCCATCTTCCATGTATCAGATGACATACTCCTTGAATGACTCAAAATAAGGCATTAGACACAGGTTCAAAGTAACATTTGCATCAAGACTATGTAGCAGATGAACTGAAGTGGATCCCAATACTATCATCAGATGAAGGCTCACATGATAATGACCTAGTTTTAGAAATCTTGGCATTGGCCAATCCTTTTACATAGGGAATATTTCCTAATTCTAAGTCCAAAGCTCAGATCAAGTCGAACAGTCCACACAAACATTTTTTAGGTTTTATTTATTTATTAGGTATTTTAAGGTCCTAAGACCACAAACACAAACAAGGTACACAAACAAATATATACAATCACAATATATGGCTCAAGTGAGCAAAGTGAGAATGGCATTAAAATAAACAAGTTAAATGATATGTATAATGACAAATGATAAATGGCTTCAATTTAAAGTGCGTAAATGTAAATGACTTTGAAACTAAAAGTTAGTCAAATGTTAGTTGATTAAAAGTTAGTGGAATTTTGCTTTTCAATTATTTAAGTCATTCTTTGGAGAACACTTAACCCTCTATTGACAAGCATGGATCCTTGAACCAATACATCTTCCAAAGGAAGGAAAAAAGGCCATGTTTTCACATAATACCATGAAAGGGGGGAGACTTACAATCTCTCTTATTAGAATGCTATGCCTTTGGGTCAAAATTAGCGCTATGTTAAGCAATCGTAATTGGACTTATGTAGAAGTCACAACTATCTGAGACCGGACAATAAAATTTTGGTGTTAATGCATGTTAGAGATATGGTATAATGAACCATACTCCTAAAGCATACCACACACAAAATGAAAATGACAAAAGGGTGGACTACTTTTATTGGTTCATCTAACACAAAGTTATTGATGAACCAATTAGTCTTAGGATATTGGGATTTCATTGGTCAATGAGAGGAATGGGATAGAAAGGGATTGAAGATGAAGCGGGAGGGGAAATGAGACAAACCCAAATTATTCATGGGAGGAGTTTTATCAAATTAAAATCATTCATTCATTTTGGGAGATGAAATGTACATTTCATCACCCCTAAATCCAATGATTTTAATCCAACAAAAGTCAAATCAACCTTGACCAAGGCCTAAACACATAGTCAAACTTCACAAGTCAATAAAAATGGCTCAACACAATTTATTCTCAATAAAACAAATTAAAAATCAAATTAAAATGCATTAAATTAAATTATATTTTATCAAAAACCTAAAACCTCTTCAAAACACCAAATAAATGGCCAAGAGATTTATCATATGTCAAACAAGGTCAAAGGACCTTGGAGATAAAAATTCATTATTTTTAAAAGGTCAAAAGTATTTTTAAAAAATTTAAAATATAAACAAAAACAATTAAATCATGAAAAATATCAATAATGATCCAAAAAATAGTTTTAATTCAGAAAATGAAGGAGAAAAATATTTGAATTTTTTTAGTGAAAGTCCCATATTTTTTGGATCAATAATGAAATTAATATGAATTAATGAAAAATAAAGTAATTAAAAGAAATTTCAAAAATTCAAAAATACGTGGACCATCTGATCACCCTCATTAATTGAGGTGGCATATTAGATGGACCAGAGCGCATGTTCCATAAAGTTCTGACTCAACTGAGATGCACACGTGGTAATTAGAAGCAACGCTCAAGATTAAAACAATTTAAATGGATCATATGGTTGAGATGCTTCCAACACATCGTCGAAGCCAGAGCTTCGGTCTACTCCTCCGGTGGACCTCATTGGACTGGTCCACCTTCAACCATCACCAAAATGAAAAAGAAAGACATGGATTTAAAGAAAAAATACTCAGGAGTGTAAGACCCCAATTTTGACCCTAAGATCCCTCATGCAAATTTCATCATATGCATTAGCATTGGGATCACACCTTGGCATTCTCCTTACCCCTCTTTAATTGGGTTTGTTTTGGGAGAGATTACGAAGCACTATGTGATTGTATCGTACTTGTATATTATCATTTTACTAACCAAAATACCAAAAATATGTCTTTGCATTTGCCTAACTCTTTTGTAGGTAGGGCATGATCCTCATTGATCTAGCAAGCTCATATTTAGGGTTTAAGACCCTTATGGATAAAATCACAATCAGCGATTGATCCATAATGACTCAAAGCATCATATATGAGTCCCAATGATCTCTACATGTTATATCAATCAAGCATTCATCAAGAGTTTGGAGGAGATTTCCTAGGAAACCCTAGTTTGACTAGGTATCTTAAGTAACTTCTCCAACAAGCTATCTCACCAATTCATCAAATTTCTCAAGAGACACTTCCAAATTCATCATATTATGCATATATGATCTACCATGAGCCTAGAAAGTCAAGAGAATTGAAGGTTATCAAGTTGGTTGATGGTGGTTGGCCAAATGAATTCATCTGATCAAAACTAGGTCTCCCTAGACCCTATCTCCTACAATTTTCACCATATGAAAATGATTCCAAGATCAAAGTTAGTCTAAATGACATTACAAACAACTTTAATGTTGATATCTAGAGCTAATATGTCTTGGAAACTCATTTTCTATGTTGAAACATTATATGTCATTTTGTTTAAACCCTAATTTGAAAGTCAACTTCCCAAGGCCATAACTTGCTCAATTTTTATGAGATGAAATATTTACAAGTTTCAAAATCCAAATTGATTAGTCTACTTCAAGTTTGACGTTTGGATTATGATCTAATTTAACTTTTATGAGCATGTGATATGAGTATACATTATAGGTCATTTTTGCCCTATACCATTGAACAAGTGATTTTCCTTAACTTCAAAAATGCACAACTCTATCATTCTAAATCCAACTGACATGAAATTGGTTACCATTTTGAAGGTATTTGAAATACCTACTACTTTAATTAAGATACGTTTCTCATTTGGAGCTCACATAAAAAGTTAAGCAAGGTGGAACATTGAGATATTTGACTTAACACTTAGAAAAAATTTCAACATGTTAAAATTTCTAAACTTCCACCTCAAAATTCACCATGATCCAAATTCCAATTTAAAAAGTATCCAACATAAAAGTTGTTCCCCATGATCTAAGCTTTCCAAAGAAACCTATTTAATGCATTTTCAATGAGGTTTGCTAGGGATGCGCATGGTCTTAACAGGTCTACATCAAGTGAAAAAGTCAAATGTCCAAAACTCCATTTCACCTTGCCTTGCCATTCAAGCATGATTTGAACATCAGTATAGTTGCAATTGGATCATAATAGATTTCTTCATGGGCTTGTACACGCCAATGTAAGCTTGTGCATCACATTTCCATTTTTAGCAATTTTTAAAGTGTGCAATTATCAATCCCAAATGCTATAAATACAAGGCCTCTAAGCTCATTTCAAACACACCTTATACCCCAGTTTTTCCCCCCAATTGTAACCCTCACCATTCAAAGGAAAACCTGAGAATTTTCAACTAGAAAATTCAGTTTGAATCCCACTGTTTGGAGCTTCAAAAACTCCAGGATCCAAAGCTATGTACCATTGCCAAACCACTTCTGCAAGCTCCTCAAGTGTGATCAAGTCAAGTTTGAAGCAAGCAAGATCCATTTCTGCACAACATTGAAGGTAATTTTCAGAAATCTTCTTCTCTTTGATTCTCACTCAATTCTCATCAATTCTCTTGGATCTTTGGTTGTCTGAAGTCCTACCAATGTAGGAAAGAAGATTGAGTTTCTTTGAGGTCAAATCGAAGCAACTCAATTGACACACCTCAAAATTCAACTCCTCATATCTTTATATATATTTGGAGTTAGTTGGAATTGATGTCAAATTCGTGCTCTACGCCATTTTCTCTTTCTAATCATGTCCTCATTTTTCATTTTCTTGATGGTGATGAGTGAACCAATATGGTGGACCTCGCTTGAGAAGGTGACCGGAGATCCAGTGCCAATGATGTGCTGGATAGGTTCTGAGCCATTGATCTCATTTGAAATGTTTTAATCCTGAGCGCCTAAATTAATTACCATGCGTGTGGAACAGTTGACCAGGTGTATGGTGGAACAAGCGCTCATGACCTCTTGATCTGCCACCTCTATTAATGAGGGAGATCAATTGATCCACATTTTTTTTAATTTTTTATTTTCACTTTATTTCATTTGATTTTCATTAATTCATATTAATATTAATATTGATCCAAAAAATATGAGAGTTTCATCAATTTTTCTAAAATAAATTCTTCTTTCACATTCTGAATTATAATTATATTTTGGATCATTATTATTATTTTTCATGATTTAATTGATTTTGTGAATATTTTTAATTGTTTAAAAATACTTTTAAGTCTCCAAAAATTCTGAATTTTTTTCTCCAAGGTCCTCTGACCTTGTTTGACCTATAATAAAACTCATACCCATTTCTTTGGTGTTTTGATGAGATTTTAGGAATTTGACAAACCATATTTAATTTAATGCATTATTTTTATTATTTTTTAAATTGAATAAATGGCAAATATTTGTGTTGAGATATCTTGATGATTTGTATAAGTTTGACTTGTGTTGCTGCGCCTTGGTAAAGGTTGATTTGACTTTGCTAGGTTAAGATCATTGGATTTAGGGGATTGATGGAATGTACATTCCATCTCCCAAAATGAATGAATGATCTTAAATTGGTAAAAGTCCTCCGTTGACCAATTTGAGTTTTGATCTATTCCCCCCCCCCCCCCCCCCCCCCCCCCCCCCCCCCTCTTCATCTAATTCCCCTTCTTTATGCATCATTCCATTTGGCCTATGATATATCAAAGTCCTAAAGCTAGTTGATTGAAAAGTCAACATAAGTATGGATGAGATTAGGCCACCTCTTTTGATTATTTTTTTGTGTTTGGTATGTTTCATGAGCATAGTCCATTATACTATGTCTCTAACATGCATTTAACACCAAAATTCTATTGCCCGACCTCAAATAGTTGTGACTTCTACATAAGTCCAATAATGATTGCTTAACATAGCGCTAAATTTTTGACACAAAAGACATAGCATTCTAGGTAGTGATATTGTAAGTCTCCCCTCTTTCATGGTATTGTGTGGAAACTTGGCCCTTTTTCCTTCCTTTGGAAGATGTCTTGGTTCAAGGATTCATGCTTGTGATAAGTGGGTTGAGTGTTCTCCAAAAAATGACTTAAAATGAAAATCAAAATAAAAAACAATACTAACTTCTAATTCAATAACCACTAACATTTAATTTTATTCCATTTAATATTAATGCACTTTAATTTTTAAGCTTTATTCATTTTCCATTATTCATACTATTCTAATTGTTTATATTAATGCTTTTTCACTTTGTCCACTTGGACCATATTGTGTGATATATCTTGTTTGTGTATATTTTGTTTGTTTGTGTGGTCTTTGACCATTAATGTACATAATAAGAAATAAAAAACCCTTAAAAACTATTGTGTAGACTGTTGGTTTGATCTTGGACAAGTGGACTTAGAATCTAGGCAACATCCCTATGCAAAAGGACTTGGCCAATGCCAACTTTCATGTAACCAAGTGCTTGCAATTTGAAACTTCATCTGATACATCATTGAATATCCCTTTGAGTTCATCTGCAACATGAACATTGTGAAACTGTTATTTTGAAACTGAGACCTATGGAATTAATCTGTCACATGGGAAAATTCGAAGAAGATCATGGAGTGTCTAAAGCTTGGATGTGGCTATCTTTATTTGATGCCTTGCTCTTCAAGTTAATATTGTATGCATCGTTTGTTGCTTGATTCAAATATCCAAGAGAATTTGGGGTTTCTATATGACATTCTTGCCTATTGGATTGCAACCCATTGGTTAGGTCTTTTCAACTCTTAACTTTTAAATTAATGCTTAGGATTAGTCTCTTCATCTCCTCTCCATCTCTTTAATTTTAAAATCTCTCCCTCCTTTTAAAAACTTCTTTGTTTGAATTTCTATTTTCTAAACTTAGACACTTTTCAAATTAGAAACTTTGGCCTTATGCCGTTGCATTTTCAAACTTCTTTTCTTAAATCTAACTTGTAAATAAACTTAACTATACTTGACTTAAAATTTTCAAAAGCAAAAAAGAACTAACTCATTCAACCCATTTTTTTAGGCCCTTGTGCCTTTCAAACCTAATTTTTGTTAAAAGAAATGTATCCACTTTGAAATTTGTATCACGAACTACGAGGTTTTGATCCCACATTTTTGTGTTGGTACGTAGGCACAAGTCCGAAGGTCTTGTCAAACACAAAAATATAATCAAGGAATTCTTTTCTCATCCCCCCATTATATTTATTTGTAAACATGACTTTGTACAAAATACATATGCACACAAGAAATGGCTCCCTAGGAGTACTTAAGACACTTTGGGTGTTAATACCTTCCCTCTGTGTAACCAATCCCCTTACCTATAAGCTCTGGCATTTTATTAGTTTTGATTTGAAAACTTCTTACTTTTGGGTTTTGTTCGTACTTTTTCCTTTTCCCTTGGAAACAATAAAAGCGCGGTGGTGCCTCTTGTTATTTGATGTCTAGCTTATCCATAGCTTGATGATCATGAATTTAACGCTACAAAAATTAAGTGGTGACTCTGCGGGGGAGTTGTCTCCAGTGGGTTTAGCCTACTTTGTTGTGTGTATATAATTGTATATATGTGATGTATGTATATTTGTGTGATATAATTGAAGGAGAATTGCCATCCAAGGCGCAACGGAAATAAAAATGTTCTCCATTTAGTGATCCTTACGAATGGGCATGATCAGTGACAGAATCGTTACCTCTTGTGGCGATCATGAACGTTGAACGATGACAACGTCTCTACTCAGTCCACACGAACGGATTCCCTCAATCTCAGTGCTAGCTGGTACGAATGAAGGCTTTGAGTGAGAGAGAGAGAGATACGAAATTCCAACTCTTCAGTTGTGTTGTATTCCCATACAATGCTTCTGCACAAGAGGTCTATTTATAGAACCACTTGTGTGGGCTTCAAGCCAAAAATCCCACTTAAGTGCATTTTGCCCATATATCATAATATGCCAAAATCACTTAAGTATTTGGTACCTTACCATATTTCGTATTCTACTTAAGGGCACCATACATTACGGTATTCCTTAATTACTCTATCTCTCATCAATCCGTCCATTGTGTGTGACCCTGTAGGTTTTTGCGACGTTGGCAATTATATTAAATCATGCATTTAACATAATAAACAGTGAGCGGTATCTAGCAACACATCACTGCTACCCAAGACACGAAAATGTCATGTGATCTGACAAAACCTCCTGTGATAAGAATTATGTGTATAATTACCCCTTTTCCCTCATATCTATATTGAACACAAGGTATAGACCGTGTCATCCTTGTCCAGTTCAATATTGGGCCCATAGACATTTATCCTGTTACGCAGGATGGGAAAATTCCATCTAGGACACTCATGTCCCTCAGCATGCTTCGTGGAGTACCCATCAACTGTCTTTATGGTTATCCATCTACGGACAACGTTAGATCAGCAACAAAGCACTCGACTCTACATCTAGGGTCCATAGTGGTTTCAGGTTGAACAGTGGCATACACCATTATCACCATGAGAATAACTTATGACACTTTGCATAACTTTCTATATAGTATTCTCATAGCGGGTCAATCCGGTATAAATATTACTCCTAATATTCATACCTATGTTTAAGACTTGATAACTCTTTATCCATGATCCATGAGATGTGATCATCAGTCTACAAACATAATAGTCTTAATGCTTTAATGTTATCCCACTTCACACTAAAGCTCGACTACGGATACTTTAAGAATAGTGTCCTTATGTTTAATGTGCTCTCATGATTAAGTCACACTTAATACATTAAACGGACTATCTATTCCAGGGACTTTATTAATCAACCATAATAAAGAAAAATCCTTTTTATTAATTAATAAATAATTCGATACAACTACCAAAAGTATTGGCCTCTAGGGCTTACACCAACAATAATCTGTTTGTTGTGCTTGGTGATCTCTGAGTGGTGAGATAAGTTCTAACCCTAACTTGAGTGCAATTAAGATAGGAGGATGGTATAGTCATGTTCGACTTGTGTGGAGTAGTACTTAACAAGTTGTCTTGAGATCCATCTGCTTAGTGGAGACCCTTTTGGATTTGGAAATGTCACACAAGTATTTGTGGTTAGGCATTACTATCTCTAATTTGGGTCTAAGAAGCTGAGGACCGTAGAACATTTACCCCCACATGGCCTATTTAGGGCGTAGTGCGTAGACTGTTCAAGTTTAAACTTGATAATATTTGTTACCCGATACTACACTCAGACTAGTTTCTCTTGAGAATATTATGGGTCGATGAGTCAGTCATCTTAACTTGTAATATCCGATAGATGGAATTAAGACTCTGGGAACTTTTTAGAACATGACCTACAGGTTTTATCCTTAGTTCACTCCTTTGGGATGGTTTTTACCCAGACTCCATGCTCGTGACTCACAACAAACCCTTGATTCTTGGTTGATCCAATCAAGTCTTGTCAATATCAATGGAACTTGGGTGTTGATAAGGTGTAAACCATAATCCACCAAAATGGATGATTGATCTTGAAAATGACCTGATTCATCCCTTGACCTTTGTTTGCTTTCCTTGTGTGTGATCCCTTATTTTTTATTGTTGCATTCATGCATTCATACGCATCATAACATTCATCACATGAAAATTTCAAGGAACTGAGGTATTATTTGCAAATATTTTCAGACCATGGATTGTGGGCGAAGGAACACTAAGAAGTACAGTTTCAGATGCCTTGATTTGAAAGAGTTAAGGAAGCTATCATCTTTTATATTAGATCCCTTGGACTTTAAACAACTCCATGGGAAGCTTTTGTCTCTCTTTTCTGCTGATGTGCTAGTGCAGTTCTATGATCCTCTTTACCGTTGCTTCACTTTTCCGGATTATCATCTTGCGCCTACGTCAGAGGAGTATTATCATCTCTTAGGGATACCCATTTATAGTAGAATGCCTTTTAGTGGATTGGAGGAGATTCCCATATCTCATCTTATTGCTGAAGCTCTTCATTTGAAGAAGTCTGAGATTGAGACTCATTGGGTGAAGATAAGAGGATTGTTTAGGTTGCCATCTAATTTCCTCATCAAGGAAGCTACTAATTTTGCTCAAGCTGGTAGTGTGGATGCTTTTGAAACTATTTTTTTGTTTCTCAACATTGACGGTTTTGTTGATGTTAACGCCATTAGAGTTTTCTTGATTGGGAATCTTGTGCCTACTTTGTTGGGTGATATGTATTTCTCTTTGCATCTAAGGAACTCTAAAGGTGGTGGAACTATTGTGTGTCGCATTCTTCTTCTGTACAAGTGGTTTATTTCGCACTTGCCTCAGACACCTGCTTTTGTGGAGAACAAACGATGTCTACGATGGACAAGAGACTTATGTATCTCACTAATGATGATATAGTTTGGTATGGTCCTTCTTTGAGCAGTTTGGAGATTATTGATTGTTGTGGTGAATTCTCCAATGTGCCTCTCATTGGTACACAAGGAGGAATTAACTACAACCATACTTTGGCTCGTCGTCAACTTGGGTTCCCCTTGAGAGACAAACATAATAACACCTTGTTAGAAGGTCTTTTCTATCAAGAGGGTAAAGATCCCCAACATTTAAAGTAGAAGATTGTGCATGCTTGGCATAATGTGCATAATGTGGTTGAGCCATTAACTCTCCCTAACCAAGATGTAGAGGAGTTGGAATACGCACTCGCCAAGATGAAGCAAGAGAAGGATATGTGGGAAGAGAATTTCCGTGCTTTGAGCAAGAAGCATGAGGAGTTGCAGTTAGAGTCTAAGGACAAAGATGCACTCATTGAGCTACTTGAGGACCGAGTGACAAAGAGACAGATAGAGCCAGAGGTTTCATCTTCTAGCATGCCTAAACCTTCCGTTGCTTGGAAGAAGATTGTTGATCAGCTTGTCCTCGAGAAGACTCAGATGAAGGATTCTTTCGAGACCGAGATTTGACGCATTCGAAGGAAGTACTTTTCATTTCATTTGGGATCCTTATCTTCTGACATTGTTGTTAGGGATCCTTAGGATGACTAGTCTGCTTTACTCTTGTACTTTTCATTAGGTTTCTGAAATTGTACTCAGTGTAATCCTTCCAATTATAAATGAAAAGAGATTTTTGTACTCAATATATATTCGAAAATAATATAGTAAGTTCCATGAAGAAATAAAAATAAATAAACAAGCATTACATTTCATGCATCATTTGTATACGCAAGTTTCTCTTTCGCCAGATGTCTCATTGGTGTTTCTTCTGTGCTTCAGCCAAGCTAACTCATCGGTACAACACTCACGCCAATCACTCAATAATCATGGAACATTTTGAGCAAGAGAATAGAGAACTAAAGGACGAGATCGCTCGAATGACTACCAGGATGGAGTCAGTGCTAGCTGCCTAGAGCCAGTCTTCTCCAACACCCGCAAATCCTCCTCCTCAAAGGACTATTATTTCAGAGGTGGCTACCTCTACCATGCCTGCTGCTACCGCTCATTTTGCGCCTACCATGCCTACCGGATTCCCGTGGGGAATACCACCAAACTTCATGCCTAAAGGCTTTACGCCTACCTTTGCTTCTATGCCGCCATCTAGCTCGGTCATGTCTGTTCCACCTCCCGTAGTGCACACCTTACTTCGTGTGGAAGACACCATTTATCATTCCGAGCCATCTTAGGGCTCGGACGTGTATGAGAAAATGGATGAGATGAAGGATCACTTTCTTGACCTGCGCAAGGAATTGAAGACATTAAGAGGAAAGGATATTTTGGGAAGAGTGTTGCTGAATTATGTCTGGTGCCAAATGTGAAGATTTCGGTGAAGTTCAAAGTGTCTGACTTTGAAAAATACAGAGGGAACACATGTCCGCTCAGTCATTTGGTGATGTATGCCCGCAAAATGTCTACCCAAAAATACAACGAGCAACTGTTAAATCACTACTTCCAAGACAATCTGACTGGTGCAACGCTCAGGTGGTACATGGGTTTGGATAATGCGAGTGTCCGCACGTTTAACAATTTGGGAGAAGCTTTTGTCAAACAGTATAAATATAACATGGATATGGCGCCTGATAGAGACCAGTTGAGGTCTACGTCTTAGAAAGATAAGGAGACATTCAAAGAATATGCACAAAGATGGAGAGATTAGCTACTCGGATCATTCCTCCTTTTGAAGACCCTGAGTTCATTTTACTATGAACATATGATCGCCAGTGCCCCTAGTAACTTTACCAAAATGGTAAATATGGGGATAAGGCTTTAAGAAGGTATCCGAGAAGGACGATTGTCAAAAGAGGAGGCATCATCGAGTAAGAGATATGGAAGAAGTTTCAGGAAGAAGAAAGACAACAAAGCCAACGCAATTTCCAGTGGGAGGCAGAGGAGGCCTCAGATCAGAAGAAATCAACCACCCCGTCAACACCATCATCAAGTATCCTCCGTAATGCCTGTAGTTTCCGTAAGCCAATCAACACCAATTCAACAACAATGGCATCAACAACAACAACCACATCAACGAACAAACACCTACAACAACAACAATACCAAGAATAATCAACAACAAACTTTCAAGAGGAAGAAGGTCTCTTTCGACCCGATTCCGATGACATATGCAGAGCTTTATCCTTCTTTGGTTCTCAAGAACCTACTCCAACGTAAGAATCCACCACAAATTGTTGAACCACTTCCATGGTGGAACAAGCCTGAACTCCGTTGTGCTTTTCATCAAGGAGCACCCGTTTCATCAAAAGATCTTTGGTGATGATGCATAAGGACATTTACTTGGTGACTGATTGTGAGCATGACCATGATGGTTGTGCTATCTGTAGTGTCAACCCGAGGGTTTGTATGGTAGTGAAAAGAGACATCCAGCGGTTGATGGATGAAGGTATGACTCAAATTGTTCAATCCCGTCATGTAGATGAAGATGTGACTGTTATAGTGCCCGTTTTCAAGAATACAGAAAGAGTAGTCATTCAGTACGACAACAATAATAGTAACAACATCAGTTAGAGTTCGGTATCGCCGTCGGTCATACGGTTAGCGGGTCCAGTCCCGTACTCATTTGATAAGGCTATTCCATATCAGTATAATGCAACTATGGTGAAAGATGGTCAAGAGGTTCCATTGCCTACAACCAGTTCTGTCGTGAGCATTACTGATGTTACTAAGGTGACCCGTAGCGGTTGAGTGTTTGGGCCGGTGTTCCCAAAAGATAAGGAAGAATCAATTATCATTAAGAAGGTGGAAGTACCTGCAGTAGATCTAACTAGTGCTTCAAAGTGTCAGTCTGGTGAATCCAATATTTGAAGGCTAATGATGATGATGAGGTACTCCATTTGATCAAGAAAAGTGAGTTTATTATGGTGGAGCAACTGCTCCAAACCCCCTCAAAGATTTTAGTACTGTCTCTGCTCATGAACTCAGAAGCGCACAAAGAAGCATTGAAAAAAGTTCTAGAGCAAGCGTTTGTAGAACGTGATATTACGGTGGATCACTTTGATCATATAGTAGCTAACATTACTTTTCGCAACAATCTCAGCTTTTGTGATAAAGAACTCCTTCAGGAGGATAAGAAGTATAATTTGGCTCTACATGTCTCTATGAATTGCAAGTATGATGCCTTATCCAATGTACTTGTTGACACCGAATCATCGTTGAATGTGCTGCCGAAGTTAACTCTTTCAAAGTTGTCATATCAAGGAGTGCCTATGATGTATAGCGGTGTAATCGTCAAAATATTTGATGGTTCATGCAAAACGGTGATATGCGAAGTGGATCTTCCAGTGAAGATAGGTCCGAGTGACATCCAAATTACTTTCCAAGTAATGGATATCCACCTGGCCTATAGTTGTCTATTGGGAAGGCCATTGATCCATGAGGCAGGAGTTGTTACCTCCACATTACATCAGAAGCTCAAATTTGTGAAGAATGGAAAGCTTGTTATTGTTGGTGGGGAAAATGCGTTGTTGGTTAGCCACCTGTCATCTTTCTTTTATGTTGAAGCTGAGGATGAAGTTGGAACTCCGTTCCAAGCCTTATCTATTGCTGCTGAAAAGAGAGTTGGGGCACCTATGTCGTCATTGAAAGATGCAAGGAAGATTGTTGAAGAAGGTAATGTTGATCAGTGAGAGCGCATGGTAGAGGTCTTCGACAACAAAGGTAGAACCGATATGGGCTTTCAACAAGGTTTATTAACTGCTAGATCAAAGGATATGCAACTTAGCTTCCGTAGCGGAGGGTTCGTTCATGGAAATGAACAACACTTAGCTGTTGTGCAAGAGGATGACGAAGAGGAAGACTGCACCAATTTTATGACGCAAGGAAAGGCCTGCAACAATTGGACTGCTGTTGACTTTCCTATTATTTTGCATCAATCTAAGTAATTTCTTTTATTTGTTTTAAAAAAATCCTTTTCTTATGCCTAAGGGGGAAGTGAACATTGTTAGGAATTTCAAATTTGATCATCAATAAAATTAATTCTATTCATCCACATCTATGATGTTTTGTTTTACTTTTTGCTTTATTCTGAAAATGGTAATCACAAAAAACATAAATAAACAATATAATTGTCCATCTGCATGATGGTTGGTCAAAAATTCACTTAACTAAAATCAAAATATCAAATCGTTATATAGGTTGGTTCCTAACCCCATTGAATAAAATGATCCTTCTCCTTCTCCAAATTTTGAATTCCCTGTGTTTGAGGCCGAGGGGGAAAGTGATGAAGAAGTAAGTGATGAATTGTCTCGTCTTCTTGAGCATGAAGAAAAAACCATTCAGCCATTTGAAGAGCAGATTGAGTTAGTCAACTTGGGTTCCGAGGATGATGTGAAGGAAGTCAATATTGGGTCTCGACTTTGTCCCGATGCGAAGAAGGGGTTGGTTGATCTTCTTCGAGAGTATTTATATGTGTTTGCTTGGTCCTATCAAGACATGTCTGGTTAGGATTCTGAGATTGTGGAGCATAGATTGTCGTTGAAGCCAGAATGCCCGCTAGTCAAGCAGAAGTTGAGAAGAACACATCCTGATATGGCAGTGAATCAAAGAAGAAATGCAGAAGCAAATTGATGTCTGTTTCCTTGTGACCGTTGAATATCCGCAATGAGTGGCCAATATTGTGCATGTGCCAAAGAAAGATGGAAAAGTACGCATGTGTTTCGATTATAGAGATTTGAATAAAGCCAGTTCGAAAGATGATTTCCCTTTGCCGCACATTGATATGTTGGTAGACAATACTGCTAAATTCAAAGTCTTTTCATTTATGGATGGATTTTCCGGATATAATCAGATCAAGATGGAACCCGAAGATATGGAGAAGACCATATTCATTACACCTTGGGGAACATTCTGTTATAGAGTGATGCCTTTCGGTTTAAAGAATGCTGGTGCAACTTACCAAAGAGCAATGACTACTCTTTTTCATGTTATGATGCATAAAGAGATTGAAGTTTATAGTGATGATATGGTTGCCAAACCAATTGATGAAGAGGAACATGTTGAGAATTTGTTGAAGCTATTCCAGCATTTGAGGAAGTATAAACTCCGCTTGAATCCCAATAAGTGTACTTTTGGTGTTCGTTCTGGTAAGTTGTTGGGCTTTATTGTAAGCGAGAAGGGTATTGAAGTTGATCATACGAAGGTCAAAGCAATACAAGAGATGCCTGCGCCCGAAACAGAGAGGCAAGTCAGAGATTTTCTCGGCCGCTTGAATTATATCTCAATATTAATTTCACACATGACTGCCACATGTGCGCCTATATTCAAGCTTCTTCGGAAAGATCAGTCTTGTTATTGGACCGAAGACTTCCAGAAAGCTTTTGATAGTATCAAAGAGTATCTTCTTGAACCTCCGATCTTGTCTTCACCTGTTGAAGGAAGACCGTTGATCATGTATTTGACTGTGCTTAAAGATAGTATAGGTTATGTTCTTGGTCAGCAAGATGAAACTAGAAAGAAAGAATTTGCAATTTACTACCTTAGTAAGAAGTTCACCGACTGTGAGACTCAGTATTCTATGCTAGAAAAGACTTGTTGCGCATTGGCTTGGGCTGCTAAGCGTCTGCGTCAATATATGTTGAATCATACCACTTGGTTGATATCCAAAATGGATCCAATCAAGTATATATTTGAGAAGCCTGCTTTACTTGGGAGGATTTCCCGTTGTTAGATGTTATTATCAGAGTATGATATTGAATGTCGATCTCAGAAATCGATCAAAGGTAGTATCTTGGCTGACCATTTGGCTCACCAACCAATTGAAGATTATTAATCAGTGCAATATGACTTTCCTGATGAAGAGATCTTGTACTTGAAAATGAAAGAATGTGATTAGCCATTGCTTGAAGAAGGGCCAAAATCTGGTTCCCGTTGGGGCATGGTATTTGATGGAGTTGTTAATCAATATGGTAATGGCATTGGGGCAGTGATTATTACTCCTCAAGGCACACATTTTCCCTTTACGGCTAGATTGACTTTCAAGTTTACAAATAATATGATAGAATATCAAGTTTGCATTATGGGGCTCGAAGAGGCCATTGATCTCAGAATCAAGCATTTAGATGTATTTAGAGATTTAGCTTTGGTTGTGAATTAGATCAAAGGTGAATGGGAGATGAATCAACCCGGTTTGATACCGTATAGAGATTACGCAAGGAGGATTTCAACTTTCTTTACCAAGGTTGAGTTTCATCATATTCCTCGAGATGAGAACCGGATGGCAGATGCTCTTGCAACATTGGCATCAATGATTGTAGTGAAGTATTGGAATGAAGTTCCTAATTTGAATGTGATGCGTCTTGATAGGCGAGCTCATGTGTTTGCTGTTGAAGAGATCAAAGACGGAAAGTCGTGGTATTATGTCATCAAGTGTTTCCTCCAAAGTCAGATTTACCCGTCTGGGGCATCTGTGAGAGATAAGAAGACTTTGAGAAGATTAGCCGAAAACTTCTACCTAAATGGTGATGTGTTGTACAAGAGAAACTTCGATATGGTTTTGCTCAGATGCGTGGATAGACACGAAGCATACTTATTGATGACTGAAGTCCATGTAAGTTCCTTTGGCACTCATTCCAATGGACATGCAATGGAGAAGAGGATGTTGTGAGCAGGTTACTATTGGATGACAATGGAATTGTTGCAAGTTTTTGAGGAAATGCCACAAGTGTCAAATACATGCAGATAAGATTCATGTTCCTCCGACACTTTTGAATGTCATTTCCTCCCCATGGCCCTTCTCCATGCGGGGACTTGATATGATTGGCATGATTGAGCCAAAAGCTTTGAATGGACATCGTTTCATTTTGGTGGCAATTGACTACTTCACAAAGTGGGTTAAAGTGGCGTCATATGCGAATGTGACCAAGCAACTTTTTGTAAGGTTTATAAAGAATCATATCATATGTCGTTATGGTGTGCCAAGAAAGATCATCACTAATAATGGATTGAACTTGAACAATAATATGGTGGAAGCTCTTTCTAAAGACTTCAAGATTTCATATCATAATTCTTCTGCCTACAGACCCAAGATGAATGGGGTTGTTGAAGCTACGAATAAGAACATCAAGAAGATTATTCAGAAGATGGTTGTTTAATATAAGGATTGGCATGAGATGCTCCCTTTTTCTTTGCATGGGTATCGTACATCCATCCGCACTTCAATAGGGGAAACTGATCCGCTGTCGAGCGCGGATCAGAAACGAGTATTTTTGACAAAACATAGTTAGCGACAAATTGACTCAGATTATCGTTCTCACAAGGATTCTTGAATGAATTAACCAATGATAGTAACAATTAATGGGGTTTTGGTTGGTTTAGGATTCAATAAAAAAATAGATTAAAATAAGTGATTATTTAAATAAGTTGTAGCAACAATTTACTGATTCGGTCTTTGCCTATCATCGACTATCGTAATTCCAACCGCAGATTAACTATTCCTATTCGATTATAATATCAACTGACAAACACAATTGATAGTATAAGTTGTATGTTCCTATTATCCGAATTAAGCAAACGGGATTAAGTTTCCTGAATTAAGCAAACATGAATTAAACGGACTCGATAACGAATTAAGCAAACGAAATCGTGACTATAGTTAGGATCACACAATCAATCAGATTAAGTCAATATAGCATATGTAAATCCGATTAAGCAAACAAAATACATATATTAATATTGAAAGGAATAAAAAACCTGAATAAGAATTACTAAAATCTCAAGGTATCGGAACCCGAATATAGCAAATTATTTGGATCGATTAGTTCTTCATGGGAATTCTTGCTAAAGCTTTCAAGTATTTCGTGAATAGTGAATTATCCTCATGTTATGCAGCTACTAGGTATATGGAAAACAAGGAATTTGGTTTACAACCCAACTGGATCGAAAACATAACTCAAGCCCAAAACTAATGACCCAAAACTTAAATAAAACTAATGCTACAACTTCAACGAATTTTCAGGACCTGCTACACTCTGATTCAGCTCTTGACTTCTGAACAAAAGTTGTGGATCTTTTTCTTAGCTTTCCATCAAATGGTAGCACGTCTCATTCTGATACTCCTAGCTCAAGATATGATTTTTCTCGCGAAAGCTGCTAATGCTGAAAATTAAATACGAAAATTAAATAAGTGCAAAAATAACATAAATTATGAAAACACATTAAAACATAAAAATAATCAAAGCAAACCGAAGAAATGCTTAAGTATAAATATGAAAGAACGTGCATCAAAATGCACTGATCAAATTCCCCCACACTTGAACTTTTGCACTCCGAGCAAAACGAAAAACAAAACAAAACACAGACACATCAACGGTTACTCATTCTAGGCTACAAGTCATCTTCGGTTAAGTTTGCTTCGATAGGTACTAATCTTGCACACTAAGGACATTGTAAGAATACTAATCCATAATTATGCAAACATAAACCTCTTAAATACACAAATCAACTCGAATCATGTTATTATGTTAAAGCCTAACATACTCATCCTTCTTTTTGCTCTTTTTCATTCAGACGTAATCACATTTAGCCGGTTATCTCCACACACTCATAGCAAGGCGAACGGTTAGTGACTCTGGTCCTTTTCTGCACGGGGTTCTAGTACTTAAGTGGCATAACCCTTTGCTTACTCAATTGTAGTTGCGGGAGATCGGACCGTAATCCGCCCTACCAAGTTCAGCACCAGAAACCGCTGAACCAACTACAAAAGAGTCTTATTTCCAACTTTTTTTTAAGGTTCCACAACCGTTGGGTTAAGTGACCGGGTGAGGGTCACAAAACTTAGAAGGTGCATTCCTTTATTTTTTTTCTCTTTTATTTTCTTTTTCGGAACACTCACTTATATTCATCGGCTTCCCTGCGTAGAATGTGTGTGAGATGGTGCTGACTGCTGAAATAAACTACTCAAGAACTGTTAGAAAATGAGAATTTAAGGCTATGTCATAATAAAAATTCAACTCAATTTCCATATGCAGGAGACTTACGGTGTTAAAACAATACCGATCTTGTGAATTTTTCCCAAGTCTCCGCAAACTCGACCTCAAATTATTCTATAGCCTAAAACTTTCAACAAAAATGCAATTTTTTTTAGAAAGAAAACAAAAACAAAACAAAACAAAGAACAAAAACAAAGAAAATAAAGTATTCCCTCCCCCACACTTAAAATATGCACTGTCCTCAATGAAAGAAACAAACATAAAATAAGAGAGAGAAGAGAGAGGAAAGAACACACCCGAGTAGTCAAGGAGGATAGGTGATCACATAAGGAGCCTTTCTCAAAGAGATATATTCTACATTTTCTTTTTCTAAAGTGGGGCTGTCATGGAATAGCTTTGGGTAATGTCCATTGAACTTGAAATTTTTCTTAGTATCTTCGCCTTTTATTCCAGGATCAAAGAATCTTCTAAAAGTAAAAGTGTCAAATGGACACGTGAAGGTGATCTGATCTGGAATGTCAGCCAATGTCCAACCAAATGCCTTTTTATGCTTCCTTAAAACCTGCAAAAGCTTATTTTCTTGATAGAAATCAAGGTTAGAAGAAATTATAGCCGGTAGTTTTTCATTCATCTCTAAATAAGCATATTTCATGTTTTCAGGAAGTTGCTTCAGCTCGAGGGAAGGTGGCTGCTCAATAGAAGGAGTGTTTGGGGCAGCCGTGATGTCAAGAGCTTTATCTACATGAACAACTTTATTTGCAACCTCATCTGCAATAAGAATATCAACTTGCAAGACAGCCTCAATTTCAGCACAAACAACATAAACGTTAGTGTCAGTACAATCAAAACATGAATAAATATCAACAAAACCAGAGAGACATGGAAAATCAAGAGAAAATAATTCCGAACAAGTGTCATAAACCGACTCAGATATCAATTCAATATGAAAAACAGAATGCTCCTCCAAGGGATGTTTCATGGCATCGAAAATGTTAAATTTTGTGACAATGTCACCAAATTCCATGAACATGGTTCCATCGTCAACATCAATTTTTGTCTTGGCCGTTTTCATGAACGGTCTGCCTAAAATGATGGGAGCTCTTCTTGTCTTGGTTTCTCCTTCCATGTCTAGAATATAGAAATCAGCAGGAAAAAACAAATTGTTAACTTGAACAAGAACATCTTCCACTACGTCAGTCGGGCGTGCATTGCTCCTGTTTGCCAGTTGGACGATCAAACTTGTATTCTACAAAGGACCAAGATTAAGGTTATTATAAATAGAAGTAGGCATAACATTAATGCCCGCTCCCAAATCAAGCATGCAATTCTCGAATTTACTATCCCCGATGGTACAAGGGAGAGTAAAAGTTCCCGGATCCTTCTGCTTTTGTGGTAAGAGCTGAGTGATGGCTGAAACATTTTTCTCACCTGTAACTTTTTCAGATGCAGGCTCTGGCTGAATAAAAGCAGAAATATTTCTTCCCAAGTTAACTCTCTCACTTCCTTTAATCCTCCTCTTATTTGTACACAAATCCTTCAGAAACTTTGCATACTTAGGAACCTGTTTAATTACATCAAGAAGCGGAATATTTACCGCAACTTTTCTAAAAACATCCAATATCTCTCTTTCCTTGTCTCCCTCCTCAATTCTTTTATTTTTCAGAACTCTATGTGGGAAGGGGACTGGTGGCACATACTCCTTTTCTTTAATTTTTTCAGATGAAACATGTTTAGATGGAGTAGGTTCAGGTTCAGATGTTACCTCAAATTTTTTTTTTCCAGGGGCTGTTTCTGTAACCTTTCCAAATCTTAACGAAATTGCACTCACATTAGCATTAGAATCCTTTGAATTGACACCTGTTTGGGTTGGAAGCTGGTTCGACCCTTGGGCTTGCATGTTATTTATTTGAGTAGCAAGTTGTCCCATTTGCATGTTCAAAGTCTGAATGCTAGAATCGGTCCTTTGTTGGAATCGGAGATTGTTGGCGGCCACTTGTTTGACAAGATCTTCTAAGGATGGTCCGGAAGGTGCAGGGGCAGCCACTTGAGGTGGGTTCTGTTGTAGGTTTCCATATCGAAGGTTGGGATGGTTCCTCCAATTGGGATGGTATTTGTTGGTGGACAGGTCAGGAGTACTATTGTACCTGTTTTGATTGTAAAGGTTGGGTGCATAAGCTTGAGGCAACTGAGTGACCGAATCATCTTGAAGAATATGACATGTGTCAGTTGGATGTTCAGTAGAAGTACAAATACCACACAACTTTGTTATTTGAGGTTTACTCACTCCCATTTGTTTCACTAAAGAAGTAAGCTCATCAATTCTGGTTTCTAAAGCCTTATCGGAAGAGGAAACTTGAATGTCATTCACACCTTTTGTTTGGACCATAGAATTATTTCTGGTTGTGAATTGTTGGGAGTTGAGTGACATGTTCTCAATCAGGGCTTTGGCAGCAGCTGGAGTTTTATCGACTAATGCTCCACCACTAGCAGCATCAAGAATGTTCCTGTCCATCAGTAACAACCCCTCATAAAAGTATTGGATGAGGAGTTGCTCAATGATCTGGTGTTGAGGGCA
Source organism: Lathyrus oleraceus (assembly GCF_024323335.1). Lineage (NCBI taxonomy): Eukaryota > Viridiplantae > Streptophyta > Magnoliopsida > Fabales > Fabaceae > Lathyrus > Lathyrus oleraceus. The sequence goes on from NC_066584.1 coordinate 230,395,416, forward strand.
GCTAGATACCAAGTGCTTGAATCTCTCCCAATACTCAGCAAGTGACTCATTATCCTGTCTAATATCACAAATCTCTTTTCTGATCGAGGCTGCTCTGGAGGCAGGGAAGTATCTCTCTAAGAACACTCTTTTTAGAGCATTCCAGCTTGTGATCGAATTTGGCTCAAGATAATATATCCAATCCTTTGCTGCACCCTGCAATAAAAAAGGAAAAGCTCGAAGTTTGATATGGTCTTCCGTTATTCCTTTAGGCCTCAACGGTGTAGAGCACACAACCTGGAATTCTTCGAGATGTTTATGTGGATTCTCACCTGCAAGACCATTAAACTTTGGCAACAAGTGTATCAAACCAGATTTTAGTTCAAAAGGAGTGTCAGCTTCAGGATATTCAATACACATGCCATTATAATCCATATCAGGGGCAGTTAACTACCTTAAAGTTCTTTGGTCAGCCATAGTAAAAAACAAACATAATGAAGGAAAAGGATTAAAATAAATTTAGAAAAATAAACTAACACCGAAATTAATCTAATGACGTTAATTAAGAATTTTGAGAATCTATGGGGCCAATTTGATCAGCTATCGCGCGCGGATCAAGAACGAGTATTTTTGACAAAACGTAGTTAGCGACAAATTGACTCGGATTATCGTTCTCACAAGGATTCTTGAATGAATTAACCAATGATAGTAACAATTAATGGGGTTTTGGTTGGTTTAGGATTCAATAAAAAAATAGATTAAAATAAGTGATTATTGAAATAAGTTGTAGCAACAATTTACTGATTCGGTCTTTGCCTATCATCGACTATCGTAATTCCAACCGCAGATTAACTATTCCTATTCGATTATAATATCAACTGACAAGCGCAATTGATAGTATAAGTTGTATGTTCCTATTATCCGAATTAAGCAAACGGGATTAAGTTTCATGAATTAAGCAAAAATGAATTAAACAGACTCGATAACGAATTAAGCAAACGAAATCGTGACTATAGTTAGGATCACACAATCCATCGGATTAAATCAATATAGCATATGTAAATCCGATTAAGCAAACAAAATACATATATTAATATTGAAAGGAATAAAAAACCTGAATAAGAATGACTCAAATCTCAAGGTATCGGAACCCGAATACAGCAAATTGTTTGGATCGATTAGTTCTTAATGAGAATTCTTGCCAAAGCTTTCAAGTATTTCGTGAATAGTGAATTATCCTCATGTTATGCAGCTACTAGGTATATGGAAAACAAGGAATTTGGTTTACAACCCAACTGGATCGAAAACATAACTCAAGCCCAAAACTAATGACCCAAAACATAAATAAAACTAATGCTGCAACTTCAACGAATTTTCTGGCCCTGCTACAATCTGATTCAGCTCTCGACTTCTGAACGAAAGTTGTAGATCTTTTTCTTAGCTTTCCATCAACTGGTAGCACGTCTCATACCGATACTCCTAGCTCAAGATATGATTTTTCTCGCGAAAGCTGCTAATGCTGAAAATTAAATACGAAAATTAAATAAGTGCAAAAATAACATAAATTATGAAAACACATTAAAATATAAAAATAATCAAAGCAAACTGAAGAAATGCTTAAGTACAAACATGAAAGAACGTGTATCAAAATGCACTGATTAGAAACCCATTTCTCTCTAGTATATGGTATGGAAGCAGTGCTCCCTGTAGAGGTCAAGATTCCTTCATTGCGTGTGCTCATGGAAGCCAAGTTGACTGAGGCTGAATGGTGTCAAACTAGGTTTGATTAGTTGAATTTAATAAAAGAGAAGAGGCTAACTGCCATGTGCCATGGTCAGTTATATCAGCAAAGGATGAAGAGAGCTTTTGATAAGAAGCTCAGACCTCAGGTATTCAAAAAAGGTGACCTTGTGCTCAAGAAGATTTTATCGTTTAAACCAGATTCTAGGGGGAAATGGACTCCTATTTATGAAGGTCCATGTGTTGTTAAGAGAGCTTTTTCAAGCGGTGCATTGATTCTTACAACTATGGATGGTGAAGAGTTCACTCGTCCTGTGAACGCAGATGCAATCAAGAAATACTTCGCCTAAAAACAAAAGAAAAACTCACTAAGTTGAAAACCCGAAAGGGCAACTTAGGCAAAAATTAGCGTCTCGGTGGATTGAAAACCCGAAAGGGCGATCCAAGCAAAAATTAGAGACACGAAATAGAAAGAATTCTCCCGATAAGTTGAATACCCCATCCTGGGAAAACTTATGCAAAAATTAGGGATTATGGAAAGTAAATGTGTTCTGCTGATCTTCAAATTTTGGAGAAACTTTGTTGAGCACAAGGGTTGACGTCAATTCATCATCCCCAGTAGCGGCCAAAAGCACAGTGGATACCAAGAGTTGTTGGAAGGATTAGTGATCATTTGTATTCAATGTAACCCTTTTCCATGTAAATTACCATTTTCAACTTTCTAAATATATATGGAGTCTTGTCATTTACAGACTACCACTCTATTAAATAAAGTTAAGCTTTTATCCAATTGTTCCACTCTTATTTACTTCAGCCAAATAGTTTTAAATTTTATTATGATCATTTTTAAATTTAATTTTTTTAATCAAAATCATTTTCTTAAACATATAAAAGTAATTTTAAAGCAATTAAAGAGAAATATCATTAATGGTTCCCCCGAGCAGTTAACCCTTCAATCATCCCCAACCAATTTGGTTGATTCGTTCCCCAACGGAGTTTGTATATTCCTCAGTAGGATTGATGTTGGTTTTGATCTCCAGTAGAGTAAAATTGGTTCCTCAGTAGATTGCATTGGTTTCTCCCCCAGTCACCATCCAGCTCAATCCCCAGTCTGAGTTTCCTCGTGGTTCCTGAGCAGGTATTTGCGTTTATCTTCTGTACGATTGTCTCCCATTCAATATGGTGTTCCCCTCAGACTCGATAATGTTTCCTTTCCTCAGCAAATTTATTCCTTCCCCAACTAGGGTTGAACCTTTGGGATCTTGATCTCTTTGCGCCGGGATTTGTTCCCCTCTTTTGTGGATTGACCGAGGATTGTATCGATGATTCAAATCTTTGCGACACCTTTGTATCCTTTGCGATCGTTTTGTCAGCATAATCATGATATATACATATGCATATACATATACACTCATATAATTTCATAATTGCATGATTGTATCATCATATTGATTGATTCATTGTTTGAGACTCTTATTCTCTGTTATGGCGGTACTTTATCCCCATACAAATCTAGCGTCTATCCTCCTCAATAGTAGAGTTTCATCCCCTTAAGCAGAGAGACTTTAACCTTTCTCCTTTCCCCATTGAGTTATTTCCTCGTGGAAGATTTTTGTTTTAGTTTCCTCTCTAGTGGATTATCTGGATGGAATCACTCCCCTTGAGTTATATCCTCATTGGTTTGAGTCTTGATTGACCGTTTCTTTCTAGTTCTCACCTAGATAGGTGCTTTGGGTCCCCTAAAGGTTTATTACCTAGTAACTGGTAATATTCTTCTTTGTTTGCATTTTGTTACTTCTTGCCCAATACCCGACAATGGTACCCCTGTTTTCCCCATCAGGAGAGTCCCTAGTGGATGCATTCTTTTCTCGGAAGAATATCCTTGATATGTTTATCCTAACCGATGACGGATATTTTCTTTCCCTGTCTGAGTTTATCTTTGATATGTTCATCCTAACCGATGACAGATATTCTCATCTTTGGTATTCTACCCAGTAAAAAGGTAGTTGTAATCCCTATTTTGCTCCTCAGAGAGCTAATCCTTGATATGTTCATCCTAACTGACGATGGGTTTCCTTCTTTTTACAGTCTTCTACCTAGTAACCGGTAGTTGTAAATCCTGTTTTTCTTTCCCCTTTGCTGAGTTTATCCTTGATATGTTCATCCTAATCGATGACGGGCTTTCTCTTTGGGGTATTCTATCCAGTAACTGATAGATGTAATTCCTATTTTTCTCCTCAACAAAGTCTATCCTTGATATGTTCATCCTAACCGGTGACGGATTTTCTCTTTGATGGTATTCTATCCAGCATTCGATAGATGTAATTCCTACTTTTTGCTCAGTTGGTTTATCCTTGATATGTTCATCTTAACTGATGACGAATTTTCTTCCCTTATTAGTCTATCTTTTGATATGTTCACCCTAACCGGTGATGTATATTTTCATCTCTGGTCTTCTGCCTAGTAACCGGTAGTTGTAAATCTTATTTTCTGCAGTTTTCCCCGGCAAGGCTATTCTTACCCAATAACCGGTAATGAATACTCCCTCATGTGGTTCTCAACGAGTCATCCTTGATATATTAATCCTAATTGATGACGGATGTCCTCTCTGTCAGATCTTTATTATCTCCTTAACTAGTAACAGGTAGTGGATAATATATTTTTGCTCCTCCTGTGTTGAAGTTTATTCCTTCCCTAGTTGAGTTGAGTGCACATTTCCTTAGTGAAATCGTTTTTCCTGCATGATTCAAGTATGTCAATTTCATCCTGATCTACCTGTATCCCCTTGCAGATGTTTTGTTTCCTTGGCCGAGTCTTTCCATTTTTTATGGAATTCCTCTGAGTCCCCTAGTAATTTTAAGTCGTAGCATGGCCTACGCATAATCCTTTTCCCCCCTTAGAGTCTCTTTCTCCCCAGTGAGTTTTTCCTTATGGAAAGCATTATGCTCTTGCGAATATTCAGTCTCTCTGACTTCTTTTCCTTTGTGGAAACATTTCCCCCACAGAGAATTCTCTTTTACATTCATATCATATGCATCATGAGGTCTCTTAGGGACCAAAATTTGTTTCTATGTTGTTATTTAAGCCCATTCTATTGAGTCGATATGAATATTTTAACCTTCAGCTCCTCAGTTAGAATTTCCTTAAATAGGGGCAGCTGTAAGACCCCAATTTTGACCCTAAGATCCCTTCTGCAAATTCCATCATATGCATTAGCATTGGGATCACACCTTGGCATTCTCCTTACCACTCTTTCATTGGGTTTGTTTTGGGAGAGATTGCCAAGCACTATGTGATTATATCATACTTGTATATTATCATTTTACTAACCAAAATACCAAAAATATGTCTTTGCATTTTCCTAACTCTTTTGTAGGTAGGGCATGATCCCCATTGGTCTAGCAAGCTCGTATTTAGGGTTTAAGACCCTCATGGCTAAAATCACAATAAAGGATTGATCCACAATGTATAAAAGCATCATATATTAGTCCTAATAATCTATACATGTTATAGTGAGCAAGCATTGTTCAAGAGTTTGGAGGGGATTTACCTTGGAAACCCTAGTTTGACTAGGTATCTTGAGTAACTTCTCCAACAAGCTATCTAACCCACTGATCAAATTTCTCAAAGGACACTTAAAAATTCATCATCTTATGCATATATGATCTACCATGAGCCTAGAAAGTCAAGAGAATTGAAGGTTATCAAGTTGGTTGATGGTGGTTGGCCAGATGAATTCATCTGATCAAAACTGGGTCTCCCTATACCCTATCTCCTACAATTTTCACCATATGAAAAAGATTCCAAATGCAAAGTTACTCTAAATGACATTCCAAATAACTTTAATGTGTTATTCTAGATCTAATTTTGCTTGGAATGTCATTTTCTATGTTGAAACATTATAGGTCATTTTGTCTAAACCCTAATTTGAAAGTCAACATCCCAAGGCCATAACTTGCTCAATTTTTATGATATGAAAGATTTCCATGTTGCACAATAAAATTCAAGGTATCTACATAAACTTTGATGTTTGGAGTGAGAGCTAATTAAACTTTTATGAGCATATGATATGAGGATACATTATAGGTCATTTTTGCTATATACCATTGAACAAGTGATTTTCCTCAACTTCAAAAATGCATAACTCTATCATTCTAAATCCAAATGACAGGAAATTGGTGACCATTTTGAAGTTTTTCCCCTTGATTTAACCTTTCCAAAGAACCATATTTCATGCATTTTGGAAGAGGTTTGCTAGGGCTGCACATGGTCTTAACAGGTTTGCATCAAGTGAAAAAATCAAATGTCCAAAACTCCATTTCACTTTGCCTTGCCATTCAAGCATGATTTGAACTTCAGTACAGTTGCAATTGGATCATAATGGATTACTTAATGGGCCTGTACACGCCCATGCAAGCTTGTGCATGACATTTCCATTTTTAGCAATTTTTCAAGTGTGCAATTATCAATCCAAAATGCTATAAATACAAGCCCTCTGAGCTCATTTCAAACACCCTCACCTTTCAAAGGAAAACCTGAGAATTTTCAACTTGAAAATTGAGTTTGAATCTCACTGTTTGGAGATTCAAAAACTCTAGGATCCAAAGCTTTATACCATTGCGAAACCACTTCTGCAAGCTCCTCGAGTGTGATAAAGTCAAATTTGAAGCAAGCAAGATCCATTTCTACACAACATGGAAGGTAATTTTCATAAATCTTATTCTCTATGATTTTCACTCAATTCTCATCAATTCTCTTGGATCTTTTGTTGTCTGAAGTCCTACCAATATAGGCAAGAAGATTGAGTTGCTTTGAGGTCAAATCGAAGCAACTCAGTTGACACACCTCAAAATTCAACTCCTCATAGCTTTCTATAAATTTGGAGTTAGTTGGAATTGAGGCCAGATTCGTGCTTTATGCCATTTTCTCTTTCAGATCATGTCCTCTTTTTTCATTTTCTTGACGGTGATGAGTGAACTAGTCCGATGGACCTCGCTTGAGAAGGTGACCAGAGATCCCGCACCGGTGATGTACTAGATAGGTTCTGAGCCATTGATCTCATTTGATATGTTTTAATCATGAGCACCCAAAGTAATTACCACGCGTGTGGAACATTTGACCAGGGGTATGGTGGAACGCGCTCTCATGACCACTTGACCTACCATCTCAATTAATGAGGGAGATCAAGTGGTCCACATTTTTTTGATTTTTTTATTTTTATTTTATTTCATTTGGTTTTCATTAATTCATATTAATTTTAATATTGATCCAAAAAATATGAGAGTTTCACAAAAAAAAATTAAATAAATTCTTCTTTCATATTCTGAATTAAAATTATTTTTTGGATCATTATTAATATTTTTCATGAATTAATTGATTTTGTGAATATTTTTAATTGTTTAAAAATACTTTTAAGTCTCCAAAAATTCTAAAAAATTTTCTCCAAGGTCCTCTGACCTTGTTTGACCTATGATAAATCTCATGCCCATTTCATTGGTGTTTTGATGAGATTTTAGGAATTTGACAAACCATATTTAATTCAATGCATTATTTTTAGTATTTTTTAAATTGAATAAATGCCAAATAATTTTGTTGAGATATCTTGATGATTTGTATGAGTTTGACTTGTGTTGTTGGGCCTTGGTCAAGGTTTATTTGACTTTGCTAGGTTAAGATCATTGGATTTAGGGGATTGATGGAATGTATATTTCATCTCCCAAAATGAATGAATGATCTTAATTTGGTAGAAGTCCTTCGTTGACCAATTTGGGTTTTGAGTTATTCCCCTCCCTCTTCATATAATTCCCCTTCTTTAAGCATACATTCCATTTGGCTTATGATATCTCAAAGTCCTAAGGCTAGTTGATTGAAAAATCAACATAAGTATGGATGAAATTAGGCAATCTCTTTTGCATATTTTTGTGTGTGTGGTATGGTTCATGAGCATAGTCCATTATACTATGTCCCTAACATGCATTAACACCAAAATTCTATTGCCCGGCCTCAGAAAGTTGTGACTTTTACATAAGTCCAATTACGATTGCTTAGCATAATGCTAAATTTTTCACACAAAAGGCATATCATTCTAGTTAGTGAGATTGTAAGTCTCCCCTTTTTCATGGTATTGTGTAGAAACTTGGCATATTTTCCTTCCTTTAGAAGATGTCTTGGTTCAAGGATCCATGCATGTGATAAGTGGGTTGAGTGTTCTCCAAAGAATGACTTAAAATGAAAAGAAAAATCAAAAACAATACTAACTTCTAATTCATAAACCACTAACATTTAATTTCAGGTCATTTACTTTTAATGCACTTTAATTTTTAAGCTCTATTAATTTTCCATTATTCATACTATTCTAATTGTTTATATTAATGCCTTTTCACTTTGTCCACTTGGACCATATTGTGTGATATATCTTGTTTGTGTATATTTTGTTTGTTTGTATGGTCTTTGACCATTAATGTACATAATAAGAAACAAAAAACCATAAAAAACGATTGTGTGGACTGTTAGTTTGATCTTGGAAAATTGGACTTAGAATCTAGGCAACATCCCTATGCAAAAGGACTTGGCCAAGGCCAACTTTCATGTAACCAAGTGCTTACAATTTGAAACTTCATCTGATACATCATTGAAGATCCATTTGAGTTCATATGTAACATGATCATTGTGAAGTTGTTATTTTGAACCTGTGACCTGTGGAATCATCTGTTACATGGGCAAATCTGAAGAAGATCATGGAGTGGCTAAAGGTCGGATGTGGATCTATTTATTTGATGCCTTGCTTTTCAAGTTAATATTGTATGCATTGTTTGTTGCTTGATTCAAATATCCAGGGGAACTTAGGGTTTCTATATGGCATTCTTGCCTATTGGATTGCAGCTCATTGGTCAAATCTTTTCAACTCTTAACTTTTAAATTTATGCTTAGGATTAGTATCATCATCTCATCCCTATCTCTTTAATTTCAAAATTTCTCCCTCCTTTTAAAAACTTCTTTGATTGAACTTGTTATTTTCTAAACTTAGACCTTTGCAAATTACAAATTTTGGCCTTATGCCATTGCATTTTCAAACTTCTTTTCTTAAATCAAACTTGTAAATAAACTTAACTATACTTGACTTAAAATTTTCAAAAGACAAAAAGGACTAACTCATTCAAACCATTTTTTTAGGCCCTTGTGCCTTTCAAACCTAATTGTTGTTAAAAGCAATACATCCACTTTGAAATTTGTATTACGAACTACGAGGTTTTGATCCCTCATTTTTATGTTGGTACATAGGCACAAGTCAGAAGGTCTTGTCAAACACAAAAATATAATCAATGAATTCTTTATTCATCCCCCGATTCTATTTGTTTGTAAACATCACTTTGTACAAAATACATATGCACACAAGAAAGGGCTCCCTAGGAGTACCTAGGACACTTTAGGTGCTAACACCTTCCCTCTGTGTAACCAACCCCCTTACCTGTAATCTCTGGCATTTTATTAGTTTTTTATTTAAAAACTTCTTACTTTTGGGTTTTGTACATACTTTTTCCTTTTCCCTTGGAAACAATAAAAGTGTAAGAACAAAAATTGTTCTACAACAGATTCCTTGATTTTGATGATAACAAAGGATGAAACCAAAATGGCACCCTAACGAAAAGTTTCTAAGTGTGCAGGGTTCTAAAGATAGAAGAAATAAATCTGATGATGTCATCAGATGCACAACAAGATCAGATACAAATTATCAAGTATCAGAAGCATCTAAAGTGGAATCTCGTTTCAAGAAGCTCTGACTCTGGACAAAACTGCAAAGTATCAGAAGCATCTGAACATGAAGTAAAGTCTAGAAGCTCTGACTCTGAACAAATGCCTTCTGTAAACTCTGAAATTTATCAGCGCTATCTGAACTCTCAAGAAATAACATCAGAAAGCCAGATCCCAAGATTCTCCAGATACATGAAGACTCTAATCAGATTTGTTAATCATGATGAAGTAACGTTTAAGCCAAGTTAAAGTTCTGCAAATGGATTTCCTCAATTAGAAAGAGACGTTAATCTCCTCTTCCAAGAGAGAAGATACTACTTGTGGTAAGTAGTCACTTCTAAAAGAAAAAGTCTCCTGCAGAAGCTATTTATGGAATGGCGTAATTACATCTCATTATCCACCAGATTCAACTCTATTTCAACACTACTTCAACTCCTATATAAATAGAGAAGAAATCAACTTTCAGTAAGCAAGAAATCAACTAGCCAAAACTATACTGAATTATTTCACGCTCAAGAAAATCATCTTTGCTCTCAAAGAATTTCACTAAGCTTTTGCTTATTAAGTGAAAAATCTGTTCTTAAGTTTGTAATACTTGCTTTCCTAGAAGCACTCTAGATTACATATCTTGTATCTTTTATTTGATTGATTTCCTCAAGTGACTTTGTGTGGTCTGTAGACTTGAGAGGACTAAGAGATTTTCTTCTCTCTTAGGGGTTGTTTGTAATCTTTCAAGATTAGTGGATTAAGTCCTTGTTGAAGGCGAAATCACCTTGGCCGGGTGGACTGGAGTAGCTTTGTGTTATAAGCGAACCAGTATAAAATCATTGTGTGATTTTCATTTTGGAAAAGCGCTTATTTTTCAAACAATTCAAACCCCCCTTTCTTGTTTTTCTCACCTTCAATTGGTATCAGAGCTCCGACTCTGTTATTGATTTTCAAATCAAACACTTAACCGTGTAGAGAGATCCAGTGCGAGAAAAACAAATGGCTCACTCAAATGAAAGAGATTCTTACAATGCTAAACCTCCTGTTTTTGATGGAGAAAAATTTGATTACTGGAAAGACAGAATCGAAAGTTTCTTTCTGGGTTATGATGCTGACCTCTGGGACATTGTCACAGATGGATACAAACCTCCAGTCTCAAATGGAGCTGAAGTTCCCAGAAGCAAAATGTCAGAAGATCAGAAACGTGATTTCAAAAATCACCACAAGGCCAGAACAATACTTCTAAATGCTATATCATACAACGAATACGAAAAGATCACCAACAGAGAGACGGCTAAAGATATACTTGACTCTCTGAAGATGACCCATGAAGGAAACTCCCAAGTCAAGGAGACGAAGGCTCTGGCGCTGATCCAGAAATATGAAGCCTTCAAGATGGAAGATGACGAAGCTATAAAAGCTATGTTTTCCAGATTGCAAACTCTCATTGCAGGTCTTAAAGTGCTAGACAAAGGATACACGACTGCAGATCATGTTAAGAAGATTGTCAGAAGTCTGCCAAAGAAATGGAGACCAACGGTTACTGCTCTGAAGTTATCAAAGGATCTGAACAATATCAGCCTTGAAGAACTTGTTAGTTCTCTCAGAAGCCATGAGATAGAACTAGAGGAGGATGAGCCTCAGAAAAGGAACAAGTCAGTGGCGCTGAAGTCCAGACCTGAAAGACGGAAGTCAGACAGAACCAAAGCCCTTCAAGCAGAAACTGCAGACACTGATGACTCTGAATCTGAAGACTCTGATGATGAAGAAGAACTGTCCCTACTAACCAGAAGAGTTAAGCAACTCTGGAAAAGGAGGAACAACAACAACTTCAGAAGATCAAGACCCAGAGGGGATCGATCAGAGTCAACTTCAAAAGGTAAACCTAACAAAGATATTACCTGTTTTGAATGTAAAGAAACAGGTCATTACAGAAATGAATGCCCCAAGCTGAAGAGAGATAACTCTAAGAAAGAAAGCTTCAAGAAAAATACTTTCAGAACAAAGAAGGGATTAATGGCCACCTGGGACGATAGTGAATCCGAATCATCAGAATCTGACTCTGATGAACAGGCCAACGTAGCTCTTATGGCTACCACATCCAGCAGCTCAGATGAAGAATCTGAAGAGGTATTTTCTGAACTTTCTAGATCTGACTTAGAATCATGTTTATCAGAAACTCTTACCTCTCTTCAGAAATTAAAACAAAAAGTTAAAGACATTAAAGGCCTTCTTAAAGCAAAATCTGAAGTATGTAGTAAACTTGAGACAACAATTCTAGCACGAGAAGATACAATCAGATCTTTAACGTTAGAAAGAGATGGAGCTAGAACAAAAAGCTTAGAATTAGAAAAAGCGTTGTCTCAAGCACCACAAACTTCAAACGAAACTATTTATAAATATGAAGAAGCTTTTCAAAATTTCTGAAGAATGGAATAGATAGGAGTATTATGGCATCCATGATTTATGGAGTAAGTCAGAATAATAAAAGGGGAATTGGGTATGATTCTGAGGAAAATAAAACCTCTACCAGTAACCAGCTTAAATCTCCTTTTTCATATCACTACACACACACACAAGAAAACAAGTTTAAAATGCTAGAAGACCCAAAGTTATGAGAAACTCTGGGAAAACTAATCTAAAAGGACCCAAGAGATTCTGGGTACCGAAAGATAAGATTATCTATGTTGCAGATATCCTATGCAGCAAAGTTCAGACACCAGTCATGGTACCTGGACTCTGGATGCTCGCGACATATGACGGGAAGAAAGTCTATGTTCCAAAGCCTGGAACTTAAAGACGCTGGATTTGTAGGCTTCGGAGGAGATCAGAAAGGAAGGATCAGAGGCTCCGGAACTATTGGTAATGGTACTCTTCCCTCTATATCTGATGTTCTTTATGTAGAAGGATTAATGCATAACTTGTTATCCATAAGTCAATTAAGTGATAACGGTTATGATGTAATCTTTAATCAAAAAACGTGTAAAGCCATTAGTCAGAACGATGGCTCTGTCCTTTTCACAGGCAAGAGGAAAAACAACATTTATAAAATAAATCTTTCTGATTTAAAAGATCAAAATGTTAAATGTTTAATGTCAGTTCACAAAGAGCAATGGGTATGGCATAGACGCTTAGGCCACATTAGCATGAGAAAGCTTTCTCAGCTAACTAAACTTGAGTTAGTCAGAGGCTTACCTAAACTGAAGTTCTCTTCAGATGCTCTGTGTGAAGCTTGTCAGAAAGGAAAGTTTTCAAAAACATCTTTTAAAAAGAAAAATGTTGTTTCTACCTCTAAGCCTCTGGAGCTTCTTCACATTGACTTATTTGGTCCTGTGAAAACAGCATCAGTCAATGGAAAGAAGTATGGACTAGTAATCGTTGATGATTACAGCCGCTGGACATGGGTAAAATTCCTAAAGCACAAGAGTGAGTCTCACTCTGTATTCACCAGTTTCTGTTCTAAAGTGCAAAAAGAATTTGACTCTAAAATTGTTAGAGTCAGAAGTGATCATGGTGGAGAATTTGAAAATAAAGATTTGGAAGAATTATTTGACTCTAATGGAATATCCCATGATTTCTCCTGCCCTAGAACTCCACAACAAAATGGAGTTGTAGAGAGGAAGAATAGGACACTCCAAGAAATGGCCAGAACCATGATCAATGAAACAAATGTAGCAAAGCACTTTTGGGCAGAAGCTGTAAATACAGCGTGTTATATTCAGAATAGAATCTCTATTAGACCTATTCTGGAAAAGACTCCCTATGAACTGTGTAAGGGAAGAAAACCCAACATCTCATATTTTCATCCTTTTGGATGCATTTGCTTTATATTAAATACTAAAGAACATCTGAACAAGTTTGATTCCAAAGCACAGAAAGGTATTATGTTAGGATACTCAGAACGCTCTAAAGGCTACAGAGTATACAACACAGAAACCAAAATTGTGGAGGAATCAATTCATGTTAGATTTGATGATAAGCTTGACCCTGAAAAGTCAAAGCTAGTTGAAAAGTTTGCAGATTTAGAGATCACTCTGGTAGAATCTGAGAAAACTCCAGAAGCAACTGTCACTCCAGACTCTGAAGAAATTAAATCTCCAGAAATTCCAAGGAAAGTTAAAAGTCGTATTAACGTATCTGAAGATTTGATTTTGGGAAACAAAGATGAACCTGTTAGAACCAGATCTACCTTCAGAACTTCTGAAGATATTCCTCTGGGACTAGTGTCTCTGATTGAGCCTACGTCCTGTGATGAAGCTCTTCAAGATAACGATTGGGTGGCAGCTATGCAAGAAGAGTTAGATCAATTCTCCAAGAATGATGTCTGGGATCTCGTTCCTAAACCCAGAGGCACTCATGTCATTGGAACCAGATGGGTTTTCAGAAACAAACTGAACGAGAAAGGAGAAGTTGTCAGAAACAAAGCACGACTGGTAGCTCAAGGTTATAGTCAACAAGAAGGTATTGATTATAATGAAACCTTTGCTCCAGTCGCGAGGTTAGAATCTATTCGTCTTCTTGTATCTTTTGTTATTAATCACTCTATCAAATTATACCAAATGGATGTCAAGAGTGCATTTCTAAATGGTTATATTTCAGAAGAAGTGTATGTAAATCAACCTCCAGGTTTTGAAAATTCAAACTTTCCAGAACATGTTTTCAAACTTAAAAAATCTTTATATGGACTAAAACAAGCCCCCAGAGCTTGGTATGAACGTCTAAGCAATTTTCTTCTGGAACAAAATTTTATCAGAGGGAAAGTTGATTCTACACTCTTCTGTAAAAAACATAAAAATGATCTCATGATATGCCAGATTTATGTTGATGACATTATTTTTGGTTCTGCTAATATCTCTGTTTGCAAAGAATTTTCTAAGTTGATGCAGGCTGAGTTTGAAATGAGTTTGATGCAAGAACTAAAGTTCTTTCTGGGAATTCAAATTAATCAAACTCCAGAAGTCACATACATTCATCAAAGCAAGTACATTAAAGACGTTCTGAAGAAGTTTGATATGTCTGAATGCAACTCTGCAAAAACTCCTATGCACCCAACTTGCATTCTGGAAAAGGAAGAGGTAAGCAAGAAGGTTTGTCAGAAGCTCTATCGAGGTATGATAGGCTCTCTTCTCTATCTGACTGCTACTCGTCCTGATATTCTCTTTAGCGTCTGTCTGTGTGCCAGATTCCAATCAGATCCTAGAGAATCTCATTTAACAGCTGTTAAGAGAATTCTTAAGTATCTGAAAGGAACTTCTAACCTGGGCCTGATGTATGAGAAAACATCAGAGTATAGACTTTCTGGTTACGGTGATGCAGACTATGCAGGAGATAGAATAGAACGAAAAAGCACATCTGGAAATTGCCAGCTTCTGGGAAACAATTTGATCTCCTGGGCTAGCAAAAGACAGTCAACTATCGCTCTATCAACTGCAGAAGCAGAGTATATCTCAGCATCACTGTGCACAACTCAGATGCTCTGGATGAAGCATCAGCTAGAAGATCTTCAGATATTTGAGAGTAACATTCCTATCCTTTGTGATAATACTGCTGCTATTTGTTTGAGTAAGAATCCTATTTTACATTCCAGAGCCAAACACATAGAAATTAAACATCATTTTATTAGAGACTATGTTCAGAAAGGGATAGTAACGCTGAAGTTCATTGATACAGAACATCAATGGGCAGATATCTTTACTAAGCCTCTAGCTGAAGATAGATTTCTTTTCATCTTAGAAAATCTGAACATTAAAAATTGTCCTGAATGAAGTATGGCTCTGAAAAATATAAAATAAGATTCTGATAAAAAACAAATATGATTCTGCCTCTGACTCTGATACTTCTACATTGTTAAGAAGATATCTGAGTTAGAAATCTTCAGAACCAATCTCTTGGTATTCCTGAAGATCAGATACATTAAACACGTGGAGCTCTGAGCGTCAAACCTTAGAACTTCTAGACAGCTGTCAAGAAATCAAAAGGCAGACGTTTGAGTTTTCCTCGAGCAGTGTGCAAACTGTGGGATTAGACATTCATTTATGAGCTGTAATCATTTTCCCCCAAGCGTGCCATTTTGAGTTTTGTGTCTAACGCTTTCTGAGGTGTCGTTTTGCATGTGTTTACTTAGAGTATATAAACACTTTCTCTCACTTTTCACACTTATCACTCTCACTCACTCTAAAACCCTAAACCCTCTCTCGAAGTTTTCTCTGCAACTCTTTCAAATCTTCATCTTCTTCATCTCAATGGATGCTCAACAACAACAACTGTTCAACTACTCACAGCAAATGGAGTCAAGTTCCACCGCTCAAACATCTTCTGTTCCAACTCCAACCGTCACCGGTGTTTCTATAACCCCCGTTTATCAAGAACCTCACATTTTGGACCGTGAACGCCACATTCATCTTGCAACCCCCTTTGAAAGTTTGGATGTACTGTGTGAATCGCTGGTAGATTTTGAAAACTTGAAAAGAAACGGTGTTGATCTTACTGAAGATCTTCGCAAGCAAGGTTGGGAAAACTACTTCAACAGGCTTTATGGTCCCATTTACCCTCTTCTTGTCAAAGAATTCTGGAGACATGCAGATGCAGATGACCAGTTCATTGTTTCTTTTGTTCTGGGAGTGAAGATTGTAATCACTGAAGCTTCAATTGCCTCCCTGCTGAACATGGAGACTACTGGAGGAAAGAGGATTTACAACATTCCTCCTAGGTCAAAACGCATCACTGAGGTTATCAACCCAACTATCTTCA
The DNA here is from genome assembly GCF_024323335.1 of Lathyrus oleraceus. Taxonomy (NCBI): domain Eukaryota; kingdom Viridiplantae; phylum Streptophyta; class Magnoliopsida; order Fabales; family Fabaceae; genus Lathyrus; species Lathyrus oleraceus. The sequence goes on from NC_066584.1 coordinate 230,411,625, forward strand.
AGCCAAACGCTGAGGGAAACCCTTCTAAGAACAAGGAATTGCATCAGAACCTCCGAGTATGGTTGAAAATAATTCTGGGAACCATTCACCATCGCCCAGCCTCCAACTCCTCTGATTATATAAATGCTGATCAGAAATGCATTTTATATTGCATTCAGAAGGGTATCAAGATCAATCTCCCTGTTCTTCTTTTCAAATACTTGAGGGATTCTGTCAAAGACACCAGAAACAGTTTGAAGCCAAGATCTTATATTCCTCTGGGGAGATTGCTTTCTGACATCTTCATTGAGCATGGCTTGGTAGATGATCTGGAGAAGACCAGATGTATGGATGATCTGGCAATCGATGTAGGGAAGGCTTTAAATGCCAGAAACCTCAAGAGCATGGGAATCATCAAAGAGATTAGAGTCAAGCCAACTCTGATTACATCTTGGGAATCTTTGAAGGATCAGAGGAAGATGCCTCATGGCCTTGACAGGTTCTTCAAGAATGAACCCAGAGATGCCATTGCTATCTACCTTCAGCGTCTGCTGGATGAAGGTATTGATGTTTCTGACTTCAGAATTGAAGACTGTCTGGATTCAGAAGAAGATCTTGTCAGATACAAGAGAGGTCTTTCTGAGAGGAAGATAGCTGATGAAGCAAGAAAGGCAAAGAAAGCCAGACTTGGAGAAACCTCTGGAAACAAATCTCCAGCTCCTCTGCAAATTTCCTCTTCTGGTAAGTCTTTTCCTCCCGCTACTTCTGTACCTATAATGGCTTCTTCTACTCCTCTCCCAACACCTCCCATCTTTACAACCTCTGACATTCCTCCTTCAACCATCAGAACCTCACAACCTCCACCTGTTTTAAAAATTGCACGTAATTTCATACCACCCTCTGAACCTAAACAACTATATCACCACAGCCCTTCCTCTTCATCATCCTCAGCACCAGAATCACCCCCATACAATAGTGTTTCATCATCATCATCAGAACCTTCTGACCCTAAATCCCCATCAATAGCTGAAATTTATGCTAGAAAATTCGCCCCACAAACTCAAACACAATCTGAAGTAACCTCAACCCTCCGAACTTCTCTTCCACAACAAACAACCACCATCTCCCTTGAAAATCAAACTTCCCTTCCACCACAAACAACCACCATACCCTCTGAAACTCAACCATCTGATCCCTTCACCTCTAATATCACTCCACCAATTATTCCCGCTGTACCTGGACCAGACTCTGACCCATTAGACCTAAACCCACTCTATGCTTCATCCCCCAGTCTTCAACCAGAAGCAGATTCTGAACTTCAAGCAGAATCTGAACCTCAACCAGAATCAGAAACTGAACCTCCCTCTCTAAATCTCAGCCCTCAAAACTCTCCACCTCATTCACCTGAACCTGAACCTGATCTTACCATACCTACCCTTGAGGAGGCCATTATACAGGTTGCAGAAGCTTCAGTCCAGAAGGTCAAGTCTCTGGCTAAAAACTCTGAAGTTAGTGATGATCCTAAATCTGTTAGGACACACTGGAATAGAGTCATTCGTTGGATGACCTCTGAGTCTTATAGGCTGAAGAGTATCTCTGAACAAGTCAGAAATGGCTACATCAGAGATGCTGAGGAACGGCTCCAAGAGAGATTGGCCAGAGAAGCTGAGGCCAGAAGATTAGAGGAAGAAAGATTGGCTAGGGAAGCTGAAGAAGAAGCAAGAAGGTTAGAAGAAGAAAGACTGGCAAAGGAAGCAGAACTTCTAAGGATTAAGGAAGCTGAAGCCAAGGCTCAGGCGGATGCAGAAGCCCAAGCTGCTGCTGAAGCTGAAGCTCAGCAGGCTCTGACTCAGGGGGAGTCTTCCTCTGCGATCCCTATGATTCTTCATGCTCTGAAAGAGATCAAGCAAGATCAGAAAGAAATCAAGCAAGATCAGAATGAGCTCCGTGCCAGGATGGACAACAAGACGCTTTGAATGAAAACATCCAGAAGATGTTTGCCATGTTGCTTCAGAGACTTCCTCAACCTCCAAACCCTTAGGCACTTAGGATTTCTTTTGTTTGCTTGCCTAGTGTCTTTGCTTCTGTCTTCTTTAGCTCTGATATTCTCTTGGATCTGATGTTTTGAATGCCTTTGTGCTTCTGATTAATGAAATGTTTTTCTCTTTATTATCTTGTTATTTTTTTTATATCTACCTTTTTGATTCTGACAAAAAGGGGGAGAAATCATTAAATAGCTCTGATGAAAATTTGTCTAAAACCTTAAGCACTCTGCAACATTTGTAGAAATAGCTCTGATAAAAATAGCTCTGATTAAATAACTCTAACATTAAATTTAAGAATTTGCAGAAAGTTTCAGAAATCTCATTACTTGAAAAGCTCTGGTAAGAACTTCTGAACTCCCTAGCACTAACTCAGGGGGAGCTTCTGTCTATCTGATCTTATTTTATTCATGTTTCATCTGCTATTTTAAGTTGTTTTGTCATCATCAAAAAGGGGGAGATTGTAAGAACAAAAATTGTTCTACAACAGATTCCTTGATTTTGATGATAACAAAGGATGAAACCAAAATGGCACCCTAACGAAAAGTTTCTAAGTGTGCAGGGTTCTAAAGATAGAAGAAATAAATCTGATGATGTCATCAGATGCACAACAAGATCAGATACAAATTATCAAGTATCAGAAGCATCTAAAGTGGAATCTCGTTTCAAGAAGCTCTGACTCTGGACAAAACTGCAAAGTATCAGAAGCATCTGAACATGAAGTAAAGTCTAGAAGCTCTGACTCTGAACAAATGCCTTCTGTAAACTCTGAAATTTATCAGCGCTATCTGAACTCTCAAGAAATAACATCAGAAAGCCAGATCCCAAGATTCTCCAGATACATGAAGACTCTAATCAGATTTGTTAATCATGATGAAGTAACGTTTAAGCCAAGTTAAAGTTCTGCAAATGGATTTCCTCAATTAGAAAGAGACTTTAATCTCCTCTTCCAAGAGAGAAGATACTACTTGTGGTAAGTAGTCACTTCTAAAATAAAAAGTCTCCTGCAGAAGCTATTTATGGAATGGCGTAATTACATCTCATTATCCACCAGATTCAACTCTATTTCAACACTACTTCAACTCCTATATAAATAGAGAAGAAATCAACTTTCAGTAAGCAAGAAATCAACTAGCCAAAACTATACTGAATTATTTCACGCTCAAGAAAATCATCTTTGCTCTCAAAGAATTTCACTAAGCTTTTGCTTATTAAGTGAAAAATCTGTTCTTAAGTTTGTAATACTTGCTTTCCTAGAAGCACTCTAGATTACATATCTTGTATCTTTTATTTGATTGATTTCCTCAAGTGACTTTGCGTGGTCTGTAGACTTGAGAGGACTAAGAGATTTTCTTCTCTCTTAGGGGTTGTTTGTAATCTTTCAAGATTAGTGGATTAAGTCCTTGTTGAAGGCGAAATCACCTTGGCCGGGTGGACTGGAGTAGCTTTGTGTTATAAGCGAACCAGTATAAAATCATTGTGTGATTTTCATTTTGGAAAAGCGCTTATTTTTCAAACAATTCAAACCCCCCCTTTCTTGTTTTTCTCACCTTCAAAAAGCACGGTGGCGAATCTTGTTATTTGATGTATAGCTTATCTATAGCTTGATGATCAAGAATTTACCGCTACAAGGAGCTCGAATCTGGCCTCAATTTTGTCCAATTCCAAGTATATGAAAAGATACAGGGAGTCGAATTTTAAGGATCACGAACTGAGTTGCTTTGATTTCACCTCAAAGCAACTCAATCTTGTTGCCTATATTGGTAGGACTTCACACAACAAAAAATCATCAAAAATAGTGGAGAATTAAGAGAGAATCTAAGAGGAGAAGTTTATGAAAAATAACCTTCGAGTTGATCCAATTTCACTTGATCTTGATCTGGATTTGATTGCTTTCTCCTCCTCTTGCTTATAGAAACCAAATGGAATGAAAGGGGAAGTCAATTTCTGGAGTTTGAACTCCCAAACTAAAGGTGAAGTTCAAGCTCGATTTCAAGAGAAATATCATAAAATTCTATGGAAGTGATGGTTTGCAATGGTTTAGCAAAGCTTGGGCAGGGTGTTCATTATGAATATGAAGCCCTAAGCTTGTTTAAATAGGAAATGCAGTTGATATTTAAACCACTTGAAATTTGGATAATATTATAAACCTCCTTGCATGGGTGCATGGGCAATGATTTGAGCCTTGAGGATAATGCAATCCACTTCCAATTCGTGTGTAAAGAGTACTGAATGCATCATATGCAGGCATGCAAAAGCAAATGATCATGTGAAGTCCAATCTTGCCAAAACACTCTCCATAGATGATCTTGGTTGTTTTGAAAAGGTGAGACCCAGGGGAACAACTTCCATGTTGAAAACTTTTTCATTTGAAGCTTGGATCATGATTAATTTTTAGGTGGAAGTTTGGGAAATTAAACATATTTGAAAATTTTCTAAGTCCCACGTCAAATGTTCACTTCTTCCATATTGAATAACTTTTTCTATGGACTTCAAATGAGACAAGTTCCTGTATCAAAGTTGTATTTATTTCAAACCTATTCAATTTGATCACAAATGTGACCTCATTTGGATTTGGCATAAAGGAGTTATGCTTTTTATAATTTGAGGAAAATCACTTGTTCAATGGTATTGGCCCAAAAAGACCTATAATCTTTCCTCTTGGCACATGCATTTTGAAGTTGAATTTTCACTTCCTCCAAACATAAAAGTTGAATTATACATCTTGAAATTCACCATGGAATTTGAATGGCTTTCATCTCATAAAATATGAGCAAGTTATGGCTTTGGGAAGTTGACCTACAAACTAGAGTTTAGACAAAATGACCTATAATCTTTCACCATAAAAAATGACTTTCCAAGCAAAACTAGATCTAGAATCAACATGAAAGTTGTTTTTAATGTCATTTAGAGTAACTTTTCTCTTAGAAGCGTTTTCATATGACAAAAATTGTAGGAGATAGGGTCTAGGGAACCCTAGTTTTGACCAGTTGACTTTCTCTGGTCAACCACCATGAACCAACTTGCAAACTTGAAGTTATTTTGATCTTTGGGACTAATGGAGGATCATATATGCATAATATGATGTAAGGTGAAGTATACCTTGAAATATTTGATCAATTGTTGAAGGAACTTGTTGAAGAAGTCACACAAGATACCTAGATGAATTAGGGTTTCCAAGGAAAACCAACTTCAAACCCTTGATTACTTCTTGATCAAAATAACATGTGAAGATCATGGGGATCCATATATGATACTTAGTGCCAGATTAAACCATTTCTTGATTGAACTCCTTACATTGAGGGTCTTAAACCCTAGATATGAGCTTGATAGAGCATAGGTGAGCATACATACTACCTACAAAAGCAACAAACTATACATTGACATTTTTTTTGTTATTTTGGTTAGTAAAAAAAGAAAAAAGAAATATTATACAATCGAATGTTCTTGGTGATCTCTCCCAATGCAAATCCAATGAATGAGGGGTAAGGAGAATTCCAATGTGTGCTCCCAATGCTAATGCATATGATGAGATAACATGAGGGATCTTAGGATCAAAATTGGGGTCTTACAGTTTAAAGTAACAGTTGTATCAAGATCATGTAGCAGATGAATTCATGTGGATCCCAATATTTGCATCAGATGAAAGCTCAAATCACAATAACTTGGCTTCAGAAATGTTGGCATTGACCAAGTCCTTTTGCTTAGGGAATGTTGCCTAATTCTAAGTCCAAAAGCTCATATCAAATACAATAGTCCACACAATCATTTTTTAGGGTTTTTTTTATTATATATTTCAAGGTCCTAACACCACAAACACAAACAAAATACACAAACAAATATATACAATCACAATATATGGCTCAAATGAGCAAAGTGAAAATGACATAAACATAAACAAGTTAAATGATATGTAAATGAAAAATGAAATGGTAAATGAATTGAATTTAAATTACATAAAATAAATGAATTGAAATTAAAAGCAAGAAAAATAAAAGTTAGTCAAATGTTAGTTGATTAGATGTTAGTGTTGTTTTGCTTTTCAATTCATTAAGTCATTCTTTGGAGAACACTCAACCCTCTATTCACAAGCATGGATCCTTGAACCAAGACATCTTTCAAAGGAAGGAAAAAATGCCAAGTTTCAACACAATACCATGAAAGGGGGGAGACTTACAATCTCACTTACTAGAATGCTATGCCTTTAGGGTCAAATTTTAGCGCTATGTTAAGCAATCGTAATTGGACTTATGTAGAAGTCACAATTATCTGAGGTCGGGCAATATATTTTTTTTTGTTAATTCATGTTAGAGATATGGTATAATGAACCATTCTCCTAAAACATACCACACACAAAAAGAAAAAGATCAAAGGATGGACCTATCTCATCCATACTTGTATTGGTTAATTTAACACAAAGTTATTGATGAACCAATTAACCTTAAGATCTTGAGACTTCATTGGTCAATGAAAGGGATGGGAAATAATGGGATTGAAGATGAAGAGAGAGGGGGAAAATGATAGAAAACACAAATTGGTCATGGGAGGAGTTTTATCAAATTAAAATCATTCATTCATTTTGGGAGACGAAATGAACATTTTATCAATCCCCTAAATCCAATGATTTTAACTCAACAAAAGTCAAATAAACCTTGACCAAGGCCCAAACACATAGTCAAACATCACAAGTCAATAAAAACGGCTCAACATAATTTTTGCACAATTAATCAATTAAAAATGCATTTAAATTCAATTTAGTTTGGCCAAAACCTAAAACCTCTTCAAAACACCAAATAAATGGCCAAGAGATTTATCCCAGGTCAATGAAGGTCAAAGGACCTTAGACAAAAAATTTCACGATTTTTGAATAGTCAGAAATATTTTTAAACAATTATAAATATGCACAAAAATAATTAATTCATGAAAAATATCAAAATTATCCAAAAAATAGTTTTAATTCAGAAAATGAAAAAGGAAAATATTTGAATTTTTTGATGAAAGTCCCATATATTTTAGATGAAAAATGAAATTAATATGAATTAGTCAAAATAAAAGGATTAAATGGAAAAAATAGAAAATCAAAAAAACAAGTGCCATCTGATCTCCCTCATTAATTGAGGTGGCATAACAGATGGACAGGAGCGCGCATTCCACAAGGTCCTTATTCAAACGTGCTTCAAGCATGGTAATTAGATTGGACGCATAAGATTAAAATATGTCAAACAGATCAAATGGCCTGGATTGATCTAGCGCACGACTGGAGCCCTAACTCCGGTCATCTTCTCCGTTGAGAACCACCGGTCTGGTCCAAGCTCAACTCAATGGAAAATGAAAAATGAATACTCTAATTTGAACGAAAAATGCCAGAAGCACGAATCTGGCCTCAATTTTCTCCAATTCCAAGTATATAAAAAGATACAGGGATTTGAGTTTTGAGGATCATGAACTGATTCGCGTTGATTTGACCTTAAAGCAACTCAATCTTTTTCCACACATTGATAGGACTTCAGACAACCAAAAATCAACAAGAATGGTGAAGAATTAAGGGAGAAACAAAGAGATGGAGCTTCAGATTGACACAGTCTTGCTTTCAATTATGCTTGGCATTGCTTCAGATGCTTGTTGGAAGTGATTAGGATCAATGAAAGTTGTGGACTCTTGGAGTTTCAATCTCAAAACAGATGGAGATTTGAAACTCGATTTTCAAAGAAAATCATCAAGCTTATCCTTCACTGGTGAGGGTTTGGGGTTGCAGCTTCAAAGCTTGGGCATGAGGTCCTTGATTCTGAGCAATGCAGGTCTTATTTATATGCCATGAGATTCATTTCCACACACTTCTAAATTTAGCATTTTTTGTGAAATTCCCTTTGCATGCTTGCATGGGCATGTAATAGGCCCATCAAGCGATGCAATTAGGTCCAAAATTGAGTGTGAATTATGCTGAAACCATGTTACAAAGCCATGCAATCGTGTATGAAAAGTGGACGTAGAAATCAACCAAATGGTTCTTCAATGTGCACCCATGTGCAAGTCCTTCATACTTTGGCCAAATGAGATGGTCATGGACTCATTAGAAAGGTAAGATCAAGGGGAATAAATTTCATGTTGAACAAATTTTCATTTGAAGCTTGGATCATGATGCATTTTGAGGTGGCAGTTTGGGAAATAAAACATATTTGAAAATTTTCTAAGTCCCAAGTCAAATCTTCACTTCTTCCACTTTGAATAACTTTTTCTATGGACTTCAAATGAAACAAGTTTCTTCATAAAATTTGTATATATTCCAAATATCTTCAATTTGGTCACAAATTGTAACTCATTTGGATAATGCATGAAGGAGTTATGCATTTTAGAAGTTGAGGAAAATCACTTATTCCATGGTATTGGCCCAAAATGACCTATAATGTTTCCTCTAGGCACATGCACTTGAAATTTTAATTTGAACTTCCTCAAAACATAAAAGTTGAAGTAGACATCTTGAATTTTATCATGTAATTTTAATGGATTTCATATCAGAAAAAGTGAGCAAGTTATGGTCTTGGGAAGTTGACCTCCAAACTAGGGTTCAAACAAAATGACCTATAATCTTTCACCCTAAGAAAATGACTTTCCAAGAAAAACAAGTTCTTGAATTCAACCTGAAAGTTGTTTGGAATGTAATTTTGAGTTATGTTTCTCTTGGAATCATTTTCATATGACAATAATTGTAGGAGATAGGGTCTAAGGAACCCCAGTTTTGACTATTTGACTTTCTCTGGCCAACCACCATGAACCATCTTGCTAGCTTGACATTATCTTGACTTTTGGGACTCATGGAGGATCATACATGTGTAATATGATGTAATGTGAGTTATCCCTTAAAATAGTTGATCATTTGTTGAAGAAACTTGTTAAAGAAGTCACACAAGATACCCAGATGAATTAGGGTTTCCAAGGCAAACAAAATCCAAACTCTTGATGATTTCTTGATCAAAATAACATGTGAAGATCATGGGGATCCATATATGATGCTTAGAGCCAATGTGAACAAATTATTGATAATGCTCCTTGCATTGAGGGTCTGAAACCCTATATATGAGCTTGATAGAGCATAGGTGATCATACACACTACCTACAAAAGCAACAAACTATACATTGACATATTTTTGGTATTTTGGTTAGTAAATAATGAAAAACAAAGTATGGTACAATCAAAAGTGCTTGGTGATCTCTCCCAATGCAAACCCAATGAATGAGGGGTAAGAAGGATGCCAATGTGTGATCCCAATGCTAATGCATATGATGAGATATCATTAGAGATCTTAGGGTCAAAATTCGGGTCTTACAGAAGGGTCTTGGTTTCTTGCAAAAAAAAACAAATATCCCCCTCACAGGTATGTACTATTCCTCAAAGGTGGTCACTAAAAGTTCTCCTAGAGTCATTGATCCAAATGAAAATACCATGTCGTAGAGAATTATCACAGGACAAAAGTACTTCAAAGTGGATCTAGTATGGGTATGGGTCTTGTGCCAACCTAATGCGCGAAACGCATGTCGACACGAATATCCACGAGTCTATCCTGTGTGTGTAATCAAGATTGGATATAGAGCTTCTCTCATGTAGCATCATCCCAACCTAACAATGAGTATAACAGATATATCCATAATATTGTAGAATATAAATATTGAAAGCTGTGAATAAATTCAATAAATAACATAAAATAAACCCAGTAAAGCAATAAAGATAAACACCCAAGGCACACAAATCAAGCAAATAAAACTAGGGTCGGCTCCTACTTGTAAACATAAGGCTCTCCAGCATAGTTGTCAGCTGAGGCTACACGAAATATACCTGAGCGCATCGCACCCTCGAAGATACAACATAGGATACATCAAAATTCATTTACTCCTGAAGAAAAGGGAAAACATTGATCAAACTCGGGGGAAGAGAAAATGGATAAGGAAGTCGGTTATGCCAGGGGAACACATTAACACCCCTCAAATCCATTATACACAATGTGAACCATATTGATTTTTCTATGCATGAATGGGTGTTATTATCTAATGATTACCCGTGAAAGAGATTTTTTAAATATTTAGGGTGCTCGCTGCCTCATGCCTATGTATCCTTATGGTATAATAAGGAAGTCAGAGCTCTGCAGTTCGTGGTAGAAAACACGAATGTGTTGGTTGTTTTTACTAAACAATGCTAACGCTCGCGTTCTAACAGTCAATGTTGCTTGTATGCTTGCACATGTGAGACTTAAGTGTTTGTTTGTTTGAGGTAGAATGGACGCGCTTGGATCACACTCTAGTAGTTAAACATTACTTGTATGCTCATGCATGGTAGGCTTAAGTATCGTTCATGGTAGAAGGGAAGTAACATGTCCTTTATAAAAAGGTTTGGAAAAAGATGCCCAAAGGAAAAATGAATTTGATGGGTTGAGTTTTCCTTTAGATTTGAAAAGAATTTCTTGATTTGAATTGTATTAAAGTCTATTAATGGATATGAATAATCTGAGCAACTGGGTCATTCGTTCCGTACCCAAAGATTTTCAGAATATGGATAAGAATGCTCCCTCTCTCCCCTTCTCCAATTATTAAGGCTCGTGGCATAGAATTTTAATCATATTTTTAAGTATTTTTGAGTTTATTACAAAAATGGGTTTAGTCTTAAACTTAAATATAAGTAAGGAAAGGAAACCCTAGAAGTTGAGATGTTGATCTCTAGTCTCGATGCCACTTAAGTGTAGAAAGACTTGTCAATTATCCAATTTAAATTGCACTAATGTCTATGAGTAAAGGTGAATATTTTGAGCAACTTGGTCCTTTGTCCCGTACCCAAAGATTTTAAGAAAGAGGATAATAATGCTCCCTCTCATCCCTTCTCTACTACTTAAGGTTCATGACGTATAATTTGTATCATAACTGACGAGTGTTGAAGGTGAACCTTTGTAGTGCATGGACGGTAATCTAGTCTGTCTACAATGTCTGACTTGTATTGACTTGAATGTGAAGTCTTGAGCTTGTTGAGATCTTGAGATCCAGTGCATCCAGTACTAGGGATTGGTCCTATCAAGTGATCAAGAGACTTTTGATCACTTAAATAGACAGGGGAAATGAGCACATTCGAAGGATTTAATTGATCAAAGCCAACTTTGATCAACTGAATCGATCGGGATGGAATCAGTTGAATATCATGCACAAAGAGATAAAGACTTGAAAACCCCAAGAACTAATCAGATTAACCACTAAGCTAAGTTCCAAAGACCTAGATCTTAAGGGAACATGACACTAATCACAAAATCAAATCAAAGTTTCTAATAACATTAATTTGATTAAAGGATCAATCAAATCTAAAAGAGATTAAGAACAATTTTAATATTAACATTATAAAAAAAGAATTAAAATTAAATTAAATCATGTAATTAAGAAATTAACCATGTGAATTAAACTTTAACCTAATTCGAACTAGGTTAATATTTTCAATGTATTTTTCCAAAACAATTAAGAATCCATGGTAATTAATCAAACACATTAATCCTAATTTAAAAAACAAATCATTTTAATTTCCATCATTTTGTTTGTATAAATATTGAATTAATTTCCACTAAAATGTAAACAAAAATGTCAAAAAAAAGAAAAAAAAAAGCAATGAACAATTAAAATAGGTTCGGGGGGGGGGGGGGGGGGGGTGGGGGGGGGGGGGGGGGGGGGGGGTTCAGAAAACAAATGTCGTACAAAGAAAGAATGGATGTAGGCGCAATTCCAAGGCCAAAGCTTCAGCAAGCTTGAACCAGGGAATGTGGAAGCGTGAGGAGGTGTAGAAAGCATAAATTGGGCCTGGGAGCCCAATGCTCATGGCACGGTTCAGAACAAAGGAAAAAATCATGTGGCCAACTAAAATTAGGTTTTCCACGTGCTTATCATGTTTCACATTGCAACCAAAAATTCAAACCAATGCATAAGTCCCTCCACCATGCCGGATGTCACCTCTGGCGGTGGAGGATCCATAATCTCTAAACAAAGTGTGTCACGATCTTCATCACCTCACCCTAAATCCAAATATCACATCTGAATTCTATTATTCTTCCTCAATCATCTAAGTCATAATAGATTGTGTATGAACCCTAGGAATTAACTTATAAAATCAAATCAAGACCTTATGGTATAAAAGCCCTAGAGGTTAGGGCTTTGATTCCCCTATCTGAGGTCTATATCTCTGTAACAAGAAATGATTAAAACAATAAAGGAAAGGGATGACACTCACCAGAGAAAACGTTGAGGTCACCGAAATCAGGTAGACTCTTCTGAACCTTCTTCCTCGAATCTTCTTCTTCTTGAATCTTCTTCTTCTTCCTTATTCTTTTTTCTAAGATATTGATTAAGAGAGAGAGAATTCCAGAGAATGAATCAAGATTGAGCTCTAAGTTGAATTGAGGTGAATGACCCTATGTGAATCTCCGAGTTTTGAATGAATGAAAACATGAAGAGTGGGATGAATGAATATAGTCAAATATAAACTTGAGAATGAATTGAATTTATAACAGTCAGTTAATAGAGGGATCAAAATATTTTAATTCAGTTAGTTGGCAATGATTCAAAGTTATTTGAAGTTATCTAACTCTGTTAGTTAGTTATAAGTGAATTAAAAGTTAGTTAGATTCAATGTTAGTTAGTTAATGATTTCTGAATAAAAGGATGCGAGTTTAGTTACATGAAGTATGAAATGTTATAAAAAAAATTGTTAGTGGTGTAAGTTAAAGGTTAACTGTTAGATGGTGAAAATGAAATGGATGAAGTTTAGCTTTGTTCCATTTTTTGTTAGAGAAAAGTTAGCTTAGTTAATTAGTGAAACTCAGTTTTCTGTTATATTGAGTATATGAATTGTTATTAGATGTGAGTGAAATGGTTTAGACTATTATGAATCATGCCATGTTGCATAAATTTGCATTAACTTGATATTTTATTTGCTCATGTGATGAATGATGTAGAATTGTGATGTCATGGTGAATTAAAATGCATATGCATAGGATGTTGTTGCCGTGTTTTTGATGCTTTGGCTTTGTACATGGTTATGCATAATGCTACGGTTGTTTGAAGTCCGGCGATTTTGAAGGTGTTCGTATGCTATGATGTTGCACAGGGTTATGCATAATGCTGCTTCGGAATGTATGGTCAATGGTCATGTATGGTGTGTAATGTCATGCCATGAATTAGGGCTATTTGAATGCTTGAAATTTGTCTTGTGGTTTTGACAATGGTTTATGTTGGCATGGCTAAAATTCCTGAAATAAGGTGTGTTAGGCACATTCTAAGAAATGTATTGGAATTGCTGGCTTGTTTGAGATTGTATGTAATGCACATGATGGTTATGGGTTGCTAATGTGCATGATACATTGCCTGAAATGACATATTGGTTTGATTTTCTTTTGTAGATGAAGATGAATGGACAAATGCAAGGAGGACATGTTCTTGAAGAAACAAAAGGGTTTAGGATGGGAAAAAATGGTGAGTTGACTTTGATGAACTAGTTGACCAAAAATTCAACAATTGACCAAAATCCAACTTATGCAAAAAGTTGTAATTTCTTATGATCATGTATATACAATGTAAGAATGACTGTAAGACCCCAATTTTGACTCTAAGATCCATCATGCCATCTCATCATAGTTGCATTGGCATTGGAATCATATCTTGGTATCCTCCTCACCTATCATTCATTGGGAGAGATCACCAAGCATTTATGATTGTATCATACTTTATTTTTCTTTATTTACTAACCAAAATACCAAAAATATGTCTAGTGTAACTTTGTTTCTTTTGTAGGTGGTGTGCATGTCCACCTATGTCTCATCAAGCTCACAACTAGGGTTTGAGACCCTCATTACAAGGTATCAAGTTAGCAAAGGTACACATTGGTTTAAAGCATCATATATGGATTCCCATGTTCTTTATTTGTCATTTTGATCAAGAATTCATCAAGAGTTTGAATCTTGTTTGTCAAGGAAGCTCTAATTCATGTGGGTATCTTGTGTGCCTTCCTCAATAAGTTTCTTCAACATTTGCTAAAAGATATTATGGGATAATTAATTGAACTTAATATTGTAATATATGATCCTCCATGATCCCAAAAGGGTAAAAGAATTTCAAGTTTGTAAGTTGGTTCAAAGAGGTTGACCAGAAAAGTTAACTAGTCAAATCTAGGGTTCCCTAGACCCTATATCCTACAGTTTTGGTCATATGAAAATTATTCCAAGAGAAAAGTTACTCTTTATGACATTAAAAACAACTTTAATGTTGGCATCAAGAGATAATTTTTCTTTTAAAATAATTTTGTATAGTGAAAGGTTATAGGTCATTTTGTCTGTGCCCTAGATAAAAGGTCAACTTCCAAGAACCATAACTTGTTCAATTTGTATGATATGAAGATGATACAAGTTTCATGATCAATTTAAAGATGTATTATTAATCTTTTATTCTTTGATGAAGGTCAAATTCAACTTGCAAGGGCATGTTCCAAGAGGAAACATTATAGGTCCATTTTGGCCATCATCATTGAACAAGCAATTTTCCTCAACTTCTAAAATCCAAAACTTCATCATGAAAGCTCCAAATGGTGTCAAATTTGTGACTAAATTGAATATTATTGAAAGATGTACAACTCTTTAGAAGGAACCAAAGTCATTTGAAGCTGATAGCAAAAGTTATTCAAGGTGGAAAAATAGGTCATTTGACTTTTAACTTAGAAAATTTTCAAGTATGTTTGATTCCTCCAACTTCAAGGTCAGAATTCATGATGATACAAGATTCAAATGCAACAGGTCCCAACATCTAAGTTGTTCCCCTTCATGCTAGCTTTCCAAAGAGTCAAAGACCATTCCGCTTGGATCAATATTGAGGGACTCGCGCATGGTTCCTTTGGATGGTTTATTTTGGCAACATTTGAACTCAATTTTCACACACTTTGCATGGCTTCATGTTATGATCTCGGCCTCAATTGTGCATGAATATGGACTTATTGCATTCATTATTTACGCCTAAGTACATGCCCATGCACCCATGCACACGAACTTGCTAAATTTGGACAAATTTTCAAATTGTGTGGAAATGAATTCTTGAGCTTATAAATACATTGCCATAGCCTCAGAATTGAGGAGGACCCTTTCCCAAGCTTTAATCAGCAATCCCATAACTTCCATTGAAAGAACACATTGAAGATTTCTTTGAAGTCGAGTTTTAGTTCAAATTTTGTTTGTGAACTAAAACTCCAAGGGTTCACATCCTTTTTCATCTCAAACATCTTTTGAAAGCAAGAGGAATCAACGACAAATGGATTTGAATCAAGATCAAGCCTCATCACTGGAACCCGAAGGTGAAATTTCTCAAACTTTAGCTCTTCGATTCTCTCTCATTTGTCTACCTTTTTGTATGGTTTTTGGTTGCCTGAAGCCCAATAAATGTTTGCAATAAAATTGAGTTGCTTTGAGGTTGAATCGAAGCAAATCTGTTATGGAACCTCATTTTTCAACTCCACATATCCTTTTATATAGTGAGAGTTGGAGAAATTGGAGGTCATATTCGAGTTCCTGGCATTTTTCTCTTCAATTTGATGTACGATCCATAAATTTTGGTGACATTTTTGATCGGAGAAGATGACCGGAGCTAGAGCTCCAGTGATGCGTTGGTTCAATCGAGGCCATCTGATCCTTGGTCCATGTTCTAATCTTGGCCTTTCATACTGATTACCATCCATACACACGCGTTGACTGTGATACATAGTGGACTTGATGCGGGTGGCCATCAAATCTGCCACCTCAATTAATGAGGGAGATGTGATGGCCCTTGTTCTTTTGTTTTATCTGATTTTCTATTTTAATATTTTAAATAGCCTTTTCTCATTTAATTCATTATAAATTCAATTTTAATCCAAAAAAATATGTGACTTTCACCAAAATTTCATAAATAATTCCCTCTTCCATTTTATGTATTAAAGTTATGTTTTGGATTGAGTTTGATATTTTTAGTGAATTTAATGATTTTTGACTTGTTTTCAATTGATTTTGAATACTTCTGACCTTTCAAAAATGCCAAAAAAATTAGTGTAGGGTCCTTTGACCTTATTTGACCTATGATAAATCCCTTGGCCATTTATTTGGTGATTTGGAGGGATTTGAGATTTTTCCCCTTTTAAAAACTATTTTTCTTCATTTAAAAATGGAATTTAATTTGTTTAATTGCTTTAATATTTGGTTGAGCCATTTGGTTGACTTTGTGTTGATTGAACTTCTGTTTGGCCTTGATCTTGGTTGGATTAAACTTTAGTTTGATCAATACTATTGGATTTAGTGGGTTGATGAAGTTTGAACTTCATCCCTCAAGATGAATTGATAGTATTGATCAAGTGAGGTTCATCCCTTGATCAATTTGGGATTCTATTTCACTTCGTGTCTTTATCTTCATCTAATTCTTTCCCAATCCATCCATGGGCAATGACTTCTCATATGATCAAAATGCTAGTTGATTCATCCATGACCTTGTGTCAAGTGAATCAACGTGAGCCTGATTGAGATAGGTTCATCCCATTTTATTTTTGAATGTGGTATGATTTAGGAGCTTGGTCTTTATACCTTGTCTCTAGCATGCATTAACACCAATATTATTATTTCCCGGTGTTGTACCCCAAAATTTTCCCTCCCATTTTTTTCACATCTCCATCTAACCATTTGACTAGGATTCATTCACATACATTAATAACACATGCATAAGCACAATTCATTACCATGGATTTCAAGTGTTTGGCTTGCATGGCATTGGCTTCTTTGTGCAATGACTGGGAATGCTTTGTTTGGACCCGTACCAAGGCTCAGAGACATCCAAAACCCTAATCTCCTAAGGGTGGTATCATGGAATCTTGGCTTTTTTTGATTGATTCAATGACATGGATTGAGGACTATGCCTCATAAAAACTTCATGTAGGAAGGGTACCGAAATCCTCATGCTGGCTCCTAACCCTAATCTAATGTGATATTTCACTCAGTGTGTCGCACTCAACATCCTATGCTTGGTTCATCCATTTTGTTCCCTTGGTGCTTGAGTCTATTAGTCATAATCCAAGTCCTTGGTCTCATAAATTTCACCCCCTTCATTCATTCACTTGATCATTATCATGCCACTATTGCTTGGGTTCATAAGTTCATGTTTCTCGCTTTTATGTGTTAGTTTAGATCTTAGGTTTGAGTTTATGGTCATGCTTATGTATTAAGTCGATCCATTTTCATTCAATTGTCCAATTCCGCTCATTTTCATCCCTAAAATATTAATTACATACAACAAAAGGTGGAAAAAAGGTGAGTCGACTCACGACTCGACGCACGACCTTTGGGTCCCAATAGGTCGAGTCATAAGTCGACCTAATTTTGGAAAATCCGGTTGAGTCGACTCATTCAATCCTCGCGTCGACTCATCTATCAGTTTCATTTGAACCAGGTTGCTTCGGGCCCGAACAGGTCGACACCCAGGTCGACTCAATTTTGGGAATTTTTGTTTGAGTCGACTCACCCACTCCTTGCGTCGACTCCGTTCCCGTTTGTCTTTAATTTTTTTATCCGCGGGTACGAACAGATCGACTCCCAGGTTAACTCAACCATGGGAAAAACTCTGTTTGAGTCGACTCATTCCCTGTTTGAGTCAACTCATAGTTTGTTTTGTAGGAATCTTTGCACTGCTGTGAGAATGGAACTTTTGGATCGAAACATGAACTCCCATCATTGAAGATAGGCAAGGCTTGCAATTCAAGACAAATGTGCACCTGCATAAATACCAGAAAAACTGTGAGCACTTGACGAAAATTCAAATAAGAAGTTCAATACCTCATCAAGCTTCAACCACATACATTGTGAACACAGTAAACCTGTAGCAAAACAAGTGCAGCAAAATTCCCAAACCTTTGAACAGGCACAAACATAACCAAAATCAAAATTTGCACAACATAACCACACAACTGTTAACCTACAGTTGCAAGTCATGATAGTTATATCTTGCACCTAAGCCAACATCAAAGCCTGATTTCATTCAAGTTCTCACCTGCAATAGCCAGTCATGAACAACCATTTGAACACATTCCATTAAGTTAAACTAACCAACTAACTTCCAACTCAGTGAGTTAACCACCTAAACTCACTGAGTTCACCCCAACTAACTCCTAAGCTAACTCCTAACTCGTCAATAACTAACTCCAAGCCATAATAATCCTAAGCCTAATCACTATAAATTTACATTTTCATCATCATTTCAAGCTCTCTACACTTTTTGCAATCATCATCTTCAATTCTCTGCAATCATTTCTAAATCCTCTCCCTCTCACACTCAAAGCTCAATTTCCAAAACTCCATTAAAGCTTCACAGTGAAGCTTCAAGAAGATTGAGCTCAACCTCATCACACTATAGTATTTTTGAAGAAGAAGAATTGGAAAACAAGCAAATCAGAAGAAAAGGCAATATCTTACCTATTTTTACAAGTGATTTTATGTCTTCATCTCTCCGATCAAGTCTCAGCTTCGGAGGTAGGTCCATTTTCCATCATTTCATTACATTTTGTTTGCTATGTTGAACCTTGTATCATGTTGTTACAAAGACCTGGATTGAGGACTATGCCTCATAAAAACTTCATGTAGGAAGGGTACAGAAATCCTCATGGTGGCTCCTAACCTTAATCTAATGTGATATTTCACTCAGTGTGTCGCACTCAACATCCTATGCTTGGTTCATCCATTTTGTTCCCTTGGTGCTTGAGTCTATTAGTCATAATCCAAGTCCTTGGTCTCATAAATTTCACCCCCTTCATTCATTCACTTGATCATTGTCATGCCACTATTGCCTGGGTTCATAACTTCATGTTTCTCGCTTTTATGTGTTAGTTATAGATCATGGGTTTGAGTTTATGGTCATGTTTATGTATTAAGTCGATCCATTTTCATTCAATTGTCCAATTCCGCTTATTTTCATCCCTAAAATATTAATTACATACAACAAAGGTGCAAAAAAGGTGAGTCGACTCACGACTCGACGCACGACCTTTGGGTCCCAATAGGTCAAGTCATAAGTCAACCAAATTTTTGAAAATCCGGTTGAGTCGACTCATTCAATCCTCGCGTCGACTCATCTATCAGTTTCATTTGAACCAGGTTGCTTCGGGCCCGAACAGGTCGACACCCAGGTCGACTCAATTTTGGGAATTTTTGTTTGAGTCGACTCACCCACTCCTTGCGTTGACTCAGTTCCCGTTTGTCTTTATTTTTATATCCGCGGGTCCGAACAGATCGACTCCCAGGTTAACTCAACCATGGGAAAAACTCTGTTTGAGTCGACTCATTCCCTGTTTGAGTCAACTCATAGCTTGTTTTGTAGGAATCTTTGCACTGCTGTGAGAATGGAACTTTTGGATCGAAACATGAACTCCCATCATTGAAGATAGGAAAGGCTTGCAATTCAAGACAAATGTGCACTTGCATAAATACCAGAAAAACTGTGAGCACTCGACGAAAATTCAAATAAGAAGTTCAATACCTCATAAAGCTTCAACCACATACATTGTAAACACAGTAAACCTGTAGCAAAACAAGTGCAGCAAAATTCCGAAACCTTTGAACCTGCAAAAACATAACCAAAATCACAATATGCACAACATAACCACACAACTGTTAACCTACAGTTGCAAGTCATGATAGTTATATCTTGCACCTAAGCCAACATCAAAGCCTGATTTCATTCAAGTTCTCACCTGCAATAGCCAGTCATGAACAACCATTTGAACACATTCCATTAAGTTAAACCAACCAACTAACTTCCAACTCAGTGAGTTAACCACCTAAACTCACTGAGTTCACCCCAACTAACTCCTAAGCTAACTCTTAACTCGTCAATAACTAACTCCAAGCCACATTAATCCTAAGCCTAATCACTATAAATTTACATTTTCATCATCATTTCAAGCTCTCTACACTTTTTGCAATCATCATCTTCAATTCTCTGCAATCATTTCTAAATCCTCTCCCTCTCACACTCAAAGCTTAATTTCCAAAACTCCATTAAAGCTTCACATTGAAGCTTTAAGAAGATTGAGCTCAACCTCATCACACTATAGTATTTTTGAAGAAGAAGAATTGGAAAACAAGCAAATCAGAAGAAAAGGCAATATCTTACCTATTTTTACAAGTGATTTTATGTCTTCATCTCTCCGATCAAGTCTCAGCTTCGGAGGTAGGTCCATTTTCCATCATTTCATTACATTTTGTTTGCTATGTTGAACCTTGTATCATGTTGTTACAAACCCCCATCATGAAGAACTTCGAATCTTACTCATAGAGGAGTATTTTAGATCTGAGTTTTTGGGATTCTTGAGGATTTGGTCTCAGTTATGGATTTAGGCTAGAAAATAGGGAATTTGGAGTTTAGATTTCTATTCAGAAGATGGAGACTAAGGTGTAGGTGGTTTCGATGTCTATTTTTGGTGGTCGCCGCCGTCGGAAGAGATTTTCGGTGCTGTGGCGCACGGTGGAGCTCCGACACCGGGGGTCTGAGCTGCCATGCAAAAGAGCATGCATATGCATTGAAAATTTTGTTGATTGTTTCCAATCCAACTCCCAACCTTTGGGCTTATTTCTATTTGGGCTTGTCATACTCCAAGCCCAATGCAGTGCCCTCTTACTCTAATTTTTCTACTACACCCATTGGCTGAAGAGAACTTTGTTCAGCATTAGGCCTTGGCAACTGAAGCCCATGCATTTGGGCCGTGTTTTGCTCTCTTTTTCCTGCATGCAAACAAACTAGGCATGCACCCTCTGTTTTGCAAAGGCCCTCCTATTTTATTTGTTTTGATTATATTTGTTTTGTTAATTAGATAATTTTGATTGTTAGAATTTAGTTTAATTAGATTAATTAGAAGTTTAACTAGAATTTTCATAATTAGAATTTTAGATCCAATAACCCTAAAATTTGTCGAAAGACCATTTTACACTTTGGGGGTAATTTTGGACATTTTCATTCATATAATCCCATGCTCCTTTAGGAATAGAATTTGACTTAGAGTTTTAAATCCCAAAGTCTTAATAATAACATGTTCCCTTAGGAATTTTAACATAGAATTTTAATCAAATTTTTGACTAACCATGACATGATCCCTTAGGATAGTCTAATTCAACGTTAACCATTAGATTAGGGGCTAACCTAGTTTCTTCAAATCAAAACAAACCCATGATTAAATTGGTCAAAAGCAATTTTGATTGATTAAATCCTTTGAACTTGTCTAATCCCACAATCTAAATTGAGCGACCAAAAGACCCTTGTTCACTTAATAAGACTTTTATTCTAAGCTATGGAGCTCGAAGCTTCAAGACAATATCTTCAATAAAGGCATCCTCAGTCACACCAAGCAGCGGATTATACAAGATAAATCAAAGGTCAACACTTGGTTAACATGATTCAATTTGTACGAAATGAGCCTTAAGTAATAAGGAATGATGAGATGGAGTCTCCCCTATCCTTGTCTAGAGCGACTTTTCGTATGGGGCGTATGCCCCAAATATTCGAAGTGTTTTCCCTTATTCATAGACTTTATTGTTGGTGTAAGCCCTAGAGGCCAATACTTTTGGTACTTGTATCGAATTATTTATTAATAATAAAAGGCTTTTTCTTTATTACGTTTGTTTAATAAAGTCCCTAGAATAGCTAGTCCGTTTAATGTATCAAGTGTGACTTGATCATGAGATCACATTAAACATAAGGACACTATTCTTAAAGTATCCGTAGTCGAGCTTTATTCTGAAGTGGGATAATATTAAAGCATTAAGATTATTATGTATATAGACTGATGATCACATCTCATGGATCATGGATAAGGAGTTATCAAGTCTTAAACATAAGTATGAATTTTAAGAGTAATATTTATACTGGATTGACCCGCTATGAGAATACTATATAAAATGTTATGCAAAGTGTCATAAGTTATTATCATGGTGATAATGGTGTATACCACCCTTCGACCTGAAACCGCTATGGACCCTAGATGTAGAGTCGAGTGCTTTAGTGCTGATCAAACATTGTCCGTAACTGGGTAACCATAAAGACAGTTGATGGGTACTCCACGAAGCATGCTAAAGGACATGAGTGACCTAGATGGAATTTTCCCATCCTGTGTAACAGGATAAATGTCTATGGGCCCAATATTGAACTTGACAAGGATGACACGATCTATGCCTTGTGTTCAATATAGACATAAGGGAAAAAGGGTTGTTATACACATAAGTATTATCATAGAAGGATTTGTCAGATCACATGACATTTTCGTGACTTGGGTAGCAGTGATGTGTTTCTAGATACCGCTCACTTTTTATTATGTTAAATATGTGATTTAATATAATTGTCAATGCCGCGAAAACCTACAAGGTCACACACAAAGGACGAATTGATGAGAGATAGAGTAACTAAGGAACACCGTAAGGTACGGTGCACTTAAGTGAATTGTAGAACATCATAAGGTACGGTGTACTTAAGTAGAATACAAAATATGGTAAGGTACCATGCGCTTAATGGAATTTGGCATATTATAAGATATGGGTCACATACACTTAAGTGGGCTTTTTAGCTTGAAGCCCACACAAGTGGTTCTATAAATAGAACCCTTGTGCTGAAGCATTTAATGCGGTTGCATTTTTCATTTTATCTCTCTCTCTCTCTCTCTCTCTCTCTCTCTCTCTCTCTCTCTCTCTCTCTCTTACACAAAGCCTTCATTCATAGCAGCTAGCACGGAGATTGAAGGAATCCGTTCGTGTGGACTGAGTAGAGGCGTTGTCGTCGTTCAACAGTTGTGATCGCTCCGTAGTTTTGCATCAAAGGTTTTAATCGTCACAAGAGGTAACTATTCTATCACTGATCATGCCCATTCGTGTGGATCACTAAAGGAGAAAATTTTAATTTCCGTTGCATTTTGGATCGCCCTTCTCCTTCAGTGGTATCAGAGCCACTTGCGAAACCATGCATCGGATAGCTATTTATTTTCTGTATTAATATGATTAAAAGACAGAATGAATCAATTAATTGAAGGAGTAATTAAATTTGGCATCATGTGTGGACGATTTGGATGATTGATGTTTACTATGCTTCGGAACCAACATTAGTATGGTGAAGCAGCGATACGTCGATCGTCCATAGGTTACGCAATTGAGACCGATCAAGTTATATATATGATATAAATAATCCTAATGCAAAATACGGTATATCTGATATACTGTTTCTATTTCATTCATTCAAACACTTAATGGTTGTTTTCCTTTGAGCGACCAATGGTCATTTGCTTCGGAATCCGACCTTAGTATGGTGAAGCAACGACCTATTCATCAATCATACCGAATCAACAATCGAGGTGTGTTTGACTGTCTGAAATTGGTGCCTTAGGGTTAGTGACGGCACAAGGGTTGTGCCGTCAAGGAGTTTTGAATTGAGGGCTTGTTGGATCACGTCTGTTGACTGTTTCAAAAGCGCTGATTTTGGCCGCGTGACGTTCGTCGTGGGCATGTGATGATCGTAACAAGATGGACGTGACGGTCGTAACATGCTTTGTGACGGTCGTCACATTCACAGATCCAGAATTCTAGACATTTCTGTTATTTTGGCTGCGTGGCGTTCGTCATGGGCCTGTGACGGTCGTAACATGCTTTGTGACGATCGTCACATTCACAGATCCAGAATTCTAGACATTTCTGTTATTTTGGCTGCGTGACGTTCGTCATGGGCCTGTGACGGTCGTTACATGGTTGTCACATTCACAGAGTCAGAATTCACGGGGTTTCTGTTTTCTAACTGGGCAAGAGTTGTGTTGATGCAAAACAACGTCGATTTCAAATGAATTAAAGGAATTAAAATTAATAATAATGATGTGTTTATTATTATTGTCTTGTGGTGATCGGTTATGGCCTTAGTTTTCCTTTATTTTGTTTTGGTTTTTTTTAAAATACGACCTGCGTGTCGTGCCTCTCTTTTAATCTCTTAATGTAACTTCTTCTCTCGTCTCACTCCCTGAGTTTCTTTTATGTAATGTAATGTTATGAAGAAAGAGAAGAATCCAATATCAAAGGAGGACAACCTTTAAGATCTTGCTTGGAGAAGCTTAGATCGTTATTAGGTTACCTTAGGTTCTCTCATTGGCTTGGGAGAACAATTGCACTAGGGGCCATAACTGTTTCATTATGTATGTTGATGCATGTGAATGTATGTTGATGCATTTGAATGAATGTTGATGCATGTGAGAGACGATTTATATGATAAATAAGCCGGTGAGATCAGAATAATTGCAATTCCCTCAAATTAAATATTAAGTTTATGCTTTCCAAGTTTTAGCACTCATCAAGACTAGTATCGGATAATGTAGGTTTCGCCTACGAGAGGTGCATGTTCTATATTAGTAAGGTGCGATGGGATAATTGTAATATCCAATTTCTAAAACAATGGGTCAAACTTAACTAAAAAAATTATAATAAGATTATATATGTTTAGAAGCAAGAGTTGGAAATGATCCATATGATGGATTGGAATAAGGAGTTATTCACCCAACTGAAATTTTCGAGAGTTGTATGAGACACAATTGGAAGGAGTTCCTACCTAAATAACCTAGTTTTGTGTAATCCGCCTACGCGGACTTAGAACAAAGTGAAATATGGATCTTGACCCAATAGAAAATCTTCCAACAGGATTTTCAGAATCAAATAATGAGGGTCATTTGTTTTCAGTAAAATAGTGGGAGCATATTTAGTTAAAGGCCTAATTAAATATGTTATTGATACTTATATTTTCATTAATTCTTATGTAGATTACCATGACAACAAACACCTCTAACAACGTTTTACGATTAATCCTTGACAAGGAAATATTGTCTGGGACAAATTTTCTGGATTGACACCTAAATCTGAGGATTGTCCTCAAACATCATAGAAATTTGTATGTCTTGGAGAAACCTGTTCCTGAAGAGGAACCTCCTAGTTCTGCACCTAAGGCAGAAAGTGATGCTTATAAGAAGCATGTCGATGATACCAATGAAACTGCTTGTCTCATGCTGGCTACCATGAACTCAGAGTTGCAAAAGCAACATGAGAATATGGTAGCGTTCGATATGATCGAACACCTGAAGATGCTCTATCAAGAGCAAGCAAGGCCTGAAAGGTTTGAAGTTTCAAAAGCCCTTTTTCAAGGCAAGTTAGCTGAGGGAGCCCCTGTAGGTCCCCATGTGCTCAAGACGATTGGGTACGTGGAAAACCTTGAAAGGTTGGGTTTTCCCCTCGGAAAGGAACTTGTGACTGATTTGATCTTGCAATCGTTGCCAGATGGATTCAGTCAATTTGTCCTAAATTTCAATATGAATGATATGGACAAATCTCTTCCTGAATTGCTAGCCATGTTAAGAACTGCTGAGTAGAATCTGAAGACAAAAGGGAAGTCCATTATGATTATTGGAAATGGAAAGAGACGGAACAAAAGGCCCACTAAGCAGGGTGATAAAGGGAAAGGCAAGGAAGTTGCCTATCCCAGACCTACTGTTGCTACTTTGAAGCCTAGTGGAAGCATAACAAAGGCAGGCACCTGCTTCCATTGCGGTAAGACCGGACACTGGAAGAGAAACTGCCCAAAGTACCTTGAAGATACGAAGAATGGAGTAGAGACTTCAACTTCAGGTGTTTTTGTTATTGAAATAAATTTATCTACTTCTGTATCATGGATATTAGAACAATTGTTGCTCAATTTATCTACTTCATTTATAATAAAGAACAATTGTTGCTCAATTTATTTGAATGATATATTCTATGCTACTGCACAAATGAGCAATGGACTATATGTCTTTGATCTCGAAATGCCTATTTATAACATTAATACTAAAAGGATTCCTAACTAGTTAAATCCAACTTACCTTTGGCATTGTCGATTAGGCCACATAAATGAGAAACGCATTTCCAAACTCCATAAAGATGGACTCTTGGACTCTTTTGATTATGAATCATATGAGACATGCAGATCGTTATTAATTGGAAAGATGACAAAGTCTCCATTCACAGGAAAAGGTGAAAGAGAGAATGATCTTTTGGGCCTCATACATACTGATGTATATGGACCACTAAACATACTAGCAAGAGGAGGTTTTCAGTACTTCATCACATTTACTGATGATTTCAGTAGATATGGTTATGTGTATTTAATGAAACACAAATCGGAGTCCTTTGAAAAGTTCAAGGAATTCAAGAATAAAGTACGAAACCAACTAGGTAAGAATATTAAAACTCTTTGATCAGATCGAGGTGGTGAGTATTTAAGCCTAGAGTTTGATGATCATCTGAAAGACTGTGAGATCCTATCCCAACTTACTCCTCCTAGAACACCCCAATGGAATAGTGTATATGAGAGAAGAAATCGAACCCTATTTGACATGGTCCGATCCATGATGAGTCACGCCGATCTTCCAAACTCCTTTTGGGGACATGCACTATTGACAACAGCTTACACACTTAACTGTGTTCCATCCAAAAAGGTTGAGAAGACACCATATGAGATATGGAGTGGTAAGAAACCACATATGTCTTACATGAAGATTTGGGGTTGCGAAGTTTATGTGAAACGACAAGTTTTAACTAAGCTTGAGCCCAAATCTGGCAAATGCTTATTTGTGGGGTATCCTAAAGAAACAAGAGGTTATTACTTCTACAATCCTTCTGAGGGCAAAGTGTTTGTCGCTCGAACTGGAGTTTTCCTAGAAAAGGATTTTATTTCCAAAGGAATCAGTGGGAGGAAAGTAGAGCTTGAAGAAATTCAAGAATCACAAAGCATTGATACACCTATGGAGGAATTAGAGCAGGAAACACAAGTAGTTGTGGAAGAGCAACCTGCTCAAGTAGAACAAGACCAGCATAGGTCAAGCAGGATATGTCACCAACATGAGAGACATGGATATCTCATAACTGATCAAGGTGATGTATTACTCATGGATCAAGATGAGCCTGTGACCTACCAAGAGGCCATAACTGGTCCCAAGTCTGAGAAGTGGCTAGAAGCCATGAAATCTGAAATGGATTCCATGTACACAAACCAAGTTTGGACCTTGGTAGAGCCTCCTGTAAGAGTTAACCCTATAGGATGCAAGTGGGTCTTCAACAAGAAGACTGACATGGATGGTAAGGTACATACCTATAAGGCAAGACTGGTTGCAAAAGGATATAAACAAATTCATGGGA
This sequence comes from Lathyrus oleraceus, assembly GCF_024323335.1. Classification (NCBI taxonomy): domain Eukaryota; kingdom Viridiplantae; phylum Streptophyta; class Magnoliopsida; order Fabales; family Fabaceae; genus Lathyrus; species Lathyrus oleraceus. The sequence goes on from NC_066584.1 coordinate 230,438,896, forward strand.
TTGACTATGATGAAACCTTTTCACCAGTTGCAATGCTTAAATCTGTTTGGATTTTACTTGCTATCGTTGCATATCATGATTATGAAATATGGCAAATGGATGTCAAAACTGTTTTCCTTAATGGGAATCTTCTTGAGGATGTGTACATTACACAACCTGAAGTATTTGACATACCTGAAGAAGCCCAAAAGATATGTAAGTTACAAAGATCAATCTATGGATTGAAGCAAGCTTCCAGAAGCTGGAATCTTCGCTTTGATGAAACACTAAAACAATATGGATTCATCAAGAACGAAGACGATCCTTGTGTCTACAAGAAGGTTAGTGGGAGCATGATCATTTTCCTGGTATTATATGTAGATGACATAGGTGAAGCAGCCTATATATTAGGAATCAGAATCTATAGAGATAGATCACAAAAGCAGCCTATATATGTAGATGACATTGCTGATTCTACAACAGAGGTCGAGTACATTGCTGCCTCAAGTGCAGCAAAGGAAGTTGTTTGGATCAAAAAGTTCATTAGTGAAGTTGGCATAGTTCCTAGCATTGTGGGTCCCATTGGTCTCTATTGTGATAATAATGGTGCTATTGCACAAGCTAAGGAGCCTAGATCTCACCAACGATCCAAACACATACTTAGGCGTTATCACCTCATTCGAGAGATAATAGATAGAGGAGATGTGAAAATATGCAAAGTACCTACACTTGACAATATTGCATACCCACTTGCAAAGCCTTTTGCGTAGCAAAAGCATGATGGCCATACTAGATCTATGGGCATTAGGGGTATGCCTGATTGGCTCTAGTGCTAGTGGGAGATTGTTGGAGTAAGCCCTAAAGGCCAATACTTTTGGTACTTGTATCGAATTATTTATTAATAATAAAAGGCTTTTTCTTTATTACATGTTTTTAATAAAGTCCCTAGAATAGCTAGTCCGTTTAATGTATCAAGTGTGAATTGATCATGAGATCACATTAAACATAAGGACACTATTCTTAAAGTATCTGTAGTCGAGCTTTATTGTGAAGTGGGATAACATTAAAGCATTAAGACTATTATGTATATAGACTGATGATCACATCTCATGGATCATGGATAAGGAGTTATCAAGTCTTAAACAAAGGTATGAATATTAAGAGTAATATTTATACTGGATTGACCCAATATGAGAATACTATATAGAATATTATGCAAAGTGTCATAATTTATTCTCATGGTGATAATGGTGTATACCACCCTTAGACCTGAAACCACTATGGACCCTAGATGTATAGTCGAGTGCTTTATTGTTGATCAAACGTTGTCCGTAACTGGATAACCATAAAGGCATTTGATGGGTACTCCACGAAGCATTCTAAAGGACATGAGTGACCTAGATGGAATTTGCCCATCATACGTAACAGGATAAATGTCTATGGGCCCAATATTGAAATGGACAAGGATGACACAGTCTATCCCTTGTGTTTAATATAGACATAAGGGCAAAAGGATAATTATATACATAAGTATTATCACAGAAGGAGTTGTCAGATCACATGACATTTTCGTGTCTTGGGTAGTAGTGATCTGTTGCTAGATACCGCTCACTATTTATTATGTTAAATACGTGAATTAATACAATTACCAATGCCGCGAAAACCTACAGGGTCACACACAAAGGACGGATTGATGAGAGATATAGTAACTAAGGAACACCGTAAGGTACGGTGCACTTAAGTGAATTGTAGAACATCGTAAGGTACGGTGTACTTAAGTAGAATACGAAATATGGTAAGGTACCACGCGCTTAAGTGAATTTGGCATATTATAAGATATGGGCCACATACACTTAAGTGGGCTTTTTAGCTTGAAGCCCACACAAGTGGTTCTATAAATAGAACCCTTGTGAAGAAGCATTTAATGCGGTTGCATTTTTAGTTTTCTGTCTCTCTCTCTCTCTTTGTCTCACTCAAAGATTGAAGGAATCCGTTTGTGTGGACTGAGTAGAGGCGTTGTCGTCGTTCAACGTTCGTGATCGCTCCGTAGATCTGCATCAAAGGTTTCAATCGTCACAAGAGGTAACTATTCTATCACTGATCATGCCCATTCGTAAGGATCACTAAAGGAGAAAATTTTAATATTCGTTGCGTTTTGGATCACCCTCTCCTTCATTTAATGCAATACGAATCGATTAAACCACCAAGTCTTCTTCGTACAAGATCAACATCGACACAAGGATCAACAATGAAGATTCTTCGCTAATAACTTGTCAGTTAAGAGAAGTATCATGCGTCTCGTGCCTTAAGTAGTAATGAATGATGAGATGGAGTCTCTCCTATCCTTGTCTATAGTGACTTTGCGTATGGGGCGTATGCCCCAAATATTCACAGCGTTCGCCCTTATTCATCGACTCTAGTGTGATTCTTATCTATCGACTGTCAATTCTCCTATCACTTCATTCTCTTACTTCACTCATCATTTCTATTCTCTTCTATTCAATCATTCAATCATTCTTTTGCCTTCAATCACCTTGCTTTCAGCCCTAGTGGGCTGGACTACGAAAGCTCTGATTTCCTTATTGCTCTGTAAGGGTACATAGGCAGGAGAATTCAAATTCTTCGCGAGCTATCTTATTTATCGATTCACCTTATCTATTCCTACCTTATGTATCAATCAATAATTCTTCATTCATCAATCAATATCATCTTTTTGAGATCAACCATACTTCTCCGTGGACTCATTGTCTATCCTTTTGGGATGTCTTAACGATTGTCCATCTCATCAATGGAGAGTTGTTTAGGACCATACCCAAACACTTACTTCACTCTTTCTTTTTGGCTTCACCCTATAGTGGTGGTCTTACTAGTCTACGTATTGGTAAATGCCTACCTTGCTCTTTGATTCAAAGTATATCTCCTTCTTGGATCCAAGCTACTATCCTTATTTGATCCCACACCATTTTTTTCCCCAACAAGTGATACGTTATTCCTTGTACTATACAATACTGCAATCATTCCTTGAATTGGCGTTTGTCTTTTAGGCCTCGTTGCTTATAAAAATATCTCTCTCTCCTTATTTACTGCAGTTAACCTCTGAAATTGGGTTTGTCTTGTGAGTCCCCTATCACTTAGACAAATACCTTTTGATACCATTCTGTTGGTACAAGTCATACCTTTCATCACTATATGTCTCTCTTTCTATTCACGTGGTTCTGAACTACGATTGCTCTGATTTTCTCATTGCACAATGAGAATATGTAGGCACGAGGATGCAAATCCTTGGCGAGCATACTTCTAATTATTCCTCCTCCGTGTTAGGGCACCATCCATGTCGTTCACTATTCATTATCTACCTTCGATCATAAATCGTTCACCCCGGGACATATTATTACTTTGACATCGAAATACACTTTCGTTAAAATTCCATATACACCCTTTTAGGACACCTAATGTAGTCCGCCTTTTCACCTATAGTTATTTGGGCTACAACCTCAAAGATTTGATTCCTTCCTTTTTTTGCTATGCACCCTATACGGGCGGCCTGCTAGTCCACGTATCGGTTAAAGTATTTCCCTCTATGGTACAAATTCCATTTATCTTATGGATTCCAATACACTTTCACCTTTCGATTTCAAACAATACTTCTTCAGTCACTTATCACCAAATATTCAATTCTGTGACTTTGGTCACTTCATTGCGTTCATCTCTGTGATACATTCATATTCTACCTTCCTTCACTCCACGTGATATACCAGTTATCTTTGAGCCAAATACACTACCTCGTTGTTCTCTTTCTTGCGTCCCCTTGTGAACCAAGAGATGTTTGGGGTTGTGCCCAAACCCCTATTTCTTCGTCTTTTTGGCTTTACCCTATAGTGGCGGTCCTACTAGGCCATGTACTGGTATAAGCCACCTTACTCTTGAGTTCATCTTTTCACCCTCGGTGGAGTTCACACACTATTCTTTGGTTCAGACCATACCTTTGATCATAACTTCTTTTCACCTCCCGCCTCTAGTTCCTTGAACTACTAAGCTCTGAATTCCTCATTGCACTATGAAGATACGTAGGCATGAGGGCCCCAATCCTCAACGAGAACTTTATATATTTCTTTTCCTTTCCCATTCTTTTGCGAGTAATCTTAGATATAACACCTATTCGAGTGAGAACAATCAAAACGGTTCCCATGGACTACCATGGATGTTTGGGGTGCTAATACCTTCCCCTTGCATAACCGACTTCCTTACCCAGTATATCTCTTTCCCTCGGGTTTTATCAATGTTTTCCCTTCCCTTTGGGCATAAATAAAGTTTGATGGAGACTCTATTGTATGTTTGAGCGTGTGATACGTTCGAGTATATTTCCGCTAGCTTCACCTAGAGACTCTGCTGGGGAAACTTCGCTACTTGAAAGTACTTCCTAGTCGCTAAAAGGAGTCGAATGTAGTTTAGGTTGTTTTCTCGCTTGTTTTTAGGTATTTATCTTTATGCTTTACTGACTTTGCATTATTCACTATTTACTTTATTATTGCATTCTGACATTCTGGATATCTGTATATGATGCTGTTTGGGTTGGGTTGGTGACACATGAGAGAGAAGCTCTATACCCGAGATTGAGTACACACACAAGATAGTAACGTGACTAGAGTCGTGTTGGACCTCCATTGAGTTATTCTACGATTATGGTTGATACGAGACGTCACACCTAGAGTAGATCCTTTTGGGAGCATCATTGTCCGACGAGTCATTCGTCCAAGACAATGGTATCTCAAATTGGTCGTTGAATCTAGGGACCTTTTAGGACCACCCTTTAAGGATAATACATACCTGTGAGGGGAACATGGGTTTTTCTTGCAGCAAACCAAGAGCCTTCATACCCGTGTTCTCGTGTATACATTGAACCTTTAAACTTGTAATAAGCAGATTATACAATCTATCTAGAGCATGCCAGAATTCTGATTATGTGATACTCTGCCATCATTGCATCGCACGACATCATTGCATCATTACATTAACCATTGCATGTTACATTTTCATTTTTCAGGGACCTACTGTGCCAATTGCTATTGTTAGTGCAGTCATGGATAAGACAGATCGAAGGAAAACATATCAGTACAAATTGAGAGACTGTAAGGTTGATGAATTGAGAAAGCTCAGCGAGTTCCTAAATGAAGATTACCGAGTGGCCTTTAAACAGGCCTATGGAAACCTATTGGGAGTTTTATCTATCAAGGAAGATTCAGGGTTGATGTTCACATTCGCACAGTTTTATGATCCCACTCTACACTGCTTCACGTTCCAAGACTTCCTTCTAGCTCCTGCACTAGAGGAGTTTTCCCATCTGCTACAGTTTCCAATTAAAGTCCAACCTCCCTACATGATTGAGGATAATTTCCGAGATTCTACAGATATAGCTCAAGCCTTGTGCATGAAGAATGATTTAATCGAGTCCACTCTCCGAATCAAGGGTAACACACAAGGCCTGCCATCTAAGTTCTTATTCGAGAACGCCACTGTGTTTTCCAACAGCGGAAGTTGGGAGACGTTTTACGCCAGCTTCGCACTACTTTTCTATGGGTTGGTACTATTCCCGAATGTTGAAGGCTTCGTTGACAAGACCGCCGTCACCATATTCATATCCCAGAACCCAGTTCCCCCCTTACTAGCTAATGTATTCTTCTCCTTCCATTGGAGAAACATGAAGAAAGGGGGGACTATCAATTGATGTGTTCCTTTTCTTCAGAAGTCTATTGTGTCCCACCTACCAAAGAAAGGGTCGTTTGTTGATAATGTGGGTGATCTGAAATGGTCACAAAGGTTGATGTCATTAGATTCTGAGGATGTCGTCTGGTATAGTCTCGATTACTTGAGGGTGAAGCTAATCTTCCGATGTGGGGTTTAATCAACTATAATCCCGTTCTCTCATTGCGTCAGTTGGGGGTTTGATCAACTATAATCCCGTTCTCGCATTGTGTCAGTTGGGATATCCTCTTGTAAGACCCTAATTTTGGCCCCAAGATCCCTCATAGCATCATAACATGGCATTTTCATAGCCTCAAGGATCATAAGCATCTTGGTTCCCTTTGCCTTTGGGTTAGGACATCTTGTGAGTGGTTTGAGTTCACCAAGCATGCTTGAATTGTATATTATTTCTTTTCTCAGTTTTTTTTATTATTAACTCAAAAGCACAAAAATATGTCACTAACATCTCTTGTTTGTAGTTTGAGCAGTCACAAGGGCTAAAGGCTTATAGGAGATCCTATGTGCATTGATATGGTCAAGAGGAGATGGAAGCAAGCATGGTAATGGTTCCCAAAGCTCTCATCCATCAAATATGCCTCCCAAGTATCTCAATTCATCATTTTGATCAAAGCAAGCCAAAGGGTTTGAGGCTTGTTTCCCAAGGAAACCCTAATTCATCTGTTCATCAATTGTGCCTTGCCCATGAAGCAACCTCAACCCATGGTCAAAAACAATCAAGGGAAGTTCTTTAACTCATCATTTCATGCATATTTGAACTCATTTGAGTGTCCTCAATCATCCATTCATCAAGATATGAGATTTGGACTTGAGAAGTTGATCAATCAATTCATCTGACTATTTTGAAATGCACTAAGACCTAAATTTTTATGTGTTTGTCAAATGGAGATGATCCCAATAGAAAGACTTTTAACATGGTTCTGCTCAGATGCGTGGATAGATACGAAGCAGACCTGTTAATGACTGAGGTCCATGAGGGTTCATTTGGTACTCATTCAAATGGACATGCCATGGCTAGAAAGATGTTGAGAGAAGGCTACTATTGGCTGACTATGAAGTCTGATTGCTGTAAATATGTGAAGAAATGCCACAAGTGTCAGATTTATGCGGATAAGATTCATATTACCCCGACACTTCTCAATGTGATTTCATCACCATGGCCTTTCTCTATGTGGGGAATTGACATGATTGGCATGATAGAGCCGAAAGCGTCTAACGGTCACAGATTTATTCTCGTAGCAATTGATTACTTCACCAAGTGGGTTGAAGCGGTGTCATATGCAAATGTGACTAGGCAGGTGGTTGTGAAGTTTATCAAGAATCAACTCATATGCCGTTATGGTGTGCCGGATAAGATCATTACTGACAATGGATCTAACTTGAATAACAAGATGATGAAAGAGCTGTGTGGTGAGTTCAAGATTGCACATCATTATTCTTCTCCTTACAGACCCAAGATGAATGGGGCTTTTGAAGCTGCTAATAAGAATATCAAGAATATTATCTAGAAGATGGTTGTTACGTACAAGGATTGGCATGAGATGCTGCCATTTGCCTTGCATGGATACCGTACATATGTCCATATTTCAACAGGGGAAACCCCTTTCTCTCTTGTTTAAGGTATGGAGGTTGTGCTCCCAGTAGAGGTGGAGATCCCATCAATGAGAGTCTTGATGGAAGCCATGTTGACTGATGCTGAATGGGTTCAGAGTCGTTATGACCAATTGAACTTGATAGAAGAAAAGAAATTGACTGACATGTGCCATGGGCAGTTATATCAGCAAAGGATGAAGAAAGCCTTTGATAAGAAGGTCAAGCCTCGGGTGTTCCAAAAGGGTGACCTTGTGCTCAAGAAAGTCTTGTCTTTCGCGCCCGATTCTAGGGTCAAGTGGACTCCAAACTATGAAGGTTCATATGTTGTTAAGAGAGCCTTCTCAGGCGGTGCTTTGATACTTACAACTATGGATAAAAACAGAATAGCTCGCTAAGTTGAAAACCCGAAAGGGAAGCTTAGGCAAAAATGAGCGTCTTGGTTGATTGAAAACTCGAAAGGGCGATTCAGGCAAAAGTTAGAGACATAAAAAAAAATATGTATCCCGCTAGATTGAGTACCTCACCCTGGGGCAATCTAGGCAAAAAATAGGGATTTGGCAAGTAATTGCATCCTGACAAGACTTTGTTCTACAAGTTATCATCTGTCAGAGATTCTCGATCAGTCGTCGTCAACTAAAGCTCCAAATAAATCGGATTCAGAGTTGGTGGAGAAATGGTCATTATGTTCAACGTATCCCTTTTCCAATATATATCACCAATTTCAAATTTGTAAAGATCTATGGAGTCTTGCCATTTGCAGACTACCATCCCATCAAATAAATTTGAGCCTTTATCCAAATATTTGCACTCTTATTTTTCTTTATTCAACAAATGTTTTGCATGTTTTAATTGAGAAATATCATTGTTAAATAAATAAATTTTCATAACTTGTGTTTTAACAAAGTGAACATTCACAATGATAAAAAGATACTTGGAATGTCCTCAGTGCTCTCCCAAAGATGGTATGATTCCCAACAGGGTGAGACATATGTTCGTATTCCTGGCATGCCTGTATCCTCTTCCTCCGGAACCTTTTGTGGTCTTTTTCTCGAGCAGAGTGTTTGGTAAAGATATTCATGCCTCTTTCCTTCAGTAGAGTAGTGATCCTTCCTCCTTAGCAGATGTGATATATTTGGTAGTATAGTATTTGGTGATCTTGGAAACTTCTGATTGGTGGTTGTTCCCTACAGAGATCCATCCTCCCCTTTGATAATTTCCCCAGAAGAGTTGCTTTTGCGGCGGATTTTATCTGTGTGATCCTGCCCCCAGCTAGAATGAATGATGTTCGTTCCCCTGCAGAGATCCTTGTTTCCTGGTCCCCATCAGATAGGATGTTCTCCACTGGGCCTAGCTTTCTTTATCGAGATGTAGTACCGAATGTTTGTTCGTCAATCTTTGGACCTGTTTGTGTTAGATATGTCTGTTTTGTTAGCATTCATCATACATAAACCACACATATGTGCATATAATTTGAAACATTCAGATATTCATGTTGCATTCTTTGCCATATATCTGTGTTTCTTATCTCCTACTAGTGGGTAATATATTTCCCCAAGCATATGTTTGTGTCTGATCTCCCAATGTAGAGTCAGCCCCATAAGCAGAAAGTGTTTATCCTTCCTTCCATATTCCCCACTGAGTTATGTCCTCGTGGATGATGGTTGTTTTTTTTTCCTCCCAACACATATACTGGGATGGAACCCCCCTGAGTTGTATCCTCATAGGGATGAGTCTTGTTTTGTCGTGCCTATCTAGTTTTTTTCCTAGATTGATTTCTGGTGTTTTTCCCAACACTTCCTCGTAGTTTAGATGAATGATTGCTCAGTAACGAGTAATTGTCCATCTTTTCCCCGGCGGAGTCTGTGGCCTTCTACCCTCATATCGGTAGTTATAAGTCCTATATATTTGGTTCTCTACCCTTATACCGGTAGTTGTAAACCCTATTTTATCCCCTTGCAGAGTTAACCTTTTTGTTCATCCTAACCGATGACGGTTACTCTTCCGTAGTTTTCTACCCAGTATCTAGTAGATGTAATCCCCTCCTTGTTGGTTATCTTTATCCAATATTCAAGATCGATATTCCTTCACTTGTGAATATATATCCTAGTAACCGATGATATGTCTCCCGGATCGTTGCCTTTGTCAATGTATCCCCAGCGAGTCATCTTTCATTTACCCTTGGCTGGTAATGATTGTTTCTCCCCTTGATTGGTCATCATTTTATACCTAGTTTTTGGTATCCTAATGCCCCTTTTTTGTCGGTCGATCTATCCGTTATTAACCCAGTAACCGGTTGTGGATAATCTTCCATGCGAATGTGTTATCTACTTCTGATGGTAATAGATAATATATCTCATGCGCTCTTTGGTCGAAGCCTTTTGTTCTTCCCCAATCGAGTAAGATTCGTATTCCTTTTTGCGGAGTCGAATGCCCATCCTGTAATCGAGTCTGCTTTTAGCCCTCTTTCGGATGATGAGTGTCTTGGAAATATTCCCCAATTCACGCCTTGGTTGGTCACCTATTATATGCCCAGTAACCGGTATCCCTGGTGCTCCTTCCCTTCTGCTCCCTATTATGACTTTTTGTCCCCATGTGGAGTCAGACTTTCCTGAGTTGAAATATACCTTTTTAGGTTTTCCTCAAATGATTTCGGATGTTTGATATCTCTCACCCTTATATCGGTCTTAGATATTCATTCTCCCAGAGCATGTTGATATCTCTCACCCTTATACCGGTGTTCGGATCACATGTCTGTTTGAGCTTATTACCCAGTAACCAGTAATACCTCATTTTGTTGTTTCCTTAGCTGAGTTTCTCTTTGGACATTGCCCCTTCAGGGTCCTTTGTTGGTTTTTCCCCAGCGAAGTCCCTTAGTGGATTCTCCCAGCCTGAGTCTGGATTTTTATCCGAGGTATCCTTTATGGATAATTTTGCTGTATTGGCATATTCCCCAATACATGCATCTTTGAGTCAGCTCGAGTCCTTCCATTGATTTATTTTCATGGAATCTCTCTCTCATGTCTCAGCAAGTTCGAAGTCATGACCTGCTCACGCAATTTATCTCCTTTTTTATACCCATAAGAGTCCCAGAGTCTTTGTCCCATGGAGTGAATTACTCATATGGATTGTCAGTTTCTCCGGATTTCTTTTCTTCTTTGTGGACACATATCCCCATGGAGCACTACCCTTTTGCATACATACATTTGCATCATGAGGTATCTTAGGGACCAAAATTCGTCTCTTTGTTATTCTTTAAGCCCATTCTACCTCTTCGAGACGAAGATTTTAACCTTCACTTCTCCGGCTAGAATGACCTTAAATAGGGGCATCTGTAAGACCCTAATTTTGGCCCCAAGATCCCTCACAGCATCATAACATAGCATTTGCATAGCCTCAAGGATCATAAGCATCTTGGTTCCCTTTGCCTTTGGGTTGGGACATCTATTGAGTGGTTTGAGATCACTAAGCATGCTTGAATTGTATATTATTGCTTTTCTCAGTTTTTTATTATTAACTCAAAAGCACAAAAATATGTCACTAACATCTCTTGTTTGTAGCTTGAGCAGTCACAAGGGTTAACGATTTCTAGGAGATCCTATGTGCAATGATATGGCCAAGAAGAGATGGAAGAAAGCATGGTAATGGTTCCCAAAGCTCTCATCCATCAAATATGCCTCCCAATTATCTCAATTCATCATTTTGATCAAAGCAAGTCAAAGGGTTTGAGGCTTGTTTCCCAAGGAAATCCTAATTCATCTGTTCATCAACTATGCCTTGCCCATGAAGCAACCTCAACCCATGGTCAAAAATAATCAAGGGAAGTTCTTTAACTCATCATTTCATGAATATTTGAACTCATTTGAGTGTCCTCAATCATCCATTCATCAAGATATGAGATTTGGACTTGAGAAGTTGATCAGTCAATTCATCTGAGTATTTTGAAATGCACTAAGATCTAACTTTTTATGTGTTTGTCAAATGGAGATGATCCCAAGAGAAAGCATGTTCTTACAGAAAATATGAAAAACTTTCATGTTCATAAAACATTGATTTGAAGCGTGGAAGGTCATCATCCATTCTAAGACATTATAGGTCATTTTTTTGGGTCAACTTCCCAAGAACACAACTCATTCATTTTTCATGATTTTGAGGTGAGACTTAATGAATTGGAAAGCTTAATGTGTCTAATGCAAATCTTATGTTGAGAAAAATTGAAAAATCTCAAAATATATACATGTGATAATGCAAAATATTATAGGTCACTTTGGGCCAAATGCATTGAAATGTGAAAAAGCCCAACTTCAGGTGCCCATAACTTCTTCATCAAAAATCCAAATGATGCAAAATATAAGTCTAAATTTATTGTATTGAAAAGATCTACAACATTCATGTTGAAGATTGTATCATTTGGAGCATGCATCATTGAGACAGAGGGGCTTGAACATTGGCCAATTTTGGAAATTTCACATATGCATGTTTTGCACCCTACACTTCAAGCTCAAATTTCATTAAGTTCCAAGGCCCAATTGGTGTTTTGATCAACATAGCATTTGTTCCCAATGCAACAAGCTTTCCAACCATTACCCATAAGCCTATGTTTCAATTGTGGAAATATCATTTTCGAAGAGGAGAACTTTTTGGTGCATTGTGGGAAACTTGATTCAATTGCCATGCATGAGCTGATTACATCTATGTTGCACGTCCATTTCATTCAATTATGATCTCAGCTTGCCAAATCAATTGGAATTGGGCCCTCCATGCGCCTGTACAGGCCCATGCATGGAGGCCCTTTCCATTCATGCAAATTTTAAATCACACTTTCAGCATGGCTTTGGCTATAAATACATGGCATGTGAGGTCTCATTCCTCAACCTAATGGCGCCTAAACCTCTGCTGAATTGAATCCACACCCATACCAAACGAACAAAATCTCAATTTTCTCTCAAATTTCATATCTGAATTTTGATTTCCTCGATTGAAAATTCAGATCTAAAGTTCCTAGACCTCTTCACTTTGATCCATAGAAGCTTCTGTTTGGAAAAGGAATCAAAGATCGTGACTCATTTCTTCATATTTCAAAGGTTTTGCTCAACTGCATTTTGCTTCGAAACTGCTCATATATTGTTCCATTTGCCTTGATTTTGTGTTGTCTGAAGTCCTCTGCATAGAGGCATCATTATTGTGTTCTTAATTTTTGAAATCAAGCAAGTTCCGTTGAACAACACCAAAGTTTTATCTCTGATTTCTCTCTCAATAGGGATCAAGAGTGGAATTGAGTGGCATAGGAGTGATGTACATCACTCCACCTTTCATTTGGTACCTGGATCGTGTGTTTTGGTGCACATTTGTTCTTCTGCAAATTTGAGCTCTCACTGGAGCTAGCCGGAAAAGACGGTGGCGTTGGCCACCGTCTGGTCTCCAGATCCAATCGTGGCCATCCATTTCCATTTTCAGATCTAATCATGGCTGTCCAAACTTATGACTTATTTGTGCACATAAGCCGTGTGATATGTCAGCTCAATTAATGAGCCATCATCCAACGCTTCACCTTTTTTCTAATTTTTAATTTCTGATTTCTATTTTCTTTTATTTGTTTTAATTCCTTTTTATTTCTAAAATTCATATCTCTTTCATTATTGGTCCAAAAATTATGGGACCAATTGCATTATTTCTCTTTTAACTTCTAGTTTCTAAAAATGATTTTTAATATTTTTTATTTTATCATTTGCTATTTTTTTAGTAATTTTCTCTTTTCTGGTTATTTTTAACTCATTTTAAATAGTTTTTGATATTCAAAAAATATAAAAATATTTTCTCAACCTCTTTGAATGATGATAGGTCTATGAAAAATATTCTCATCAATTTATTAATTAATTTGAGATTTATTTGAGATTTTAGTTCAATTAGGTTATTTTTATGCATTTTTAATTGATTTAAAATAGTTTTTGACTTTTAAAAATGCTGAAATTTTTTGTCAAACTTTGTTTGACCTTGTTGCACTTGGGATAATTCACTTGGACTTTTCAATGTTGATTTGAAGTGAGTTTGAAGTTTGACCCTTCTTTAATATTTTAATTTAAGTTTTATTTTAAATATTAAAAATGCCAAAAATATTTTGTTTATTTCTTGACTTCTAATCTTTATTTTGCTTCTGTTTTCTATTGTTTGACCTTGATCTTCTCTATCTTTGGTCATAGCTTGTTGATTATCTCATTCCATTTCATTTAATGCACTTTAATTCTTCATTTCTATTCTTCATCTTCTTCTTCTTCTTCTTTTCTTTTTTGATCAATGAGTTAAAGGTTGATGGTTAGCATTGATTAGGGAGGGTTAATCTTCCTTGATTCAAATCTAATTCATCTTGATCAATGATCAAGTGAATGGCTTTGCATTAAGGATAGATTGCTTTCTAAATCATGCAAAGGACCTAAATCAATACAAGATCATTTCTCATCTTCTTTTTGGCATGGCAAGTTGTTGGAGTTTGATTCACTAACCAAGACATCTAACTTGTGTTGTTGCCTACATTATTATTGACCGACCTCAGATAGTTGTGACTTCTACATAAGTCCAATTATGATTGCTTAACATAGCGCTAAAGTTGCCTTATGGCACACTAACTACTAACACTAACCATTAACCCTTAACATTTACTTCTTGCTCTTTACATTTATGCAATTTACTATTCTTGTACATATTATTTATTTGCTTTTCCCCCTTTGCTCACTTGAGCACATGTTTATGTTAATGCAATTTGCCTTTTGCTCACTTGAGCACATAATTGTGTATATATCATTGTGCTTGTGTTTTGTTGTGATTGTTGTGGACCAAATGCAAAGAAATGGACAAATGGACTTAGTTTCTAGGACTTTCCCTATGCAAATTGGAGTAAAAGGACTTTAATGTTGTGGACCATTCTTGATTTACTCTATATAACTTTTTGATGTGTGTGTGCTTTTGTGCTAGGGGATCCTATGAGAGCTCAAATTGAAGAACCATTGTCATTGTTCATTCAAAGTGAAAGATACAAGATACATTGAGGATCTTCTAAAAAGCTTGTTTGATTGTGTTGATTACTTGAGCTTACTGTCATTTTGCTTGCATATTCCAAAGGATGTGAGCTACTTTGATCATCAATATGATCTCAAGAGAGGAACTCCATTTGTGGTCTTGTTTCTTATCCCTTATCTCTTGTATGATTAGGACTTTAGCCATTCTTCTTCTTCCCTCCACTCTAACCCAAGCCAAAACTTTTGTGCAAACATTAGAAACCTAAGCCTTATGCTTTTGATTTTCAAAACTTTCTTTCATAACACTTATTTTGAATTGAACTTTAAATCAACTTTGACTATATGTTGTAACTACTTTTCATTGGCAAATACCACTCATTCAAATACGTTTTTGTGGTTTCAATGGCCACTCTCTTAATCAAAACTTTTTTTCATAACCTTTAGCTATTAGGCTTGATTTATCCTTGAGGTAGATGTAATACTCACCTATATCCTTAGTGATGGACAATGAGTCTTCCATGCTTATTATAGGGTTAACCCCTCACTAGCATGTTGAAGCTATCCTCACATGGTGGATTTGTGGTTTTAGGTTGAGTTTTCTCCCTTGGATAACAAAAGACCTTAAGGCTTTTGGACCAATCAATTCACCAACTCATTTTGAGATTTTTACCCCGAACTACGAGGTTTTGATCCTAATCTTTTTTTTAAGATGGTACGTAGGCAATGGGTTTATCCATCCAAACACAAATTGTAATTAACTTGTATATTCTCTTCTCATCTCTTCAATCATGTTTGCACAAACAAATTTTCACAAATTACCAACCTTACAACAAATGTGAAAAGGGCTCCCTAGGAGTACCTAGGATGTTTTGGGTGCTTAAAACCTTCCCATTGCATAACCAACCCCCAACCCCCTTACCCCGATCTCTGACATTTTTACTAGTTTTTGATTCGATAAAAATTTTAGGTTTTTGTTCGCTTTCTAACCATTCCTTTGGATAAATAGAAGTACGGTGGCGACTCGACTTGTATGATTTACCGTGGATTTAGTCAATATCTCTAATGGTAACGAATACCCCGCTACACCTCTCAAGGAGAAACCTGAAGACCGTCTATAGGAAGAACCGCTGCTAGCTGAAAGGGTTGAGAATCCAGAGATGATGAAAAATGCTTGTAGAGCCTGGGCCAAGGTACGGAGAATTGGGAAGAAACAACTAGGCAAACAATTGTGTATTGTGACAACTTCATATGCTGATTGGGTGAAGTCAAGGGCCAAAGCGATCAAACTTCCATACCCATGGGAACCTTCCATGTGTATCAAGACCGTCAAACCACCTGCCACCGTTGTTTCTGAAGTGGATCGCCCTAAAGAAACCATCAAGAAGTTAGAAAAGGAGAACGCTGGTCTCCAATCCATCCTGATAAAGGTCACCTCAGAAAAGAACACATTGAAAGTCAGTCTCAGTCAGAAGAGAGAAAGGTTCAACAAAGCAGATACCAATATTCATATTGAGCAAAACAAAAGGAGGAAAGTGGGAGATGCCTTAAAAGGATCTTTTGAGACCATTGCAAACAAGAAAAAGGAGTTAGCCGAAACCCAACACCGAGCCTGCAAGAGGAAGATTGACTACCAAGGCCAGATCAAGACTCTGCAAGACCAATTGGAGAAATGTCTGAAAGAGTTGAAGGATGAGCAAGCCCGTGCAAAGAAGCTGGAAGTAACTCGCACACAACTCCAGAGTGACATCGACAAAAGGTTTGAAGAGATACGAGCTTTGAACAATCAAGCCGATCAGAACTTGGAAGAAAGGAACTAGCTACAAGAGGAAGTTACCCAATGGGAGATTCAAAGTCGTAACTTGCAAGTTCTCATAGACCAGAAGGAACATTTTTTATAGGATATTCTGAGCGGACCTAATCATTCATTACTGCGCAACCTCATCAACGATGCTCAATATTGGACTGATAGGCATGCCCGCCCAGCCGATTTTTCTAATAAATCACTCAAGGACCTTCCTGGATTGTTGAAGAAAGCTTATGCTGAAATGTTCCCTCACAACACTTTATGGGTCGCTTTCCATTTTGTATCTGTACGTAGAGTTGTTATGGCGAGGATCAAGTCTGATCTCCATGCTAGTTTTATCAAAATGATATCGAGTTGTAATAATTTGTACTGTTTGACTTTCAAATAAATAAAAGAGATTTTGATGAAACACTTATGTTGTCTTATCCATACTCACTGTATGACTATATATGCACACTGGCACCTTAGAAATAATATTTCCTCATTTGTTAACATGAATTTATTACATTCATTCATTGCGCATAGCTAACCAGAAAACAAAAAGCTTACTTCATCATCTTTCCACAACAAAAACGACAACTCGTCATCACTATTTCACTCGAGAAAACAAATCCAAGATCATGGTTGACTTTGAAGCTGATAACATTGTTGTCCGTAAGTCTCTCACCCAAGTCCAGGGTAGAATGAACCTCTTCCAATGGAACATGGAGGCCATCTTGGAACTCCTCCAGACTCAAAGGGCTCATGCCTCTACTAACCCTGCTGACGACAACGTCACCCGTGCTGCTGGGGTGACTAATCCTGCTACTGTTGCTGGTGCTACCGTCGAAACTCCAGTGGAGACTGTAGTACCAACCACTGAAAACCGCCAATTGGTCCTTGCTGGCATGAATAGGCTTGTATCTTCTTACCCTTGGGGAATTCCCCAAAAGTTTACTGCTCACTTCACCAATGAGGGGGCTTTCCAACATCATCCGACTCTCACTACCCCTGCTGCTACTGGAAACTCTACTTTCCCGTGGGGTATACCTATTGTGCAGACTCCTCCGATTGATACTGCCAACCCCGAGGACAACCAAGGTCAGGTCCCTAATGAAACTCCTGATGCTGAAGGAGAATACCGAAGCCCGCGCCTCCATTTCCAGATTTTCTGCTAAAGCTGCTCAACCTGCAAGCACTAATCAGGCTGTTCCATTCAGCTACCCTGGGCAACTTTTGTGCCCATGTTGACCTATGCACCCACCAACCCTGCACTCCAGTATGAGCATACAGGGGCACCTCAGGCCCCTAATGCTCAGGTTGGAGGGAAGTATCCTCACATGGTGCATGTTGCTCAGACAGTGCCTCCTGGTTTCTCATACCCGCCAAAGATGTTGTTCGCTCCATAGAGTGTTCCTACTTTGGTGATAGCTTCTGAAACCTCTTGACCATCCAGTCAGGTCACTCTTCCCGCTGTTGATCCGGCCAGACTTGCAGATTATTAGCTGTTTGATGATATAATAAGGGCTATTGATGGTTTCTCAGCCTTTGGTATTGATGCTCGAGATCTGTGCTTAGTTCTGAATGTGGTGCTCCCGCCGAAGTTCAAGGTTTCAGACCTCCCAAAATACAAAGGTCTAAGCTATCCTCGTAATCATATCACCATGTACTGCAGGAAGATGGCGTCGCATATCGACAATGATAATTTGCTGATCCATTGCTTCCAGGACAGTCTGTCAGGAGCTTCTTTGGATTGGTACATGGGTCTGGAACGTACGAAGGTCCGATCATGGAGGGACCTGTCTGAGGCATTTTTGAAACAGTATAAGTATAATCTTGACATGGCTTCGAAAAGGATTCAGTTATAAAATCAAGCGCAGAGATCCAATGAAAACTTTAAAGAGTATGCTCAACATTGGCACAAGATGGCGTCCACGGTCCAACCAACACTTTCTGATAATAAACTGGTAGATATCTCAATGGGTATGCTCCAAGGGCTGTATTTTAAGAATATGGTTGGAAGTTCATCTATAAACTTTGCTGATATGGTAACTATTGGTGAACATGTAGAGAATGGGCTGAAATCAGGGAAGATCACAAATATGACAGCTCTGTAGACAACGATCAAGAGGTCGCATGGGGGCTTCGCCAAGAAGAAAGAGGGGGAAGCAAATGCTATGACGGTAAGTGCCCGCCCCTAATATCAGTTTTTGATGACCTCTATGCCGTACTATTTGTATCTGTATGTGTCCGTAACTCAATATCAGCAACCACCATGTCAATATAAACCGTAGAAAGTAATCAACAATTAGCACCTGCTCATAGAAATCAGAACCATCAGTACAATCGTGGCAACAAAGGACAAGTTTGAGGTCCGAATAACAGGAACAATTTTGGTAATCATCCCCAGATTGACAAGGTTCTGGTACCATATGCAAAACTGGTTCCGTATCTGATCCACGTAGGGGCTATCGTGCCAAAAGAAATACCTGCACCCTCTCCTCCGTTCCGCCCTAAGCATGATCCTAATGCTTCATCCGCTTATCACACTGGATTTATACGACACTCTACGGAGGAATGTTAGACCCTAAAATACAAGGTCCAAGATTTTATCAACAAGGAGATCCTAACCTTCTCCGAGGAAAAGCCCAATGTGAAGACGAATCCCCTGCCAAATCATGGTGGTTCAGCAGTCAACGTTGTAGTTGAAGAGGAAGTAACCGAATTCATACTTAGGGAAGATGATGTAAAGACTCGTTGTCAGTTGTATTGAAGAGACTTGAGCAGTTTGAGTTTCTAATAGGTATACACGACGTATGCATAGTATGTGAGTATGATCCAGACAATTACAACGAGATAAGGGGTTGTGTACAAAGGATGATGAACCAAGGTTTATTACAGTTCTCCAAGTCCAAAGCAGCCGAAGAAGTTGCAGTAATTGAACCAATAACCATCGTGTACAGAAAGAAGAAGCTTGAAGCTCCTCCCAAGAGGATTCAACCAATTCATTTTCGTGTTCCCAGTCTGTTTCCGTATCAGGATACCAAGGAAGTGCCTTGGAATTATGCGACAGTGGTTGATCCACCAATTCCTACGACAGTGGCTGGAGTAGTCTGGTGAAAACAAAGCTACAGAATCAGAAGTGTCTAAAGGTAAAGGGCCAGTGGTTGAGAATGAGCAAGTTTAAGATCACAAGAAGAGCATCACTTTTGAGGAAAGCCAGGAATTCCTCAAATTGATCTAGAAGAGTGACTTTAAAATCGTTGGCCAGTTGAACCAGACTCCCTCCAAAATATCCATTTACTCTTTGCTATTAATTTTTGAGGCTCACCGCAAAGCATTGCTGAAAGTTCAAAATGCCGCTCACATGATGCAAGATATCACGGACGATCAGTTTGACGACGTGGTTGCTAATATCACAGCTAGTAGGTATTTAGGATTTAACGAAGCAGAACTACCTCCTGAAGGAAATGCCCATTATAAAGAACTACACATTTCGGTCATGTGCACAAACTCTCTTCTATCTCGAGTCCTCGTTGACACTGGTTCATCGCTTAATGTATTACCAAAATCTACATTAAGCCAATTACAGTTTAAAGGGCCTGATATGAGGACCAACACACTGATTGTCTGAGCTTTTAATGGCTCCCGAAGGGAAGGCATTGGGGAAGTCGATCTGCCCATCTGTGTTGGACCTCACCAGTCCAGCATTACCTCCAAGTCACGGGTATCAACCCATCTTACATTTGTTTGTTGGGCAGGCCGTGGATTCCTGCCGCTGGGGCAGTCACCTCTACGTTGCACCAAAGGCTGAAGTTCTTGATTGATGATAAACTTGTAATCATGTATGGTGAAGAAGGCCTATTGGTTAGTGAACTCTCATCATTCAGATACATTGAGACAGATGAAGGGATTGTTAATATTCCGCTCCACTGTTTAGAATTTGAAGAAGTCAGTTATGCTATCTCCAATCATAACCAATCATCCGCTACCATTCTATCTCCAATAAGAAGCGCCAAGCAGATATTAGAGAAAGGGTCGCTTCCCGGTTGGGGTAGAGTTGTTGACGTGGTAGAAAAGCGTGACAACTTTGGTATCGGTTATCACCCAGCAACACATAAGGCAAGCCCAAAGAAAAAGCAGTTCAACCCGGTCAAATTCAGTAGCACCAACTTTCAAAATGATCATACTGTGACAGTCATTGGAGAATCTAGATGTAGTAAACCAGAGGTGCCTAGCCTCATACGCAAATGTCCTCCAGGGTTCAAGCTTCCATACTGGACGGCTACCGTGATTCCCATAGTACACTCGGAAAAGACGTAATGCATTTTGTTTTCTTAATCCCTCGTCCTTGCTCGAGACGAGAGGATAGCTTATAAGGGCCTCCATGTTTAAAAGTATTACGTGAATAAAAAAAGAAGTACTTTTTGCATCAAAACTTGTGTTCCCTTTTCTTTCAGTTATTTTTACTTTTCCATTAAAACAATGAAATGGAAAAAGATTTCTTTTTCTTTTTTTATTTCCACTTTCTCAAAAAGCATACTACGCAAGCTTATCATATGTAGAGAAAATAAAACTATTGATTATAATATGGAAAAACTCAACTATAAATTTGGATTTCCAATCAATCAAGCTGGAGACGACAGTGAGGAAGATTGTGAATTACCAACTGAACTAGCACGGTGGCTTGAGCACGAAGAAAAAGAGATTCAACCATACAAAAAACCAGTGGATGTCATTAATTTTGGTTCTGAAACTTATAAAAAAGAAGTGAAAATTGGGGCATCTCTTGCCAAGCATGTACACTCCAAGTTGGTAGAGTTATTGCACGAGTATGTTGACGTCTTCGCTTGGTCATATCAAGATATGCCAGGGTTAGACACCAGCATCGTTGAACATCACTTGCCACTCAAGCCTTTTCTCCACTAGCATCTTTACGAATTTGAAATTTGTGATATACATGGAAAACGGGCTACATTGAACATAATGACCGTTTCTCCACCAACTCTAAATCCAATGTATTTAAAGCTTCAGTTGACGATGACTGAGCGAGAGTCTTTGACAAATGACAGTTGTAGAACAAAGTCTTGTCAGAATGTAGTTACTTGCCAAATCCCTAATTTTTGCCTATATTGCCCCAGGGTGAGGTACTCAATCTAGCGGGAATTGAATATTCATTTTTTTTATGTCTCTAACTTTTGCTTGGACCGCCCTTTCGGGTTTTCAATCCACCGAGACGCTCGTTTTTGCCTAAGCCGCCCTTTCGGGTCTTCAACTTAGCGAGCTATTCTGTTTTTGTTTTTAGGCAAAGTATTTCTTGACTGCATCTGAATTCACAGGAGGAGTGAAATCCTCCTCATCCATAGTTGTAAGCAACAAAGCACCGCCTGAGAAGGCTCTCTTAACAACATATGGACCTTCATAGTTGGAGTCCACTTGCCCCTGGAATCGGGCACGAAAGACAAGACTTTCTTGAGCACGAGGTTACCTTCTCGGAACACACGAGGCTTGACCTTCTTATCAAAGGCTTTCTTCATCCTTAGTTGATATAACTGACCATGGCATATGGCAATTAATCTCTTCTCTTCTATCAAGTTCAACTGGTCATAACGACTCTAAACCAATTCATCCTCAGTCACCTTAGCTTCCATCAAGACTCTCATTGATGGGATCTCAACCTCCATGGGGAGCTTTCGCAACGCGAAAAACAACCGGCGGGAAAAATACAGAGCCGCCACCGACGCTATTCATCCTCTGACAGAAAGGAAGCGCAGGACTAACCTAAGAAAGGGAAAGGAACGGTCTTACGACTAGAGATTGCAAGGTACGGGAGTCGGTTACGCAAGGGGAAGGTATTAGCACCCCTCACGTTCGCCGTACTCGACGGGATCCACGCTCAAAAGAATAGGAAAAGGATGCTAATAAACTGCTAAAAAAAAACTGCACAAACTGGAATGATAAAACAGGTGAAAGAGACGGAGGAAGTGGACTCGACAGGATGTCGCATCCTGGGCCTACGTAGTTTGTCAGAAACAAACATCAGAGTCGACGTAGTTCGGGGAAATGGTGAACATGCTCGCTAGGACATCGCATCCTATGCCCACATATCTTCTCTATCCAGAGTAAGAATCAGAGCACTCGTAGCTCGGCTAACGCACGCCGAAACAAACACCGAAACGGGACGCTGAGACATCAAAAGAAACACTCAACAGGAAACAGACTGCCAATACATGGACTTACGCCCGACTCCTACAAAAACCAACAAGGAAACAAAATGCCAATACATGGACTTATATCCGACTCCTAACAAAAACCAACAAGGAAACTGAATGGCAATACATGGACTTATATCCGACTCCTAACAATAACCAAACAAAAGGAAACAAAAAGGTTGCCAGAGAGATCTCGCTCGATCTCCTGCCTACGTATCTCATCTGGTATGAGAATCAGGGCGGCGTAGTTCCCCTTAACAGGGGTACAACTCTCTCCTAACCAGAGACCAGGGAGACAAAAAACTAATAGGGAGACTAAGACTCGAGCCTAAAAGTTGTCATGCAATCAAATAATCCCTAAGTTGAGGTCTCTAATAAGAACCTAACTCACACAAGAAGCAAGTCAGTTCAAACAACAAATAAACATCACCACAAGTGAACAAGCATCACTCACTATATCCAAACAAGAGGTTCAGACAAATGGTTGGGCTTTAGTCAAGAGGGGTCATATCAACCTCGACAAACAAGCCAACACTATAGGGGTATGCTGAAGCTCTTAACCACTAACATTGAGAGTTAGGGTGAAGCTGATGAAATGTTGTAATGGGGATGAGACCTCATGCTCTTAACCCTGGCCTAGGTGAGCTTGAATCAAAGAAAGCGTGGGGATCCAGAAAGAGGGACCCTATTCCACTTGACTGACTCTATACACAGATCTTAGGTACTTGTTCAAGAGCATCAGCATGTAGTGCGAGCATAATGAACGACTCACTGAATAACAGGGGATTGACTACTAATCCCTTCTATCTGTCAATTACCTCATTTGGAGGTCTTATCAAGTCACATGCCTCATCATGGAGGTCTTTGGCACAAATGTAAACAATCACAATCAGAGCCTCTTAAGGAGGACTTCAGCCAAATCCCTACCAAAAAGGTAACAGGACTTCCAGACTACATGGAGTAAGAGAGTGGCTACCTAAGTGGTGTATCAACCACACTCCAAAGCTTAAGCAAAAGCTAGCTAGCAACTAATATACCTGTACAAAAGTCAAACAGTTAATATTGCATTACGAAAACCAACAGTCAACGGTGGAATTATTCAACAGTTTTACACAATGCAAATCACAAGTGCAAGCAATCAAATGAGTTCATCATATCCATTGACCTACAACACAAGAATAGTTAGTAATCAAAGGCATTTGGCATCTCACAAAGGGTGAGCAACTCAACCATTAATGCAAAATGTCCAAACCTGAAACACAAAGCACAATTAGATTATGTACAAAACACTAGTGCAAAGATTAAGGTCAAAGCCAAATCAAATGATCAAAACAGAACTCAATCTTTCCCATGATGCACATTCAATCAATCAAGAAAAGGTCCTCAAAAGGACCAGCATCAAGTTATAAGGCAAATGCTTCAAACAATCCATGTTATGCAAAGGCAAACAATGTGATCAAAGTTGGACATCCAAATTAGAAAATCCAAATCAAAACAGAAACACAAGAAATGACATTGAAAAGCTTTATGTGAGCTTATCATGTTATGAATGATCATCATGCAAAAAATTAAATCCAGAAGAGCTCAAATGATAGGTGAATGAAAATGCACAAATGCAACATTACAAATGTGACACAAATTGTCACACTACATGCTCATGTGTCCAAAACAGTGATGGCATATGATAAAAATTCCAAACCAAAACCAAAAAATCATCTCACATGTGAAGATCAAGCATGCAAAATTTTAGATCAATTGGATTAACCATGAGCATTTCACAAAGCATTTATCATGACATATCAATTTGACACCATGTTCAATCAAAAATCACAAAGTAAAAATCCAGAAGCAAAAATTCATGAAATAAATCGTATAAAAAACTAGACATTAAAACAAGATCAGGAAAAAAAATTGGGATCAATTTGAAGCATTTTGCTATTTCTTATGATTTTTCAAATTTGAAGAAAATAATGTGAAGTAATATGAAATAATGGAGGGAAAATGAAATTTGAATAAAATCAGCAAATGCATGAGCCAAGGATCGAACACACGCCAGGCAGGAGAAATCAAAAGAAATTCAGAAAAGTGCAACACCAGGGAATCGAACGCGCGCAAGCAAGGAGAAAACAAATGAAATTCAAAAACACACAAGCCAGGAATCGAACACGCGCAAGCAAGGTCAGGAGCGCTCAAGTGAAACACTGCGTTTCAGGCGAAACCCTAGTAGCAAGAACCAGACGCCAGAACAGTGTTTCCGGTCGTCTTCTCCGGCGGAGATCCAACAAATTTTTTCCAGAATTTGGAAAATGATACACCGTTCGAACCAGCATTCAACCAAGAGTCCAAATATCATATTCATTTTAATTAATTCATGCCAGGTTTTATGGATAGATCAAAAACATTTTCAAGATCCAAACTGAATGTTCATCATACATGTTCATTATTCATCCATTTCAAGATCTAAACATATCAGCATGCTCAGCACAAAGAGATCTACAGAATCATGTACACAAAACTGCAAAAGGAGAGAATCGATTTTCAACTTACTTGAGATGAAGTTCACTGAAATCGTGTCCTCAGGTATCCACAAGCTCCAGATCTTCTTCCTCAACCTTGGCTTGAAGCTTTATGCACAAAGAATCACTTGAATCTGCTCGAATCCAGCTCAATTTTAGAAACCCATCTTCATCTTCATGCACTCGATCAGCTTGAAAACTAGCTCAGTTGTCCAATCCAATGGTTGAATCTTGCTCAGAATTCCACAAGGATCATGAATATGCAAAGAGATTGATGAATCATGTGAAGAAAAATGAATTTCGAAGAGAGAGAAAAATTGGAGGGAAATGTGAATTTTGATCTGAATTTCTGTTCTCAGCAAATGAGATTAGGGTTTTGCTTTTATATCATGTGCTAATCATGCTGCTAATCCAATTAAGCTCTGGTTAAACAAGATTAAGGAAATATGAGGTGTAGTACAAAAATGGCAAGTGTGCTCAGCATGTACATGCCACACGTGAACAGTGCCATGCTGAGCCTTGTATTCACTTAAAATCATTCAATAATCAAGATGAGATTGGTATTTTGCTTATATGATCATCCAAATTTGAAATATCAAAATTCCCTCCAAAATGCACAAGTGTAAACAAGTGATCATATGAGCTTCTTCCATGCATGGAAATGATTGATTTGGAAAGTCTTGGTCATGAAGAGCATTTTGCAAAAAGAATGGACCAAATTGGAGTTTTGTAGCAAAAGTTATGTCACTTTGAACTTCCATGTAAACTTTGTGATCATTTGGCCATAACTTCTCAACCATTCATCATATGGACATGATTTAGGACTTTTTGAAAAGGGGAGACAAAGATCTACAACTTTTATGTTCACCAAAAATCCATTTGAAGCTTCTTTGATGTTGGAAAGTCAAGTTGAATATGGACCAAAAACTTGCCATTTTTGGAAACTTTGAATTACAGGTCATTTTCCATTTTTAGTAACTTTTGTCAGGACCTTTGAATCTTCAAGATAGATGTTTGAAATGATGAATAGGCCTCTTTTGAACATGATTGAGGTGTTTGAAATCATTTCCCCAACTCATAGCCCTTAGTTGACTGCACAGTTGTCTTTTGGCTTAATAGTTGAATCTTGAACTGTACCGAGCCCAATAAGCTTGATCCTTCAGATAGAACCCACCAAGTGGTTTGGATGACATGATTAAATGCAATATGAAATGTTAAATGACCTAGAAAAAATGAATGCATGAATGAGGGGGGAAAATTTGAGGTGCTACAGCTGCCCCTATTCAATCAACTATGAACCTGAACGGATGAAAGCAGCGACTATCAGACTTTCAAGGTAAACAGGGATTGAATACCAAAAGTACCGAAGAATTTGCACTTTGTAGGTGACGAATCAAGGAAAGCAAGGCCATTTACCGATGGCGGCTTCAAAACAAGCTTGATATTTATCGATATCAAAGAAAGCGAGGCCATTTACCGATGGCGGCTTCAAAACAGAATTGATATTTACCGATATCAAGGAAAGTGAGGCCATTTACCGATGGCGACTTCAAAACGGAATTGATATTTACCGATATCAAGGAAAGCGAGGCCATTTACCGATGGCGGCTTCCAAATATAATTGATATTTACCGATATCAAGGAAAGCGAGGCCATTTACCGATGGCAGCTTCAAAATAGAATTGATACTTACCGATATCAAGGAAAGCGAGGCCATTTACCGATGGCGGCTTTACTGGGGAGGAAAAAAGATGTTTACAACTGGAACAAGACCAGAAGTTTACCGATGACTCTACTGAGGAATTGATATTTACCGATATCAAAGAAAGCGCTTCACGACCAGACATTTACCGATGACTGGGACGGAACTCGATGTTTACCGACATCGAACAAGGATGTTTATAAGTGAAACAAGACCAGACATTTACCGATGACTGGGAAGGAACTCGATGTTTACTGACATCGAACAAAGATGTTTACCGACATCGAACAAAGCATACGCTTATGAAACGAAACCATTTACCGATGGTCGATATTTACGGATAGTGAATCTGCTGGAGAATCTTAAACGACAAAACCATTTACCGATGGTTAACAAGCGATCGATGTTTACCGACATCGAACAATGATGTTTACCGACATCAAAAAGAAAGGACACGCACGGGTGTCAACAAAACGATTTTTTTGTAGATACCATGAGAGGCATGCCATTTACTGATGGCCAACGATTGGAATTCGACGTTTACCGACATCGGAAGATGATGTTTACCGACACCAAAAAACAGACATTACGGGGATCAACACGACACTTACCGGTATCGCAAGGATGATATCTACATATGTCAAAACAAGGCAAACACTTGCCGGGGACTAAACTGGGGAGAGAAACAAGCTTTCCTTTCACGGACTGGTGAGGAAATAAATCTCACTGGGGATTATCGATTCTGAATGCTGTCGAGAGCAAACGCTGCAAATGTGCCACACAGATGTTGAAAAATGATCCACCTCTGCTGGGGATATGATCCAATCTGGTTTAACATATGTACGCATATGTTTGAGTTTTCTCTGGCGTAATTCTCCACACTAAATGGAAATGCTACATGATTCGAGAATGCGAATGCAAATGATGATTACTATATGTAAGATGTAAAGGGAGGAAAACACCTGCTGGGGAAGCACATGATCACTTTGCTGAGCACACAATTCTGATTCGATCTTCCAACTCCGTGGGGACTCACAATAATTCTGCTGAGGATACTTACTGATATGACATTCTCGGAACGGCAGAGAAACCAACTCAACTAGGGAGTCACTTGTTGGGAAAACACCAACCCCTCGACCATGCTGGGGAAACAAATTTTGAACTCGACTTAGACAACCCAACTTCTTACACTATTGGACAGTGTTGAAACAACAGGGTCTTCCTTCGAACAAACTTTGGCTCATTTGCTTTAGCCATCAATCAAAGATAGTAACCTGCAAAACGGCAAGACATACATGCCCCAGGGGATCGTATGGACAAGATATACTCAAGTGTACTCAACATTCAAAATGATTTTCAAATGTTTTATCTTTCCGCACGTTATTGTCTAGCCTTCATGTTTTTAGATGCAATGTTTATCAAAAATTTGGACGTTTTTTGCAAACGAAACAGTGAAATAAAAAACAAGAGAGCAATTTGACTGAATAACGACTTTTATTGATTGAAAATGGCCTATAAAGGCAAATACATCAGGAAGCAATTCCTAGGAAGAGGTAATTGCGCCAAAAGAGAAAATAAACTATCCTATTGGCAATGTGAACACGGCAGTCCACTATTTTCCAATTCTGTTATGACTCATAGATCCTCAATTTCCCCCAAATTCTTTGCCTTCTGAGAAGAGCGATTGGACCGATCATATCCTTCAAAATGGTAGATACTGAAACGCGATGAAGTACAGATAACTCAAACTGTAGTCTTCGCTTTAATGCCTCTTTTGCCTGGACCTCCTTTTCAGGTTTTCAATCCACCGGGATACCCATTTTTGCCTAAGCCGCCTTTGCAGGTTTTCGACTTACCGGGTGTACACATTATTTTTATTCTTTATCCCTAACTTTTTCCCGAACCTTTTTCTTTTCTTTTTCTCTTGGTTCGCCGGGATGCCCTTTTTTGCCTGGACTTTCTCTTCTTTTTTTTTGTCCAGCGGGTCAGTTTATGCGAAGTATTTTTTGACTACATCTGAATTCACAAGGGACGGAAAATCTTCACCATCCATAGTTGTAAGCATCAAGGCTCCACCAGAAAAGACCTTTTTAACATATGTACCTTCATAATTTAGAGTCCACTTGCCCCTGTTATGTGTACCGGGAGGGAGGATCCTCCTCAAAACTAAGTCACCTGTCTGATAGCTTCGAGGACGCACTTTCTGATCAAAGGCCTTCTTCATCCTTCTCTGATATAGTTGTCCAAGGCACACAGCTGCTAATCGGTTTTCCTCGATAAGACTCAACTCATTGAACCTTGTCCGAACCCATCCAGCTTCGTCTAACTTGACATCCAACAGGACTCTTAGAGAAGGAATCTCCACTTCAACAGGTAGGACTGCTTCCATACCATACACAAGGGAGTAAGGGGTTGCCCCAGTCGACGTACGTACTAAGGTACGATACCCATGCAAAGCAAAAGGCAACATCTCATGCCAATCCTTGTACGTCACAACCATCTTTTGCACAATCTTCTTAATGTTCTTGTTTGCCGCCTCTACAACACCATTCATCTTTGGTCTGTAAGGGGAAGAATTGTGGTGTTCGATCTTAAAGTCTTTGCAGAGCTCTTTCATCATCTTGTTATTGATATTTGAACCATTATCAGTGATGATTCTCTCAGGAACCCCATAACGACAAATAATTTCTTTCTTAATGAATCGAGCAACCACTTGTCTAGTAACATTGGCGTAGGAAACTGCTTCCACCCACTTGGTAAAGTAATCAATCGCGACTAGGATGAAGAGATGTCCATTAGAAGCGGTAGGTTCATTCTTTCCAATCATATCGATGCCCCACATCGCGAATGGCCAAGGAGAATTCATAATATAAAGAGGGTTTGGTGGTACATGCACTTTATCTGCATAGATCTGACATTTGTGGCACTTCCGAGCATATTTTAAACAATCAGATTCCATGGTTATCCAGTAATAACCGACTCTTAACAACTTCTTGGCCATTGCATGACCACCAGCATGGGTACCGAAAGATCCCTCATGTACTTCCTGCATTAACATGTTTGCTTCGTGTCTATCCACGCATCTGAGCAAAACCATATCAAAGTTCCCCTTGTACAACACATCATCCTGGTTCAAATAAAAGCTTCCAGCTAGCCTTCTCAATGTCTTCTTGTCATTCTTTAACGCTCCTTCAGGATACTCTTGGCTTTTGAGGAAATTCTTAATATCATAAAACCACGGCTTCTCATCAATAACAGACTCGGCTGCAAACACATACGCAAGCCTCTCGAGTCGATTCACAGTAACGTGTGGCACATGATTCTGCCAATGGACTTTAATCATGGAAGACAATGTGGCTAAGGTGTCAGCCATTTGATTTTCATTTCAGGGTACATGATACAACTTTATTGTCTTGAAGAAAGTCAGGATCCTTCTGGTGTAGTCTCTATAAGGAATCAAATGCGGCTGATGAGTATTCCAATCTCCATTGACTTGGTCAATCACTAGAGCAGAATCTCCATAGATGTCCAGAGTTTTGATCCTTAGGTCGATGGTTTCCTCAATCCCCATGATACAGGCCTCGTACTCAGCTTCGTTGTTGGTTACTTCAAAAGTCAATCTGGCGGAAAAAGGTATGTGTGCCCCTTTAGGATTGATGAGTACTACCCCAACACCATTTCCATTCACATTTACCGCCCCATCAAACATCAGTGTCCACTTGTCATCGGGATCCGGTCCTTCCTCGACAAGAGGCTCTTCACAATCTTTCATCTTTAAGTACATGATATCTTCATCGGGGAATTCAAACATCATCGGCTGATAGTCATTAATTGGTTGCTCATCAAGGTAATCAGATAGAATACTACCCTTGATGGCCTTTTGCGATGTGTACTGGATATCATACTCTGTTAAAATCATCTGCCAACGAGCCACTCGTCCGGTAAGAGCCGGCTTTTCAAAGATATACTTTACTGGGTCCATCTTAGAAATCAACAAGGTAGTATGGTTCAACATACACTGTCTTAGTCGGCGAGCAGCCCATGCCAAAGCGCAGTAAGTTTTCTCGAGCTGCGAATATCTTGTTTCACAGTCGGTAAACTTTTTGCTAAGGTAGTATATTGCATGCTCTTTTCGACCAGACTCGTCATGCTGTCCCAATACACACCCCATCGAATTCTCTGTTACTGAAAGGTACATTATCAGAGGCCTCCCAGGAACTGGAGGTATAAGAATTGGAGGTTTCTGCAAATATTCTTTTATCATATCAAAAGCTTTTTGACAATCATTGTTCCACCTGATTGCTTGATATTTTCTTAGCAATTTAAATATCGGTTCACACGTAGTTGTTAGGTGAGATACGAACCGTGCAATGTAGTTCAGCCTCCCTAAAAATCCACGAACCTGCTTTTCCGTTCTTGGTTCAGGCATTTCTTGAATAGCTTTTACTTTCGCTGGATCAACCTCAATCCCTTTCTCACTGACAATGAAACCTAACAACTTTCCAGATCTCACTCCAAACGTACACTTGTTTGGATTCAACCTCAGTTTAAACTATCTCAATCTTTCAAACAAATTTTGTATGTTTACCAGGTGCTCCTCTTCTGTCTGAGACTTCGCAATCATATCATCCATGTACACTTCAATTTCTTTGTGCATCATGTCATGAAAGAGAGTCGTCATAGCCCTTTGGTAGGTAGCACCGGCTTTCTTCAACCCAAATGACATTACCTTATAACAGAACATGCCCCAAGGTGTAATATATGTCGTCTTCTCCATGTCTTCTGGCGCCATCTTGATCTGATTATAGCCAGAAAATCCATCCATGAAAGAGAAAACCGAGGATTGAGCAGTGTTATCGACCAATACATCAATGTGAGGTAATGGGAAGTCATCTTTCGGACTGGCTCTGTTTAAATCTCGGTAATCGACGCACATCCTGACTTTACCATCCTTCTTCGGCACGGGTACGATGTTGGCCACCCAAGGGGGATAATTGGTAACTGCTAGAAAACCCGCATCCAACTGTTTCTGAACTTCCTCTTTGATCTTGACAGCCATATAAGGACTAGTTCTGCGAAGCTTCTGCTTTACCGAAGGACAATCTTCTCTGAGTGGTAGCCTGTGCACCACAATATTTGTATCCAAACCAGGCATATCTTGATACGACCATGCGAATACCTCCACATATTCTCGCAGCATTTCAATCAGCCCTCTCTTGACCTTTTCCTCTAAAGCATCCCCTATCTTGATCTCTTTCTTGGCGTCCTCAGTACCAAGGTTAATGATTTCCAACTCTTCCTGATGAGGTTGAATGACCCTTTCCTCCTGTTTCAATAGTCTGGCCAATTCTTTGGGGAGTTCGCAATCTTCTTCACTCTCCTCTTCGGCTTGGTAAATGGGATTATCGAAGTCATATTGAGCCATAACAGAACTGTTGTTAATGGAGTCCGCAAGATCGATTCAGCACGAACGATGTTTAATGCTTTATTTTAGAAAAGAGTTCAAGGAAGTCACAAAAACAAAAAAACATTGCCATTTTTATTGTTTTGAAAATGAAAGTAAAAACAGAAAGACAGTGAGCACAAATTTGATTGCAAAACGTCCTTTATTGATGATAATCGTTGAAAATTGAAAACATGATGTGGCCCTACAATGAACCACTACGCCCCGAGCATAGCATAGGGTTTTTGTGCAAAATGAAAAACAAAAGAAAATTACTCTGTCTGAAGAGTAACTTGGACTATTTCTTTAGCAGTCCAGTTGTTGATCTTCTCCCCTAGAGCACACAGGCGCACCCAATTATCCATATCACAATCACTGTCGCCGTCTTCATTGCCTGTTGCAAAGACATCCCCGTGATTCATCAATCCAGCACTAGTGAAGGTACACGGCCCTTTTTGATTCTAGACACCCTGCTCTGATGATTGAAAAGGCTGATGATATGTGTATGATGCGTATGCTATGTTTTATCATTTATGTGCATATGCGGGTTAACTTTTTTCTTTTTTATGCATTATTTTTTTGAAAATAAACATGCTATGATGCAAAATGATGAAACCATGGCTGGTTGGTTGTGTATCACAAGGCATAGGATCAGAACTTCAGCATGAATTCGGAACCGGGAACCATAGAACATGGTCATCAACTTAGAACCCGTACTTCAGAACCAACGGTCACCAACAAAAGACACCAACAGGACACAGTCACCAACAGAACAAGTCATCGTCTGAACAAGTACCCTCAAATTCAACCCGGGGATCCGAAATAAATTGAACCCGCTGATAAATACCACGGACAGACCTCCGGCGTCCCAGAATCACCGACAGAACCTGTATCTGTAAGAATCAAACCCTCCCCTCACAGGTGAATTCTAATAAGGTCATCCTAAGACGGATAATGGTCTCGACAATCGGACAAGATACTCAACGGGTTTGCCCTTTCGGGTGTTCCGTGCAGCTCTCATAAGACCATCTAAACCAGAGATCCGGGAAAGAGCGGTCACCGAAGTCAACAGCTCAGAAGCGGTAACCGAACCAAAGTGGAATACTCCACCCGGAAGGACTCTCTCAAAAGAACCTCGTCCGGCTGTGGTATGTCACGTCTCCCCATCATGTTAATACCACATGTGAGGAAACATGAGACCACGCTAATCCTAGGTGTATAAGCGGGCCTGGGTTTTAGCCTACTCAGAACACCCACCCCAAATCATAGGAACCACACCTGTCCAGAATCCAACACAATGATAATATGATGCATGCAAACATATATGCAAATATATACAATGACAGTGTAATAATCATAAATGCAATAAATAAAGCAATAAAAGCAACCCAAACTACTCTAAGGAGCGCTAGGATTGACTCGCTTAGGGAAGATGGACCAGCAAGAGGTCAACTTATTGTCCCCAGCAGAGTCGCCAGTTGTCGCAACGCGAAAAACAACCGGCGGGAAAAATACAGAGCCGCCACTGACGCTATTCATCCTCTGACGGAAAGGGAGCGCAGGACTAACCTAAGAAAGGGAAAGGAACGATCTTACGACCAGAGATTGCAAGGTACGGGAGTCGGTTACGCAAGAGGAAGGTATTAGCACCCCTCACGTCCGCCGTACTCGACGGGATCCACGCTCAAAAGAATAGGAAAAGGTTGCTAATAAATTGCTCAAAAAAACTGCACAAACTGGAATGATAAAATAGGTGAAAGAGACGGAGGAAGTGGACTCGGCAGGATGTCGCATCCTGGGCCTACGTAGTTTGTCAGAAACAAACATCAGAGTCGACGTAGTTCGGGGAAATGGGGAACATGCTCGCTAGGACATCGCATCCTATGCCTACGTATCTTCACTATCCAGAGTAAGAATCAGAGCGCTCGTAGCTCGGCTAATGCACGCCGAAACAAACACCGAAATGGGACGCTGAGACGTCAAAAGAAACACTCAATAGGAAACAGACTGCCAATACATGGACTTACGCCCGACTCCTACAAAAACCAACAAGGAAACAGAATGCCAATACATGGACTTATATCCGACTCCTAACAAAAACCAACAAGGAAACAAAATGGCAATACATGGACTTATATCCGACTCCTAACAATAACCAAACAAAAGGAAACAAAAAGGCTGCCCGGAGAGATCTCGCTCGATCTCCTGCCTACGTATCTCATCTGGTATGAGAATTAGGGCGACGTAGTTCCCCTTAACAGGGGTACAACTCTCTCCTAACCAGAGACCAGGGAGACAACAAACTAATAGGGAGACTAAGACTCGAGCATAAAAGTTGTCATGCAATCAAATAATCCCTAAGTTGAGGTCTCTAATCAGAACCTAACTCACATAGGAAGCAAGTCAGCTCAAACAACAAATAAACATCACCACAAGTGAACAAGCATCACTCACTCTATCCAAACAAGAGGCTCAGACAAATGGTTGGGCTTTAGTCATGAGGGGTCATATCAACCTCGACAAACAAGCCAACACTGTAGGGGTATGCTGAAGCTCTTAACCACTAACATTGAGAGTTAGGGTGAAGCTTATGAAATATGGTAATGAGGATGAGACCTCATGCTCTTAACCCTGGCCTGGGTGAGCTTGAATCAAAGAAAGCGTGGGGATCCAGAAAGAGGGACCCTATTCCACTTGACTGACTCTATACACAGATCTTAGGTATTTGTTCAAGAGCATTAGCACGTAGTGCGAGCATAATGAACGACTCACTGAATAACAGGGGATTGACTACTAATCCCTTTTATCTGTCAATTGCCTCATTTGGAGGTCTTATCAAGTCACATGCCTCGTCATGGAGGTGTTTGGCACAAATGTAAACAATCACAATCAGAGCCTCTTAAGGAGGACTTCAGCCAAATGCCTGCCAAAAAGGTGACAGGACTTCCAGACTACATGGAGTAAGAGAGTGGCTACCTAAGTGGTGTATCAACCACACTCCAAAGCTTGAGCAAAAGCTAGCTAGCAACTAATGCACCTGTACAAAAGTCAAACAGTTAATATTGCATTCAGAAAACCAACAGTCAACAGTGGAATTATTCAACAGTTTTACACAATGCAAATCACAAGTGCAAGCAATCAAATGAGTTCATCATATCCATTGACCTACAATACAGCAATAGTTAGTAATCAAAGGTATTTGGCATCTCACAAAGGGTGAGCAACTAAACCATTAATGCAAAATGTCCAAACCTGAAACACAAAGCACAATTAGATTATGTACAAAACACTATTGCAAAGATTAAGGTCAAAACCAAATCAAATGATCAAAACAGAACTCAATCTTTCCCATGATGCACATTCAATCAATCAAGAAAAGGTCCTCAAAAGGACCAGCATCAATTCATAAGGAAAATGCTTCAAACAATCCATGTTATGCAAAGGCAAACAATGTGATCAAAGTTGGACATCCAAATTAGAAAATCCAAATCAAAACAGAAACACAAGCAATGACATTGAAATTGTTTATGTGAGCTTATCATGTTATGAATGATCATCATGCAAAAAATTAAATCGAGAAGAGCTCAAATGATAGGTGAATGAAAATGCACAAATGCAACATTACAAATGTGACACAAATTGTCACACTACATGTTCATGTGTCTAAAATAGTGATGGCTTATGATAAAAATTCCAAACCAAAGCCAAAAAATCATATCACGTGTGAAGATCAAGCATGCAAAATTTCAGATCTATTGGATTAAGCATGAGCATTTCACAAAGCATTTATCATGACATATCAATTTGACACCATGTTCAATCAAAAATCACAAAGTAAAAATCTAGAAGCAAATAATTCATGAAATAAATCCTATAAAAAGCTAGACATTAAAACAAGATCATGAAAAAAAATTGGGATCAATTTGAAGCATTTTTCTATTTTTTATGATTTTTCAAAGTTGAAGAAAATAATGTGAAATAATATGAAATAATGGAGGGAAAATGAAATTTGAATAAAATCAGCAAATGCCTGAGCCAAGGATCGAACACATGCCAGGCTGGAGAAATCAAATGAAATTCAGTAAAGTGCAACACCAGGGAATCGAACGCGCGCAAGCAAGGAGAAAACAAATGAAATTCAAAAACACACAAGCCAGGAATCGAACACGCGTAAGCAAGGTCAGGAGCGCTCAAGTGAAACGATGTGTTTCAGGCGAAACCCTAGCAGCAAGAACCAGACGCCGGAACAATGTTTCCGGTTGTCTTCTCCGGCCGTCTCCGGCGGAGATCCAACAAATTTTTTCCAAAATTTGGCAAATGATACACCGTTCGAACCAGCATTCAACCAAGAGTCCAAATATCATATTCATTTTAATTAATTCATGCCAGGTTTTATGGATCGATCAAAAACATTTTCAAGATCCAAACTGAATGTTCATCATACATGTTCATTATTCATCCATTTCAAGATCTAAACATATCAGCATGCTCAGCACAAAGAGATCTACAAAATCATGTACACAAAACTGCAAAAGGAGAGAATCGATTTTCAACTTACTTGAGATGAAGTTCACTGAAATCGTGTCCTCAGGTATCCACAAGCTCCATATCTTCTTCCTCAACCTTGCCTTGAAGCTTTATGCACAAAGAATCACTTGAATCTGCTCGAATCCAACTCAATTTCAGAAATCCATCTTCATCTTCATGCACTCGATCTGCTTGAAAACTAGCTCAATTGTCCAATCCAATGGTTGAATCTTGCTCAGAATTCCACAAGGATCATGAATATGCAAAGAGATTGATGAATCATGTGAAGAAAAATGAATTTCTAAGAGAGAGAAAAATTGGAGGGAAATGTGAATTTTGATCTGAATTTCTGTTCTCAGCAAATGAGATTAGGGTTTTGCTTTTATATCATGTGCTAATCATGCTGCTAATCCAATTAAGCTTTGGTTAAACAAGATTAAGGAAATATGAGGTGTAGTGCAAAAATGGCAAGTGTGCTTAGCATGTACATGCCACACGTGAACAGTGCCATGCTGAGCCTTGTATTCACTTAAAATCATTCAATAATCAAGATGAGATTGGTATTTTGCTTATATGATCATCCAAATTTGAATTATCAAAATTCCCCCCAAAATGCACAAGTGTAAACAATTGATCATATGTGTTTCTTCCATGCATGGCAATGATTGATTTGGAAAGTCTTGGTCATGAAGAGCATTTTGCAAAAAGAATGGACCAAATTGGAGTTTTGTAGCAAAAGTTATGTCACTTTGAACTTCCATGTACACTTTGTGATCATTTGGACATAACTTCTCAACCATTCATCATATGGACATGATTTAGGACTTTTTGAAAAGGGGAGACAAATATCTACAAGTTTCATGTTTACCAAAAATCCATTTGAAGCTTCTTTGATGTTGGAAAATCAAGTTGAATATGGACCAAAAACTTGCCATTTTTGGAAACTTTGAATTACAGGTCATTTTCCATTTTTAGTAACTTTTGTCAGGACCTTTGAATCTTCAAGATAGATTTTTGAAATGATGAACAAGCCTCTTTTGAACATGATTGAGGTGTTTCAAATCATTTCCCCAACTCATAGCCCTCAGTTGACTGCACAGTTGTCTTTTGGCTTCATAGTTGAATCTTGAACTGTACCGAGCCCAATAAGCTTGATCCTTCAGATAGAACCCACCAAGTGGTTTGGATGACATGATTAAATGCAATATGAAATGTTAAGTGACCTAGAAAAAATGAATGCATGAATGAGGGGGGGAAATTTGAGGTGCTACAGGAGCATAGCCTCTATGCCATATACAAGAGAGAAAGGGGTTGCCCCTGTTGAAGTGCGGACGGATGTGCGATAGCCGTGCAAAGAAAACGGCAGCATCTCATGCCAATCTTTGTATGTAACAACCATCTTCTGAATAATTTTCTTGATGTTCTTGTTAGCAGCTTCAACAGCCCCATTCATCTTGGGTCTATAGGGAGAAGAATTATGATGTGCAATCTTGAACTCGCTACACAGCTCTTTCATCATCTTATTGTTCAAGTTAGATCCATTATCAGTAATGATCTTGTCTGGTACACCATAACGGCATATGAGTTGATTCTTGATAAACTTCACAACCACCTTCCTGGTCACATTCGCATATGTTTCCCCTTCAACCCATTTGGTGAAGTAATCAATAGCTACGAGAATAAAACGGTGACCATTTGACGCATTTAGTTCAATCATGCAAATCATGTCAATTCCCCACATGGAGAAAGGCCATGGTGAGGAAATAACATTCAGAAGTGTCGGGGGAATATGAATCTTATCTGCATAAATCTTACACTTGTGGCATTTCTTCACATATTTGCAGCAGTCAGACTCCTTTGTTAGCCAACAGTAGCCTGCTCTCAACATCTTCTTTGCCATAGCATGTCCACTGGAATGAGTACCAAATGAACCCGCATGGGCTTCAGCCATCAACAGGTTTGCTTCGTGTCTATCCACACATCTGAGGAGAACCATGTCAAAATTCTTCTTATAAAGCACATCACCAGTGAGGTAGAAACTTCTAGATAACCTCCTCAAAGTCTTCTTATCTTTAAAAGATGCCCCAGGCGGGTAAGTCTGACTTTGGAGAAAGAACATGATATCAAAATACCATGGCTTATCATCTTTCACTTCTTCAACTACAAATATATGAGCCGGTCTATCCAAGCGCAGGCGTAGCAAGAACATCTGCCATCTGATTCTCATCTCGAGGAATATGATGGAAGTCAACCTTAGTAAAGAAAGTTGAAATCCTCCTCGCATAATCTCTGTATGGGATGAGGCCAGGCTGATTCGTCTCCCATTCACCCTTAATCTGATTAACAACAAGGGCCAAATCACCATAAATATCAAGATGTTTGATCCTAAGATCAATACACTCTTCCAAACCCATAATACAAGCCTCATACTCTGCCATATTATTCGTGCACTTGAAAGTTAGCCTTGCTGTAAAAGGAAAATGTGTGCCTTGAGGAGTAATAATCACTGCCTCAATACAATTTCCATACTGATTAACGTAGGCTCATCACAATCTTTCATCTCCAAATACAGAATCTCCACGTCATGGAAGTCGTATTGCACAGACTGATAATCTTCAATCGGTTGATGTGCCCGATGGTCAGCTAGGATACTACCTTTAATAGCTTTCTAAGCTCGATACTCAATATCATACTCAGATAACAACATCTGCCAACGGGCAATTCTCCCGGTTAAAGCATGCTTCTCAAAGATATACTTGATTGGATCCATTTTGGATATCAACCAAGTCGTATGATTCAACATATACTGGCGTATGCGCTTAGCAGTCCAAGCCAAAGCACAACATGTCTTCTCAAGCATTGAGTACCGAGACTCAGAATCAGTGAACTTCTTACTCAAGTAGGATATTGCATACTCTTTCTTCCCTGATTCATCTTGCTAACCCAATACATATCCCATGGAGTCATCAAGCACGGTCAGGTACATAATCAAAGGTCTTCCTTCAACAGGCGAAGACAGAATCGGAGGCTCGGACAGATACTCTTTGATACTGTCAAAGTCCTTTTGGCAATCTTCGGTCCAATCATGATGCTGATTTTTACGGAGGAGCTTCAATATAGGCGCACATGTGGCAGACATGTGGGATATAAATCTCGAAATGTAATTCAAGTGGCCAAGAAAACCTCGGACTTGCTTCTCAGTTTTGGGCGTAGGCATTTCTTGTATTGCTTTGACCTTGGCAGGATCAACTTCAATACCTCTTTCACTGACAATAAAGCCCAATAACTTGCCGGAATGGACTCCAAATGTA
The DNA here is from genome assembly GCF_024323335.1 of Lathyrus oleraceus. NCBI lineage: Eukaryota > Viridiplantae > Streptophyta > Magnoliopsida > Fabales > Fabaceae > Lathyrus > Lathyrus oleraceus. Next base: position 230,478,732 of record NC_066584.1, read on the forward strand.
CACTTGTTCGGATTTCAGTAGAGGTTGTACTTCCTAAAATGCTGAAAAAGCTTCAACAAGTGCTCTACATGTTCAACTTCCATTTTCGACTTTGCAATCATATCATCAACATATACCTCAATCTCTTTGTGCTTCATATCATGAAACAAAGTAGTCATAGCTCGTTGATACGTGGCTCTAGCGTTCTTCAAACCGAAGGGCATCACTCGATAACAGAATGTTCCCCAAGGTGTGATGAATGTTGTCTTCTCCATATGCTCGGGTGCCATTTTAATCTGATTATAACCTGAAAATCCGTCCATAAATGAAAAGACATCGAATTTAGCTGTATTGTCTACCAACATATCAATGTGTGGTAGAGGAAAATCATCTTTCTTACTGGCTTTATTCAAGTCACGGTAATCCACACACATTTGGACTTTTCCATCTTTCTTAGGCACGGGCACAATATTGGCCACCCATTGAGGATATGTAGAAGTCACCAGAAACCCCGTATTGATTTTCTTTTGAACTTCTTCTTTAATCTTCATTGCGATATCAAGATGATTTCTTCTGTGCTTTTGCTTTACCGGCACACACTCAGGTTTCAACAACAAGAAATGTTGCACGATATTAGTATCTAGACCAGGCATGTCTTCATACGACCAAGCAAAGACGTCGACATACTCTGGTAGTAACTCAATCAACCCCTTCTTAACAGACTCTTCAAGGAGTGCCCCAATCTTCACCTCACGAATGAAGTCTTCAGACCCCAAGTTGACTGTTTCCAAATTCTCAAGATGTGGCTGAATGATCTTCTCCTCGTGCTCAAGCAGACGGGTAATCTCATCAGGAATCTCTTCAACATCATCTTCTTCTGCCTCAAATACAGGGAACTCAAAGTTGGGAGATGGTGTTGGATCATTATGTTCAATGGTTTTGATCAACCTGCATAATGATTTTGAGTATAAAAGAGATTTCAGAATTCAAACAAGGCAAATCATTATGCAGATGAAAAAAGGATTGATTTTATTCTCTTTTTTAGGGTTTTATGGTGATCACCAATTTCATGCAAAAAGCAAAAAGCAAAAATAATTTGAAAAAACAAACATTTAACATGTGATTATTGAATGAATATCATTGTATTAATCAAATTATGCCAACAATGTCATCTCTTCTCCTTTTGGCATGGGAGAAGGGTTTTCAAACAAAATGAACACATTACGTTGACTTATGGATAACTGTTGGAACATCAACAGTGACCCAATTATTGCAGATTCCGCCAGGTATGACAAAGTTGCCAAGGTCTTCCTCTTCATCATCTTAAACAATGGCAGCAGCCTCTTGAACTTCCATAGTGTGGATAAGACCTCCATTGTGGAACAACCCACGCTCATTGGAAACACCAGAAGAATACCCTATGCCAGCTCGGGACTTGTTATCTTCCAACTTGATCATTTTCCCCAAACCAGTAGTTTCACCATGCTCAATGGCCAACTTTGCATCATTATAGGAGACAAATGAAGAAAGTCCTTTCCCAGAAGGCTTAGCAATAGACAAGGCTTGGAACAGAGTCCCAACCTCATCTTCAGCATCAAAACAGAAGAAGGAAGATAGATGACTGACCAAGAGAGCCTTCTCTCCCCCTATCACCACCAACTTCTTATTCTTAACGAACTTCAGCTTTTAGTGTAGGGTGGATGTCACGGCGCCTGCCTCGTGAATCCATGGTCTTCCAAGTAAACAGCTGTAAGACGGATGAATATCCATGACCTGAAAAGTGATCTCGAAATCACTAGGTCCAATCTTGATAGGGAGTTCTAATTCGCCGGTCACGGTTTTGTGCGATCCATCAAACGCTTTCACAACCACTCCACTCTGCCTCATTGGAGGCCCCTGATACGAAAGTTTAGTAAGAGTGGATTTTGGCAACACATTAAGTGATGACCCTGTATCCACCAACATGTTGGACTAGGCGTCATCCTTACAATTCATTGAAATGTGTAGATCCAAATTGTGGTTTTATCCCTCCTCGGGAAGATCAGCATCACATAAGCTTAAGTTTTTGCAAGCGGTTATATTTGCAACAATGTTATCAAACTGTTCTATTATGACATCGTGGTCCACGTATGCCACGTCCACCACCCTCTACAAAGCTTCACGATGCGGCTCAGAATTCATCAACAAAGATAAGACAGATATCTTTGATGGAATAGTTGATCAACAATGTTGTATTCACTCCTTTTGATGAGCCTTAGCATCTCATCACTATCCTCTTTCAATATGCCAGACTGGCCAACCAGGATAGAAGTATTATTTATTTTGACAACAGCAGGGTCAACACCCTTCACAACAGGAGAATGATTATTAGAAGAAGAAGTCCCCATGGGGCGGACAGGATTAACAACAGTTCCCTTCTTGACATCTTCATGGGGTTTCGGATGCGCTGAGAAAACATGACCGCTACGGGTCACACCACTGACGTCGAAATGCTTACAACAGAAGTTGAAGGCAACGACACCTCCTTTCCATCCTCCAGCATAACTGCATTATATCGATAGGGAACAGCTCTGTTTGATACATACGGGACAGGACCCATTGGCTTGATCACAAGAGTTGGTGATACCTTCTTCTTGCTGCCATCATTATTGACAACAAAAGGCTCAGGAATTTTAAACATTAGGGTGATAACATCAACTTCATCCTCGTTACGATTCTGAAGTATCTCGATCATCCCTTGATCTATCTTCTCTTGGATATCCTTTCTTACTTGTCAGCATCCTCTCTCATTGATAGTGCACACCTGACACCTATCATGGTCATGCTCGTTGTGGCTGTGTTCACACAACATCTTATGCATCTCGACCAAAGATTGCCTTATGTCATTCACATAAAAGACTTTGTATTTACCAGGGCATCCCTGAACCATGTTAACAGCTGCTTTCCCATGCTCGGGCAATGGGTTCTTCTTAACATTCGGACCTACGTCCTCAAAAAACAATATCCCACTTCCCAGAAGGTCTTGCACCTTGGTCTTCAATGGGTAACAGTTCTCCACATCATGTCCGGAAGTACCAGAATGATATACACAATGAAGCTCGGGCTTATACCACCACTAAGGGTTAGTTGGTACAGTAGGAGGGTCTCGTGGAGTTATCAGCTTCCTGTCTATCAGGGAAGGATAAAGCTCAGCATATGTCATCGGAATTGGGTCAAAAGTTACCCTCTTTCTCTCGTAGTTGTTCGTGATGGTGTTGATATTGTTACGAGGTTGGTTGGCATGTTGTTGTTGACGATGTTGTTTTTGTTGTTGATGAACTTCTCCGAAAGAAGGTGCTATATGAGCCACGTAGTGTTGGTTGATGGCAGGATGCATATCCTTCCTCCTAACTGAGGGCCTTCTTTTGATGTGAGAGGACACAACATGGGTCTCTCCCTCTTTCTTCCTAGCAAAGCCTCCATACTTCTTTGCTAAGGAACAATCATATTTAGATAACCGTCCTTCACGGACCCCTTCTTCCAATCTCATCCCCATATTCACCATCTCGGTGAAGTCTGAGGGAGCACTGACGATCATTCTTTATTATAGAAAGAGCTCAAAGTCTTCAAGAAGATCTTTGTCATCTCATTCTCTTCTAGGGGTGGCACTCTCTGAGCTACCAATTCTCGCCATCTCTGGGTGTACTCCTTGAAGGTCTCCTTATCCTTCTGCGACATTGCCCTCAATTGGTCCCTATCCGGAGCCATATCCATATTATATTTATACTGCTTGACAAAGGCCTCGCCGAGATCGTTGAAAGAGCGTATGCTTGCACTCTCCAACCCAATATACCACCGGAGCGCAACACTTGTCAGGCTATCCTGATAGTAGTGGATCAACAGTTGGTCGTTATCAGTCTGTGTGGACATCTTGCGAGCATACATCACAAGATGGCTGAGCGGGCATGTATTTCCCTTGTATTTATCAAAGTCAGGCACTTTGAATTTAACAGGGATCTTCACGTTGGGCACTAGGCACAACTCAGCAGCACTTTTACCAAAGAGGTCCTTACCCCTCAGAGTCTTCAGTTCCTTGCGCAGCTCAAGGAATTGGTCTTTCATTTCATCCATCTTCTCATAAAGATCCGGACCCTCAGACGGCTTGGAATGATAGATGGTGTCTTCAACACGGGGTAAGGTGTGCACAACGGGAGGTGGCACAGAAAGGACCGGGCTAGATGCCGGTAAAGAAGCGAGAGTAGAAGCAAAACCCTCTGGCACGAAATTAGCAGGCCTTCCCCAAGGAAACCCGGCTGGCATAGTTGGAGAGAAATGGGCTGTTGCAGCAGGCACAGATGACGTTGCTACCTCAGATATGACAGTCCTCGCGGGAGGAGTTGCAGGAGTTGGTGAAGCTTGGCTTTGGGCGGCCAGAACTGACTCCATCATGGCAGTCAACCTATCGATCTCTTCCTTCAGGTCCCTGTTCTTTTGCTCTAAATGCTCGATTATCCTCGGATGATTGGCTATGGTATTATACCAGTGCCTCAGCTTGTCTTCAAAATAAATGAAGAGCAAACAGTTAGACCACTGAATCAGAGCTCAGAACAAAACTTGCTTATGCATATGATGCATGCGATGTTTGTGCATATGATTTGTTTTTATTAAGGAACTTTATAGAGATCTATTTGCAAATATTTGAAAATATTTAACTTTGAAGACATATATGGAATACTCATGGCAATAATATTTGGAAAAGAATTTACACCAAAGAAGTAATACAATTTTGGTAACCAAATACAATACAAGATAAAAGGAGAATAAACATCCTATGGAGTCCTAGAAGCAATCATCCAAAGCCTTTGAGATCGGAAGATAAGCTGCACGAAGCCTCTTCACCTCCCTCTCACAAGCTGCTTCCATATCGGCCTTCTCCTTGGCGAGCCGATTATACTTCCTCTTCCAAAACCTAGATGAGCGAGGAAGAAGAGAAGTAACCACATCATCAGGCTCATCGATGACCTGATGCTCCATAAACTCTATCATTGCATCCTTATCTTTGAGCTGCTGAAGAAGTTCCTCACGCTCACGAACCCATGCACGCGACCGGTCCTCATCTCTCAACTCCTCTACTCCTTGGTTAGGGAGGGTTAAAGGTCCAACCATAACCATAGGGGTAGGTCTCGGATAATCGTATGGCATGCGGTACTCGAGAGATCTCTTCCTCACCCAAGCGGTGTAAGGTTCCGAAGCAACACAATTCTTCGGACCAAGATCATTCCTCCCTTTCCTATGAACTTTGTGCCAGGCACAAACCATTCTACCCTTCAAGTTTTGTGGATCTTTACCCTCTTGAAAGAAGAAGCCTTCCAACAAAATGTTGTTAGGTTTATCCTTTAAGGGGAACCCAAGCTGACGACGACCTAAAGAAGGGTTGTAGTTAATTCCTCCACATATACCAAGAAGAGGCACATTGGAGAACTCACCACAAGAGTCAATAATCTGAAAGCCATCATAAACACGGTTATACAAAAAGATATCATCATTAGTGAGAGACATAAGTCTCGTGGACCACCGTAGACATCCCTTGTTCTCCTTGAAGGCATTCCTCATAGGCAAAGAAAAATAAGTGCCACCCAACAGAGTCGAAACGGGATTAAGAGAAGAGAAAATCCTAATAGCGTTCACATCCACAAAATTGTCGATGTTCGGAAACAACACTAGCCCATAGATGAGAAGTACAAATATGGCTTCAAAAGCATCCTCACTCATGGCCTTCCCAAACAAAGTAGCTTGGGTAATGAGAAAATCAGATGGGAGACCTTGAATTCCACCTTTCGTAATCATATGAGCAACAATGTCAGATACATCTACGTGAAGCATGTTAGCAATCTCTTGAGAGGATGGAATCTTCTCTAAATCACTGAACGATAACTGATCCAAGATAGGTATACCCACATGATAGGCATACTCCTCAAGTGTGGGCAAAAGCTGGAAGTCCGGAAAAGTGAAGAAACGTTACAGAGGATCGTAGAACTGCACCAACACACTCATCAGACCTTCGTCCACCTTGGTAGAAAGAAAGGCAGAAGCTTCCCATGGCGAGCTTTGAACTCCAAAGGCTCTAATACATAAGATGTCAAACTCCTTAACTCTTTCAAGTCGGGTTGTCTGAAACTGTACTTCTTCGTATTCCTTCTTTGCTTATCCATGTCTGAAAATTTGCAAATAGACCTCTTAAGTTTCTTGAAAATCTTATTGTTGATGATATGGATGCAAATGAATGCATGAATGCATGGGTGCAACAATCACACTCAATGATCGAGCAAGTCACACCACACAACGGACACGGGATGGCTCACGTCATCGCCAATACCAATCATCCCTTTTCGTGGATTATGGTTTACATCTTATCAACACCCAAGTTCCATTGATATTGAGAACATACGAGAACGGATCAACCGCGAATCACGGGTTTGTTGTAAGTCACGAGCATGGAGTCTCGGTTAAGAACCACCCAAAGGGAGTGTACTAAGGTTAAACCTGACAATCATGTTTAAAAAAAAAGGTCCCCATAGTCATCATCTCATCTTTCGGATATTATCGGATAAAACGTCTACTCGTATTCCAAAAATATTCTCAAGAGAGACTCTTATGAGTATAGCATCGTGTAACAAAGGTATCAAATCTTACACTTGAACGACCTTCGCACTACGTCCTAAAATAGGCCAAGATGGGCTAGGTATCTAAGGTCCTTGGCTTCTAAGGTTTATATTGGAAAGAGTAATGCCTACAAGACTATGGGCTTCTAAGGTCCTTGACATTATTGATCCCAAAAAGACCTCCACCAAGTGAATGGGCTTGCAAGTTAACTTGTTAAGGAATAACTCCACACAAGCCAACAAGACTATGCCATTCTCCTATCATAAGTGCACTCGAGTTAGGGTATAGAACTCATCTCACAAGAAACCACCAAGCATACAAGCAATTGATATATCAAGTAATTCATACATTACAAATAATACAGTCATCCCAAATTTGCACAAAAATATGTCACCAATAAATATAAACATACAACACACAAAAGCAAAAAGTAGGCTAAACCCACTGAGATTCTTCCCCAGTAGAGTCGCCACTTTTCTGTAGCGGGGTTTTCGTTACCTTTATGTTTATTGACTAAACCAAAAGTAAACATACAATTCGAGTCGCCACCGCACTTTTATTTGTCCAAAGGAAAGGCTAAAAAGCGAACAAAAGCCAATTAAGAAGTTTTATCAAATCAAAAACTAATAAAAATGTCAGAGATATGGGTAAGGGGGTTGATTATGAAATGGGAAGGTTTTACGCACCCAAAACATCCTTAGTACTCTAAGGGAACCCTTTGTGTAAATATGTGTTGTAGGTTGGTATTTGGGAAAATATGTGCAAAAGAATGGAGGGGTGAGAAAAGAATAGATTATATTTACAAATTTTGTTGTTTGAATGGATGAACCCATTGCCTACGTACCATCACAAAGGTAGGATCAAAACCTCGTAGTTCGGGGTAAAAATCTCAAACATTGGTGAATTGATTTGACCAAAAACCTTAAGGTCTTTTGTTATCAAAGGGAGAAAACTCAACCTAAACCAACAATCCACCATGTGAGGAAGGCTTCAACATACTAGTGAGGGGTTAACCCTATAATAAGTATGGAAGACTTATAATCCAATCACTAAGGATGAGGTGAGATTTACATCAACCACTATGATAACTCAAACCTATGACTAATGTTTTTGAAAAGGTTTTAACAAAGGTGGTCATTGCAACCACAAAAACAAATTGAAGTGAGTTGTATTTACAAGTTAAATGTGTTTTCAAAATGAAGTCAAAGTTGGATTAATGTTTATTCACAATGAGCATTAATGAAAAGATTTTGAAAAGTCAAAGGCATAAGGCCTAGGTTTCTAGTTTTAAACAAAGTCAAAATATGAAAGAAAAAGATTTTTGGCTTGGGTTAGAGTGAGGAGAAGAAGATAAGGGCTAGTCCTAAAGCATACAAAGATAAGAGAGAAGATAAAACCCTTGGAGTTCCTTTTCTTGAAATCATAGAGATGATTCAAGATGCTCTTTTCCTTTGGACTAAGCACACAATCAAGCAATCAAACAATTTAGATTCAAGCTCCTAGGATCTCCATTTAGCTTGTCTCTCTTAACTTGGCTACTCATGACAATGGTCCTCTTTACTATCTCAAGATGGAATCCCTATCACACAAGAGCAAACATCAAAAAGTTCACAACACAATAAGAGGAATGGATAAAGAATAAGTTTTAGAAAGGAAGTCCTTTGAAGTCAACTTTGAAATTTAGCATTCTAAAGGCATGAGCCCTAGTTGCTCTTCCACAAATTTAGCATTCTAAAGCCATGAGGCCTAGTTGCTCTTGAACTCCTTTAAGCATGGGTATATCCTAATTCTAATTCCTTTCTCCTTTTGCATTAGGTTCACACAAACAAACACAAAAACAATCACAAGTTAGCTCAAACGAGCAAAAGGAAAAGGATATAAACATAAAATATGTGCTCAAGTGAGCAAAATGAATAAATGAGCAAGAAGTAAAGGGCATTAAAAGTAAATTGCAAGAAATTAAATTCTCAAATTAAAGTTAGTAATTAGTATTGGTTATGTTAGTTTGTCATAACACAATTTAGCGCTATGTTAAGCAATTATAAGTGGACTAATGTAGTAGTCACACCTATCTGAGACCGGTTAATAAAACTATAGGAAAATAAACACAAGTTAGAGATCATGACTAGTAAGCCAAGCTCCACAAACTTGCCATGCCAAAACAAAAGGGGAAGGGTCTTGTATGGGCTTTAGCTTTTTTGCTTGACCAAGAAGCAACCTATCTTGGACATAAAATAACTCACTTGATCTTGGATCAAGTTGAGTTTGGTTTGGATCAAAGAAGGTTAAACCTCTCATTTGTCAAGACCAACCATAAGACATTAACTCATTGTCCAAATTAGAAAAAGAATGGGATGAAGATGAAATGGATGGAAGGAGAATTCAAGTGTCCAACTCAATTGGTCAAAAGTGAAGATCACGAGTCAACAAGTCAAACATATTTTTTTTGGTTATTTTTGAATTAAAATAAATGCAAAAATAAAATAAACAAAATATGGTCAAATCTTAAATTTAATTCAAATCAACTCCAACAAGTCCAATTAAATTCTCATAGGTCTAACATGGTCAAACAAACTTTGACAAATTTTCTCAACAATTTTTGAAATCAAAAACTATTTAAAAACAATTAAAAATAATAAAAAATAACACAATATGAATTAAAATCTCAAATAAATCTCAAATAAAATAAGAAATTGATGAGACTATTTTTCATTGACTTATCATGATCCATAGGTGTTAGGAAAATATTTTTAGATTTTTCAAATATCAGAAAGTAATTAAAAATGAATTAAAACTAATAAAAACCAAATAATTCACAAAAAATATTAAATGAAGTCACAAAAATAATTAAAAATCTAAATATGAAACTAGATTTTACAAGAAATTTTTTGGCATTGGTCTCATATTTTTGTGACTTCATATAAAATATTTATGAATTTTTGAAAATAAAAGGAATTATCTGAAATTAAAAGAAAATAAGAAAAATAGGGAAATCCAGCGCCATCAAATCATCTCATTAATTGACGTGGCAATGATCATGTGGCTCTAAGGCGCGGATACAAGGTACACGTGAGTCAAGCGCATCACACATTGCATTAAAACAAGTCAACACAAGCAAGGGCCAAGATTTAAACGTTCAGGCGTGATCCAAAGGATGGGAGGCTACCACTTGGCGATGGTGGTGGAAACCACCATCTTCTCCCGAGATCTAACCAGATTCGGCCACCACGCGCAGGAAAACAAACATCAATGAAAATGAAAAATGAAGGTATCAAAATGAAGCTGAGGTGATGTACATCACCCCTGTGACCATGGATCATCCTCACAATTCCTATTTAGAGAGAAATGTGAGCTTGAAGATCATGGTGCATTAACTGAAATGGCACGATTTGCAAAATTAAGACCACCACTAGCCTGCCTCATGTGAGAGGACTTCAGAAAACAACATAAACCAAAGGAATTCACATTATATTACAAGATCTAGATCAAGAAAATTTGGTCTACTTTTGATCTACTTTTGCTATTGAAAATCAACTAATGATGTTGAAATTCAAGCTTGAAAGTGAAAGAGAAAACTGTAAATTCCTTTAGTGAGGGTTTGGTTTTCAATTCAGCAACAATTTAGATCTCCACTTTGTTGCCATTTGAATGAGAATGCACACTTATTTATAGCTGAAATGTGTTGCAAGGCAATGCTTCCCTCGTGTGCATGAAGTTTGAATCCTCCTTGCATGGGCCTGTACAGGCGCATGTAAGGCCCAAGAATGAATGAAAATCCATGCTGAGATCAAATGGAATTGAATTGGACGTGCACAAGGGGCTGCACAAGCTTGCACACCAAGTTATAATGTGAAATGCCAAAATGAACATAAACATAAAGCTATTCGAAACACCCACATGGAAAGTCCAAAAAATTAATGTGAGTAATGGTTGGAAAGTCCTTGAAATAAGGAACAAAAGTCATTTTGGGCAAAAATTCATTTGGCAATTGGAAATTTATAAAAACTGGCTGTGAAGGCTTGGGTACAAAACATGTCTAGGTTCTCTTTGAAAATTTTCACCAAAAGCAAGCATCTTCAAGCCCTTCTATTTCAATGATGCAAGCTTGAAATGGAAACACCTCCAACACCAAAGTTGTAGATATTTTCAAGATTATAAATTTAGAATTAAATTTTGCATCATTTGTATTTTTCATGAGAAAGTTATAGGCACTTGAAGTTGTGCATTTTTCAAATTCAATGACTTAGGTCCAAAGTGATCTATAATATTTTGTATTATCACATATATCTCTTTTAGGATTATGAAATTTTATCCAACATAAAATTTGAAGTAGACATATTAAACGTTCCAATTCATTTGGTCATACCTAAAAATCATAAAAATTAAGGAAGTTAGGTCCTTGGGAAGTTGACCCAAAATTAGGGTTTCAGTCAAAATGACCTATAATGTTTTGAAATGAGTCATGACCTTCCATGTTTCAAATGGATTTTTGATGAACATGAAAGTTGTTCATATGGTTTGTAAGAACATTGTTTCTCTTGGGGTCATCTTCATTTTACAAACACATTAAAAGTAGTGTCTCAGTGACCTTCAGTTTTTCAGATGACTTGACTAGTCAACTTTTTCAAGGACAAACATCCAATCTTGATGAATGAATGATTGAGGAAACTCACATAAGCTCATATATGTATAAAATAATGAATTAAATAACTTCCCTTGATTAAATTTGATCATAGGTTGAGGTTGCTTCATGAGCAAGGCACAGTCAAAGCACAATGGAATTAGGGTCTCCTTGGGAAACAATCCTCAAGCCCTTTGGGTTATCTTGATCAAATTGACAAATTGAGATGCTTGGGAGACATATATTATTATTATGAGCTTTGTGGGACATTGTCATGCTTTTTCTAATCCTCATCTAGCCACTTCATTGAGCTTAGGAGCCTCCTAGCAGCATGGGAGCACATGATCACTCGAGCTTCAAAACAAAAAGAGTTAGTGACATATTTTTGTGCTTTTGGTTAGTAATCAAATAAGAAAAGTAATAATATACAATACAAGCATGCTTGGTGATCCCAAACCAACTCACATAAGTCCCACCCCTAGGGTTAAGGAGCCACACATGCTATGATCCTTGAGGCAATGCATTGAGCAAATGATATGATGCCATGAGGGATCTTAGGGTCAAAATTAGGGTCTTACAGTTAGCATTGTTCCCTAACATTGATAACTTTAGTTAAAGGACAAGGATGCACTCATTGAGATTCTTGAAGAGCGTAAAATGAAGAGAGAGAGAGAGAGTGAGAGAGAGACAGAGACAGAGGATTTATTTTCCTCTAGTATTCCTCAGCCTTCCGGTGCTTGGAAGAAGATCGTCGATCAGATCGTCATTGAGAAAGCTCAGATGAAGACCACTTATGAGTCAGAGATCATACGCATCTGAAGGAAGTGCACTCCTTTGGCTAGTTCAGCTGGTTCAGTTGCTACGGATCCTTAGGATGATACTTTCCTTTTCTCTTATATTTGTATTTTTTGGTTTATGAAATTGTACTTAGTGTAAGCCTTCCAAAAAATTTATGAATAAAAAGAGATTTTATGGTTAATCCAAATGTTATTATTGATTATCATTATTATTGAAGTATTTGCAAATAGGACTTTGTATGTTCCTTGAAAAATAAGATAAAAACATTTCATTGCACGCATCATTTACATAGAAGGTTTCTTGCCTTCCCGCCTTTTAGCCAGATGTCTTATTGTGCTTTATCTTTTTATCAGAAAAGCTGACTCATCGCTACGATACTCGCGCTAATCGTCAATGAAGAATGGATCATATGGAACAAGAGAACCGAGAGCTTAAGGAAGAACTTTCCAGACTCACCGCTATGATGGAGTCATTTAGTGCTTAGAATCAACCGGCTCTAACTCCTATAACTCCTCAAAGGATTGTTATCTCTGAGATGATTGCAACGCCAGTGTTTGTGTTTCCTGCCAGCCATCCTGCACAAGCTATGCTTGCTGGATTCCCATGGGAAGGCCTCCAGATTTTGTGCCTGAAGGTTATGCTCTAACTGTTGCTCCTATGTTGGCATCTCGCTTGGTCATGTCAACGCCTCCCCCTGTTGTACATGATTTGCCTCATGTTGAAGAAACCATTTATCATTCTGAGCCGTTTGAGGGCCCTGATGTGTATGAGAAAATGGATGAGATGAAAGACGAATTTCAAGAGCTGAGAAAAGAATTTAAGACCTTAAGAGGTAAAGATCTATTTGGGAAGAGTGTTGTTGAACTTTGCTTAGTGCCAAATATGAAAATCCCTGTCAAATTCAAGGTCCTAGATTTTGAGAAGTATAAAGGGAATACTTTTCCTTTGAGCCATCTTCTGATGTACGCACGTAAGATATCGACCCAAACAGATAATGATCAACTACTCATCCATTATTTTCAAGACAGCCTGACCCGTGTCGGATTTTGGTGGTATATGGGTTTAGACAGTGCTAGTGTCTGTACTTTCAATGACTTAGGCGAGACCTTTGTCAAGCAATACAAGTACAACATAAATATGGCTCCAGATTAGGATCAATTGAGGTCCATGTCTCAGAAGGATAAGGAAACATTCAAATAGTATGCCTAGAGGTGGAGAGAGCTTGCTGCTCAAATTAGTCTCACATTGGAGGAAAAGAAGATGACAAAGATCTTTTTGAAGACTACGAGTACATTCTATTATGAGTGTATGATTTCCAGTGCTCCCAATGACTTCACTAAAATGGTAAACATGGGGATGCATTTAGAAGAGGGTGTCCGAGAGGGTCGTTTGTCTAAGGAAGAAGCATCTACGAGCAAGAAGTGTGAACATAGTTTCTCTAAGAAGAAAGAGGGGGAAACCAATTCAGTTATTCCAGTATTTACCAACAATTCAGCAATTCAATCATCACCAGTTCAACAAAAATAACAATAGCAACGTACTCACAACAATCACAACTACAACAATCAGCGTATTAATTTTTAAAGGAAGAAGGTCACTTTTGATCCTATTCCTATGACGTACGTAGAGCTGTATCCTTCTCTTATTGTTAAGAATTTGATCCAACCAAGGAATCCTCTACATAAATATGGGCCTCTACCATGGTGGTACAAGCCCGATCTGTATTGTGCTTTTCATCAAGTGGAACCTCGCCATGAAATCGAGAATTGTTATTCATTGAAGTATGAAGTTCAAAAATTGATCAAGAGTGGTATGGTGTCCTTCGATGACCGCATGCCAAATGTCAAAGCTAATCCTTTGCCTGCCCATGGCAATTCTTCTGTGAATATGGTAGATGGTTGTCCTTGTAATTTCAGGATGTTTTATGTCTATCGTATTCGAAGGTCTTTGGTGGAGATGCATAGAACCTTGTGCTTGATTAGTGATTGTGAACATGACCATGATGGTTGTGTTATCTGCAGTGTTAATCCACGAGGATGCATGAGTGTCAAGAGGGACATTCAAAATTTGATAGATGAAGGTGTTATTCAAATTCAATAATCCAGAGATGTGGGTAAAGATGTGAGTGTAATTTTTCTAGTTTTTAATACTCTTAAGCAAGTAGTAATCCAATTTGACAGCAGCAAAAGGGATAATAGATCGATATCTCCATTGGTAATACGGTTAGCGTGCCTTGTCCCTTACGCATTCAATAAAGTTGTACCTTACAAATATAATGCTACTATGATTGAGAATGGGCAAGAGGTTCCTCTTCCCGCAACAAATTCAGTAGTGAGCATTGCAGATGTTATGAAGGTGACCCGTAACGGTCATGTATTTGGTCAAGTATCCACGATGGTTGTGGAAGATGTTGTAGTCGGTAAGAAGGCGAATGTTCCTGTGGTTAATCTTGTTAACACTCTAACTTGTCAATCTGGTGAATCCAGCAGGTTAAAGGTTAAGGATGATGATGATGAGGTTCTCCGATTGATTAAGAAGAGTGAGTTTAATGTTATGGAGCAGCTGCTCCAAACACCATCCAAGATCTCTTTCTGATCTATGTTGATGAGTTCTGAAGTGCACCGAGAGACGTTGCGGAAGGTACTTGAGCAAGCATATGTAGAGCATGATGCCACGGTTGATCAGTTTGATCATATCATTGCCAACATTACTTCATGGAGTAATTTGAGCTTTTGTGATGAATAGCTTCCCAAGGAAGGAAGAAATCAAAATTTTACCCTCCATATATCCATGAATTGTAAAGAAGATGCTTTGTCCAATGTTCTGGTAGATACCGGTTCTTCGTTGAAAATTTTACCTAAATCTACTTTGGCAAGGTTACCATATCAGGGCGCACCCATGGGGTATAATGGCGTGGTTGTAAAAGCGTTCGACGGTTCTCGTGAAACTGTCATTGGAGATGTGGACCTCCCATCCAAAATTGGTCCGGGTGATTTCTAGATTACTTTCCAAGTAATGGATATTCACCCGATCTACAACTATTTATTGGGAAGGTCTTAGATTCACGAGATTGGTTTTGTCACGTCGAAGCTACATCAGAAACTAAAATTTGTTAAGAATGGTAAGCTCGTTGTTGTAGGAGGAGAGAAATCGTTGTTGGTAAACCGTATGTCGTATTTCACTTATGTTGAAGCTGAAGAAGATATTGGAACTCCGTTCCAAACATTGTCAGTAGCTGATGAAGTTCGGTAGACTAGGGAATCCATGTCTTCTCTAAAAGATGCACAAGAAGTTGTTCAGAACTGGAGGCACAAACAAATGGGGTCGTGTCGTAGAAGTCGTTGAGAACAAGAACAAAGTTGGTCTATGATTTCAGCAATGGCCATTTCAAGGAGATGTCAAAGCTACGCAATCAATTTTCTACGGTGGAGGGTTCATTCACAAAGAAGAATAACATGTAAGACCCCAATTTTGACCCTAAGATCCCTCATGCTATCTCATCATTTGCATTGGCTCTAGGATCACACCTCGGTATCCTCGTTACCTCTCATTCATTGGGTTTACATTGGGAGAGACCAGCAAGCCCATTCGATTGTATAATATTTTATTTTTCTTCGTTTACTAACCAAAAATATACCAAAAATATGTCTATGTATAGCTTTGTTTCTTTTATAGGTAGTGTGTGCATCCGCCAATGCCCTATCAAGCTCACAACTAGGGTTTGAGACCCTCAGTGCAAGTAGATCAATAAAGAAATGGTTCACAATGGTTCTAGACATCATATATGGATCCCCATGTTTTTTATTTTTCATTTGGATGAAGAAATCATCAAGAGTTTGACGCTTGTTGGCCTTGGAAACATTAATTCATCTAGGTAGCTTGTGTGACTTCCTCAGCAAGTTTCTTCAACAAATGGTCCAATGTATCAAGGGATACTTCAACATAATCATCTCATGCATATGTGATCCTCAATGAGTCCAAAATATCAAGATAACTTCAAGTTTGCATGTTGGTTGAAAGAGGTTGGCTAGAGAAAGTCAACTAGTCAAAACTGGGGTTCCGTAGACTCTATATCCTATAATTTTGGTCATATGAGATTGATTCAAGAGAAACTTTACTCTTTATGAAATTACAAACAAATTCCATGTTGGCATAAAGAGCTATTTTTTCTTCGAAAGTCATTTTTTATGGTGAAACATTATAGGTCATTTTGTTTGTGCCCTAGTTAGTAGGTCAACTTCCAAGGACCATAACTTGCTCTATTTTTATTAGATGCAGGCCATACAAGTTTCATGATCAATTTCAAGATGTTCTCTCTAACTTTTATTCTTTTAGAAATTTCAAAATCAACTTGCAAGGGTATGTTCCAAGAGGAAACATTATAAGTCATTTTGGGCCATTTGCATTGAACAAGCAATTTTCCTCAACTTCTAAAATGCATAACTCCCTCATTCCAAATCCATATGAGGTCGAATTTGTGACCAAATTAAATTGGATTAAAATAGCTACAACTTTGATGAAGAAAACATTTTCATTTAAAGCTCATAGCAAAAGTTTTTCAAGGTGGAAAAAGTGGTCATTTGACTTGGTACTTGGAAAAATTTCAATTATGTTTGATTTCTTAAACTTCTACCTAAATATTCATCATGATCCAAGCTACAAATGGAAAAGTGTTCAACATAAAAGTTGTTCCCCTTGATATCAACTTTCAAAAAAGTCCAAGATCACTTCATTTGGACAAGATTTGTGGGACTTGCGCATGGTTCCTTTCATAGGTTTGTTTTGGCAAGATTTGAATTCATTTGTCCATTTCCTTTTGCATGGTTACATGTTAATTATTCAGGATCCATTGTGCATGAACTGGAGCAAGAATACATCATGAATTGGGCCTAAATCTTTTCCCATACATCCATGCACCAAAGTTTCTAAAATTGGCCAAGTGTCAAAGTGTGTGAAAAGCAATTTGCTAGGCTGTATATACATGACCATTGTGATCAGAATGAGGATCCATGCTTGCTCAAGATTTGAACCATTGCCTCCCTAACCTCTATTAAAGGATAAAGTTAAAGATTTCACTTGAAGTCGAGTTCCAAATCTCCTTCTGATTTAAGATTGAAACTCCAAGAATCCAAGCCTCTCTTTGATCCATTTCACTTCCTACAAGCTTTTAGAGTCGATCCAAAGCCAATTGGAAGCAAGATCAAGTTGAATTGAAGCTACCCGAAGGTAATTTTTCTAAAATCATTGGATTTAGGGGATTCATGAAATGTACTTTTCATCTCCCAAAATGAATGAATGATTTTAATTTGATAAAAGTCCTCCCATGACCAATTTGTGTTTGTCTCATTTCCCCTCCCATTCATCTTTAATCCCTTTCTGTCTTATCCATTTCATTGACCTATGATATCTCTATATCCTAAGGCTAATTGGTTCATAAACCAATATAAGTATGGATTAGATTAGGTCCACCCTTTTCCCATTTTATTTTAAGTGTGCTATGTTTTAGGAGTATGATTCATAATACCATATCTCTAACATGCATTAACACTAAAATTTCTATTGCCCGGCCTCAGATAGTTGTGACTTCTACATAAGTCCAATTATGATTCTTAACATAGCGCTAAGTTTTGACCCAAAGGCATAGCATTCTAGTAAGTGAGATTGTAAGTCTCCCCCCTTTCATGGTATTGTGTGGAAACTTGGCCTTTTTTCCTTCCTTTGGAAGATGTATTGGTTCAAGGATCCATGCTTGTGAATAGAGGGTTGAGTGTCTAATGCCTTATTTTGAGCCATTCAAGCAGTATGTCATTTGATACATGGGGAAGATTATGAAGAAGATCATGGAGTTGCTAGCTTGGATGTGGCTATCTTTATTTGATGTTTTGCCCTTCATCTTGCTATTTGTGTATTGATATTTCTTGATTATAAAGTCCAAGGAAAACTTGGGTTTCTGTATGACATTCTTGTCTATTGGATTGCATCCCATTGGTCAGATCTTTTCAACACTTAACTTTTAAATTTGTGCTTAGGATTAGTCTCTTCATCTCCTCCCACTTTTTAAATTTCAAATCTCTCCCCTCTTTATTGCAAATTAGAAACTTTGGCCTTATGCCAATCCATTTTAAACTTCGTTTCGTTAATCAAACTTGTAAATGAACTTAACTATACTTGACTTAAATTTCAAAAGACAAAAAGAACTAAAACTCTTCAAACTCTTTTAGGTCTTTTATGCCTCTTTCAAACTTAAATATTTATTAAAAGCAATTCACTCACTTTGAAATTGATACCATGAACTACGAGGTTTTGATCCCTCATTTTATGTTGGTACGTAGGCACAAGTCCGAAGGTTTTTTCAAACACAAAAATATAATTAATGAATTCTTTTCTCATCCTTGCTCTCTATTTATTGGAAACACCTTTTTATACTAAAACATGTACACATAAAAAAGGGCTCCCTAGCAGTACCTAGGCAATTTGGGTGCTAACACCTTCCCTCTGTGTAACCAACCCCCTTACTAGTAATCTCTGGCATTTTATTAGTTTTGATTTGAAAACTTCTTATCTTTGGGTTTTGTTCATACATTTCCCTTTTCCTTTGGAAACAATAAAAGTGTCGTGGCGACTCTAGTTTTATTGATATTAAATTTATCCATAGTTTAATGGTCATGAATTTACCTCTACACATCCCATTGGTCAAATATTTTCAACTCTTAACTTTTAAATTTTTGCTTAGGGTAGTGTCTTCATCTTCTCCCACTTCTTTAATTTCAAAATCTCTCCTTCTTTTCAAAAACCTTCTTTGCTTGTGACGTTAAACTTAAACATGTCTTAATGATTAGAAACTTTCGCCTTATGGCATTGAATTTTTAAACTTCTTTTCTTAAATCAAATTTGTAAATAAACTTAACCATATTGACTTAAATTTCAAAAGATAAAAAAGAACTAACAACCCCGTTCAAATATTTGGCCTTTTGTGCCCCTTTCTTGTTAAACTTTTTGTTAAAATCAACTCACCAACTTCTTTGAAATTTTTACCACGAACTACGAGGTTTTGATCCCTCATTTTTATGTTGGTACGTAGGCATAAGACCGAAGGTCTTGTTAAACACAAAAATATAATCAATGAATTATTTTTTCATCCCCTCATTCTATATTTTATCAAACATCATTTATACCCAAAAACATGTGCACACAAAAAGTGGCTCCCTAGGAGTACCTAGGACACTTTGGGTGATAACACCTTCCCTCTATATAGCCAACCCCTTTACCTGTAATCTCTGGAATTTTATTAGTTTTGATTTGAAAACTTCTTATCTTTGGGTTTTGTTCGTACTTTTCCCTTTTCCTTTGGAAATAATAAAAGTGCGGTGGAGACTCTGGTTTTACTGACGTCAAGTTTATCCATAGCTTGATGGTCATGAATTTACCTCTATAGAAATTAAGTGGCAACTCTGCTAGGGAGTAGTCCTCCGTGGGTTTAACCTACTTTTTGTGTGTATATATTTGTATATTTGATGTTTGTATATATTGTTGTGTGATATAATCGATCTGTTGTGCTTGGTGATCTCTATGTGGTGAGATAAGTTCTAACCCGAACTTGAGTGCAATTAAGATAGGAGGATGATATAGTAATGTTCAACTTATGTGGAGTAGTCCTTAACAAGTTGGCTTGAGACCCATTTACTCAGTGGAGATCTCTTTAGAGTTACTGATGTCACACAAGTTATTTGTGGATAGACATTACTTTCAATGATTTAGGGTCCGAGAAGCTGAATACCATAGAACATTTAACCCAACTTGGCATATTTAAGACGTAATGCGGAGACAGTTCAAGTATAGACTAGAACACTTTGGGTGCTAACACCTTCCCTCTGTGTAACCAACCCCCTTACTTGTAGTCTCTGGCATTTTATTAGTTTTGATTTGAAAACTTATTATCTTTGGGTTTTGTTCGTACTCATCCTTTTTCCTTTAGAAATAATAAAAGCGTGGTGGCGACTCTGGTTTTACTAACATCAAGTTTATCCATAGCTTGATGGTCATGAATTTACCTCTACACAACACTCAATAGCTATTATTCACGAAGACGAAGATGAAGAAGCTTGTGCCAATTTGTGACACACGAACAAACTTGTAACAATTGGGTTGCTGTTGATATTCCTGTTATTGTGCATCATTCAAAGTAATATGTTTTATTGTTTATAGAAAAATCCGTCTCCTATGCATAATGGAGAAGTGAAACATTGTTGGGCATTTTCAAATCGCATGTGTGTTGATTATAGAGACTTGAATAAAGCTAGTCTGGAAGATGACTTTCATACGCCACATATTGATATGTTGATAGACAATAAAGCTAAATTCAAAGTCTTTTCTTTTATGGACGGATTTTCCAATTATAATCAGATTAATATGGCACCCAAAGATATGGAGAAGAACACATTAATTACACCTTAGGGAACATTATGCTATAGAGTGATGCCTTTCGGTTTGAAGAATGCTGGTGCAACGTACCAGAGAGCTATGACCATTATTTTCCATGATATGATGCATAAAGAGATTGAGGTTTATGTTTATGATATGATTGCTAAATCAAGGACTAAAGAAGATAATGTTAAACATTTATTAAAGTTACTCCAGCGTTTGAGGAATTTTAAACTCCGCTTAAATCCCAATAAGTGTACATTTGGTGTTCGCTCTGGTAAGTTGTTGGGCTTTATTGTTAGTGAGAAAGGTATTGAAGTTGATCCTGCCAAGCTCAAAGAAATAAAAGAGATGTTTGCGCTCAAAACTGAGATGCAAGTCAAAGGTTTTCTTGGCCGCTTGAACTATATCTCAAGATTTATGTCGCATATGACTACCATATATGCACCTATATTCAAGCTCCTTCACAAATACAGGTCTTGTTATTGGATCGAAGATTTCCAAAAAGCTTTTGGCAGTATCTGCTTGAGTCTCTGATTCTGTCTTCGTCTGTTGAAGGAAGACCTTTGATCATGTATTTTATTGTGCTTAAAGAGAGTATGGGTTGTGTTCTTGGTCAGCAAGATGAATTTGGTAAGAAAGAATTTGCAATTTACTACCTTAGTAAGAATTTCACCGACTTTGAGTCAGAATATTCTATGCTCGAGAAGACATGTTGTGCTTTGGGTTAGGCTTCTAAGCGCTTACGCCAGTATATGTTAAATCATACTACTTGGTTGATATCCAAGATAGATCTAATCATGTACATTTTTTAGAAGCCTGCTTTAAGTTGTAGGATTGCTCATTAGCAGATGTTATTATATGAGTATGATATTGAATACTGAGATCAGAAAGCTATTAAAGGTAGTATCTTGCCTGACCATTTGGCTTACCAACCTATTAATGTGTATTAGTCAGTGCAATTTGATTTCCATGACGAAGATATTTTTTATTTGAAAATGAAAAATTGTGATGAACCATTGCTTGAAGAAGGGCCAGAACCTGGTTCTCGGATGGCAGATGCTCTTGCTATGTTGGCTTCTATGATCATGGTGAAGTATTGGAATGAAGTTCCCAATTTGACTGTGATGCGTCTTGATAGGTAAGCTCATATATTTGATATTGAAGGAATCAAGGATGATAAGCCATGGTATTATGATATCAAATGTTTCCTCCAAAGTCAGATTTACCCTCCTGGGCATCTTTGAAAGATAAGAAGACTTTGAGAAGATTAAATGGCAACTTCTACCTGAATGCTGAGGTGATTTATAAGAGAAACTTATATATGGTTCTACTCAGATGCGTGGATAGACACGAAGCAGACTTATTGATGACAGAAGTCCATGCAGGTTCCTTTGGTACTCATTCCAATGGACATATTATGGGAAAGAAGATGTTGAGAGAAGGTTACTATTGGCTGACAATGGAATCTGACTGTTGCAAGTTTGTGAAGAAATGCCACAAGTGTCAAATTTATGCGGATAAGATTCATGTTCCTCCGACACTTTTGAGTATCATTTCCTTTCCATGTTCCTTCTCCATGTGGGGAATTTATATGATTGGCATTATTGAGCCCAAAGCTTCGAACAAACATCATTTCATTTTTGTGGCTATTGATTACTTCACAAAAAGGGTTGAAGCGACATCGTATGCAAATGTCACTAAGAAATTTGTTGTAAGGTTTATCAAGAATCATATTATATTCCGGTATGGTGTGCCAAGTAAGATCATTACTGATAATGGATCAATCTGGAATAACAAGATGGTGGAAGATCTTTGCAAAGACTTCAAAATTACGCATCATAATTCTTCTCCCTACAGACCCAAGATGAATGTGGTTGTTGAAGCTGCGAATAAAAACATCAAGAACATTAAGAAGATTATCCAGAAGATCCCCGTAGAGGTTGAGATCCCATCATTGCATGTATTGGTGGAAGATAAGTTAACCGAAGATGAATGGTGTTAGACCAGGTTTGATCAGCTCAATTTGATTGAAGAGAAGAGATTGACTGCCATGTGTCATGGTCAGTTATACCAGTAGAGAATGAAGAAATCTTTTGATAAGAAGGTCAAGCCTCGTGTGTTCTGAGACGGTGACCTCGTTCTCAAGAAGATTTTATCCTTCAAACCTGATTCTATGGGAAAATGGACTCCTAATTATGAAGGCCCATATGTTGTTAAGATATCCTTATCAAGTGGTGAATTGATTCTTACAACTATGGATGATGAACAATCCACTCGTCTTGTGAATGTCGGTGTAGTCAAGAAATACTTCGCCTAAAAAATGGAGAAAATAACGGCTCGCTAAGTTGAAAACCCGAAAGGGCGGCTTAGGAAAAAATGAGTGTCTCGATGGATTGAAAACCTGAAAGGGCGGTGTAAGACCCAAATTTTGACCCTAAGATCCCTCATGCTATCTCATCATATGCATTAGGATTGGGATCACACTTTGGCATCATCCTTACCTCTCCATTCATTGGGTTTGCATTAGGAGAGATCACCAAGCACATTTGATTGTATCATACTTTAGTTTTCTTTGTTTACTAACCAAAATACCAAAACTATGTTAATGTATAGTTTGTTGCTTTTGTCGGTAGTATGTATGCTCACCTATGCTCTATCAAGCTCATATCTAGGGTTTGAGACCCTCAATGCAAGGAGCACAATCAATAAATGGTTCACACTATCTCTAAGCATCATATATGGATCACCATGATCTTCACATGTTATTTTGATAAAAAAATCATCGATATTTTGGAGTTTGTTTGCCTTGGAAACCCTAATTCATTTGGGTATCTAATGTGACTTCTTCAGCAAGTTTCTTTAAAAATTGATCAAATACTTAAAGGGATACTTAATATTACATCATCTTATGCATATATGATCCTCAATGATCCCCAAAAGTCAAGAGAGTATCAATCTATCAAGATGGTTCATGGTGGTTGACCAGAGAAAGTCAACTAGTCAAAACTGGGGTTCCCTAGACCCTATCTCCTACACTTTTTGTCATATGAATATTATTTTAAGAGAAAATTTACTCAAAATTACATTCCAAACAACTTTTATGTTTAAGTCGAGAGATAATTTTGCTTGGAAGGTCATATTGTTTGGTGAAAGATTATAAGTCATTATGTCTGAAGCCTAGTTTGGAAGTCAACTCCCCAAGACCATAACTTGCTCATTTTTTATGAGATGAAAGCCATTCAAATTTAATGATCAAATTCAAGATTTATAATTCAACTTTTATGTTTGGAGGAAGTTCAAATTCAACTTGCAAATGCATGTGCCAAGAGGAAACATTATAGGTCTTTTTGGGCCAATACCATTGAACAAGTGATTTTCCTCAACTCCTAAAATGCATAACTCGTTCATGCCATATCCAAATGAGGTCAAATTTATGACCAAATTGAATAGGTTTGAAAGAGCTACAAATTTTATGAATAAACTTTTCTCATTTTGAAGTCCATAGAAAATGATATTCAAGGTGGAAGGAGCGAACATTTGACTTGGGACTTAGAAAATTTTCAAATATATTTGATTTACCAAAATTCCACCTCAAAATTCACCATGATCCAAGCTTCAAATGAAAACATGTTCAGTATAAAATTTGTTCCCCTTGATCCCACCTTTCCAAAAAGTCCAAGATAATCTTATTTGGCTAAAGTATGAGGGACTTGCGCATGGGTGTAAGTTGAAGGACCATTTGGATGTTTTCTACTTCCACTTTTCATACACATTTGCATGGACTTCCAACATGGTTTCACCATGATTAACATTCAATTATGGATCAGATTACACCACTTGATGAGCCTAGCACACGCCCATGCAAGCATGCAAAGAGGCTTTTCAAAATTTGCCAAATTTGGAAGTGTGTAAAAATCAATCTCATGGCCTATAAATAAGACCCTCATTGCTCAGAATTGAGGACCTCATGCCCAAGCTTTGAACCTGCAACCCCAAACCCTCACCATTGAAGGATAAACTTGAGGATTTTCTTTGAAAATCGAGTTGCAATTCTCCTTCTGTTTTGAGATTGAAACTCAAGGAGTCCATACTTCTCCTTGATCCATACCACCTCCATTAAGCATTTAAAGCAAGGCCAAGCATAATTGAAAGCAAGATCGTGCCAATCTGAAGCTCCATTGAAGGTGAATTTTCAGAATTCCCATCTCTTTGATTCTCCCTAAATTCTTCGCCATTTTTGTTGAGTTTTGGTTGTTTGGAGTCCTATCAATGTAGGCAAGAAGATCGAGTTTCTTTTAGGTCTAATTGAATCAACTCAGTTCATGATCCTCAAAATTCAAATCTCCGTATCTTTTTATATACTTGGAATTGGACAAAATTCAGGTCAGATTCGTGCTCTTGAGCATTTTCCCTTCAAATTATTGTATTCACTTTTCATTTTCCATTGAGTTGACCTTGGACCGTGTAAGACCCCAATTTTGGCCCTAAGATCCCTCATGGCATCATAACATTGCATTTGCAAAGCCTTAAGGATCATGAGCAGCTGGGTTCCCTTTGCCTTTGGGTGGGACCTCTTGTGACTGGTTTGTGATCACCAAGCATGCTTGAATTGTATATAATTGCTTTTCTCATTTTATTTACTAACCAAGAGCACAAAAATATGTCACTAACATTTCTTGTTTATAGCTTGAGCAATCACAAGGTCTAAGAGCTTCTAGGAAATCCTTTGTGCAATGATAAAGTCAAGAGAAGATGAAAGCAAGCATGGTAATGGTTCCCAAAGCTCTCATCCATCAAATATGCCTCCCTAGCATCTCAATTCATCATTTTGATCAAAGCAAGTCAATGGGTTTCAGGTTTGTTTCCCAAGGAAACCCTAATTCATTTGTTCATCAACTATGCCTTGCTCATGAAGCAACCTCAACCCATGGTCAAATAAAATCAAGGGAAGTTCTTTAATCCATTATTCCATGCATATTTGAACTTATTTGAGTGCCCTCAATCATCAATTCATCAAGATATGAGTTTTTTACTTGAGAAGTTGATCAGTCAATTCATCTGACTATTTTGAAATACACTGAGACCTAACTTGTTATGTGTTGGTCAAATGGAGATGATCCCAAGAGAAAAAATGTTCTTAAGGACAATATGAACAACCTTAATGTTCATAAAAAATTGATTTGAGGCTTGGAAGATCATCATCCATTCTAAGACATTATAGGTCATTTTGACTGAAACCCTAATTTTGGGTCAACTTCCCATAAATATAACTCATTCATTTTTTATGATTTTGAGGTGGAACCAAATGCATTGGAAATAGTGTTGTGTCTACTTCAAATGTTATGTTGAGCAAAATTTCAAAATCTCAAAATAAATACATGTGATAATGCAAAATATTATAGGTCACTTTGGGCCAAATGCATTGAAATGGAAAAAAGTCCAACTTCAAGTGCCCATAATGTTTTCATTAAAAATACAAATGATGAATAATTTAAGTCCAAATTGATTTTCTTGAAAAGATTTACAACTTTCATGTTGAAGGTTTTATCATTTGGAGCTTGCATCATTGAGAAAGAAGGGCTTGAACATTGGCCAAATTTGGAAACTTCACTCATGCATGTTTTGCACCCTACACTTTAAACTCAAAATTCACTAATTTCCAAGGCCCAATTAAAATTTTGATCAACATATCATTTGTTCCTTATGCAACAAGCTTTCTAACCATTACTCATGAGGTAGCATTTGGAGTTTGGAAGCACCATTTTCGAAGACATGAAGATTAAGTGCATTTTGTGAAATTCAATTCAAATTGCCATGCATGAGCTGATTACGCTTAATGTACACGTCCATTTGCAATTCTCATGAACTCAGCAGGTCATTTCAGTCTTCATTGGGCCTTCCACATGATCACACAAGCCCATGCAATGAAAAATCCATTTGCCATGCACACGAGTTAACTCATGCACTCAGCCCTTTCCAGCTATAAATACATGTGGTATGCTTCACAATTCTCCAACCTGAAGGCGCCTGAAATGCTGCAAGAGTGAATCCCTAGCCACACCAAAGGAACAAAGTTCATTTTTCTTCAAAAATTCATATCTGAAATTCAATTACATTTGGTTGAATTTTCAGATCTAAAGTTCCTAAACCTTCACCATTTGATCTATTGAAGTTCTGTTTTGCAAAAGGAACCAAGGAAAGGGACTCAAATCTTAATAATCCAAAGGTTTTGATCAACTGGTTTTTGCTTCGAATCTCCTTATACTTTGATCCATTGGCCTTGATATTGTGTTGTCTG